>NW_005841833.1:5191204-5237546 GCF_000455745.1 Alligator sinensis | reverse complement strand
ACGCTCAAACACAGTGAGAAAAAAAATTAATCAAGATAAATATATGTGGGTATAACAAGGTCACATTACTTATGATCGTCAGGACTGATTTTGTTATTTGTCTTTCTAAAAGTGCATTCATTTAAGAAATTCCCTTGAATGTTGGCTTAGTAGGAAACAATATGAAAACAGAATTGCATAGCTTTAAAATGACTCAAGCAGGACCTGAATTTTCCTGCAAAGCATAATAAAAGGCATTAAAATTGTTCCCCAGTTATTAAAGCAATAAGATCATTGCTCTTCTGTTTGACTAGGTCATAATCAGATTCCCGAATGGATAACATAGAAGGGAATTAGATAACTGCCAAGGAAAACAGAGGTACAATGGTATTATTGTTGTTGCACATCTAGATTTTTTCCTCTCTCTGTTACTTTTAAGAATTAAATGTATTGGTGAAGGAGGCTGGCCAAGGCCACACTAAATACTGCTTATGTCACGAGTAGATGATCTGATCTGACCATGGATGATTTTGGGGCCCAATTTTCTTCTCGCTTATACAGATGTTACTGTTGACTGAATTAAACACACAATGGAAGTGAAAGGAGGATCCACCCATTTACAGAGTGAGTAGGAGCACTGCAATATTTAAATAATGTCTTAACAACTGATTCTATACCCAGCATAAAATCAGCTCGTGCGGACATCAGTGGGACTGCTCACTAAACCTCTGAAGCCTGCCTCAGAATGGACTGGGCTAAGTATAAAAACTGGAATAAAATGATCCGGGACAGTCTTTTTTCTTTGGTTGGGAACCTGGCAGGGGGTTGCCAAGGACATTACCTTGAGAGAGGAACCAAACCTAAGACACACCATCAGTGAAAAATCTTGGACAAACACAGATTTTCCAGGTTAGTCTTTTGGTTTAGCATATTCGCTGTCCGAGGAACAGACCATGGAGCTGGAGAGGAAGGTGCTCTTTGGAAAATAAAAAGCCCTTGCAGAGTTTTGGAATTTCAGATGCTTTCAACTTGCTTCAGATCTGTCTACTTGATGCCTTGTCTGATAACAGCAGCTGGGAGTAGAGCATGTGAGAGCTGGGATAGGCCAATATGTTGGTACTCATTTTTTGCCCTTCAAAGGCAATCTTCCAATCTTAATTTGCTAATATTATGCTTCTGGCACTGGACAAAAGTTTTATGAGTTGAGTCTGCTATCGCTCCATATGCTATTATGGGAGGAGGGCTGGAGGAGGATGGGGCTTTTTAAATGAATTTTAAAAACAATGTTATCCTTGTTTATGTGTAGCTTCTTAATAAAGAAGTTGTTAGTTTTCCAATTTGCCTTCAAAACCTCTCATGTTAGCGATTCAGATGAAACAGCTAAAAAACTGCGGCTATGTCAACACTTCAGACTTCTTTTTCCATAGCTTTGATAGTCAAGGATGAGAGGAGGTGTGATCCCTGACTGATGTAGCAGAACTGCGATTTTGTCAGTATAGTTTCTTTTGTTCAGGAGTCTACACAAGTTTAGTATACCGGCACATGGCTTAGGTTTACCAGTAACACTGCACTGG
This sequence comes from Alligator sinensis, assembly GCF_000455745.1. Taxonomy (NCBI): domain Eukaryota; kingdom Metazoa; phylum Chordata; order Crocodylia; family Alligatoridae; genus Alligator; species Alligator sinensis. The sequence goes on along the minus strand of NW_005841833.1, from coordinate 5,235,993 downwards.
CATTAGTAGCGTATACCAGTTTTCCAAGACCAGTACAGCACACCTCATGTGGACATGGTCCATGATACCTAGGGAGAAAGACAGCCAGATGGAAAGGCTAATAGAAAAAAAAGCCCTAATTATGATTTATTTCCAGAAGACTCCACAGCTGGCAGATTGACTCTGGGCACTGCAGGCTCAACAAAACAAAAGGTTTTTGCTTAAAAACCAAACTTCTTCAGGTTTTGGCAAAAAAGTGTGTTTTTCAGCCAAAAAAATGTAAATATTTTGTTTTCATTGGCATGCACTGACACACTCCTTTATCATTTTAGAAGACAATACTGAATTACACTCGGTAGTCAAATGCAGGGAAGAAAGATTTAGGAAAAGGAAACCTTGCTGTTGACTCTGCAGAGGCAAGTAGTTACCATTTATTTGCTCTTGCTTAATTAGTGCACTTCAGCTATGCTACCAATTAACATTAATAGACTAATAGACATATACACCAGGCTGATACATCCACTAAAACAGTTTAAGAATATGGTCTGCCCCATAAAATTAAACACATCTTTTACAAATGAGAGCTGTAATTTTAGAATTCTCTCTCCTAGACAGAGATCCTCCTTCTCATAGAGCACCGCTCCATCTGCAAGTATAAGCGCTTTAAGTGTAAGTGAGAATCCGGCCTGCAGGGATTTTTTTTTAAACTTCATTAGGAACGTTGTTATGAACAAGGATTGGCTAAATTTGTAAGGAACTTGTCCTAAGTCTGGCATAAAAATGAATGAAGACCTCCAATATACTTGTCATTACTGGTGGTTCGGATCCTTAAAGAACCTTCCACAAATGCTACAATTTAATCTAGCGGTTCTCAACATTTTCAGATTTGAGGCACCCTTGATAGACTCAAGGCACCCCTCATTAGACTCTCAAGACACCCCTCCATAACTTTTGTGAAGCAAGTGGCACCCCATTTCAAAAACTAACTCATTACAGTGCTTACCTCACTGCAGAGGGGCCGGGCAGTAGAGGTGGGACACTGGCCAGGGAGAGAAGAACCTGAGCCTGCACTTACCTACTTATCTCTTCATACATGGTGGGGGACCCTTCAAAGGATCTTGTGGCACCCCTAGGTGGTCTGGCACCCTGGATGAAAATTACTGATTTAGTCACAACTTTATTAAAAACTGATTTGATGTTAATGCTGGTAATCACTCTCCCTTCCTAGATTTTAACAAATGATCATGCCATGTATCTACAGATCACGACTAATTATTTACAGTTACTTACTCTTTGTGGAGTGGCAGATGAAGTGGAGATCAGAAAAGAAGTCTAGAAGTTGCTCATCATGCAGAGCTGGGTAAATTATTTAACCTTTATATCCCTGCATTTACCCATCTATTAAGAGAGACAATAGAACAAAATATGGATAGCTAAATAGAGATTATTATCTGACAGGATTGTTGAAAGGCTTTATTAATGGAAACTTCTAAAGCGCCTGGAAATCCTATTACGAGAGGTACTGCCCTGTGCAGTGGGCTATGCATAGAAACAACTTTATTTTTAAAAGTAGCTGCCAAGCTTACAGGTCTTATTAATTTTTGCTAGTGTTTCTCTGTACAACCGTAATGTACTTGATTTTTTCCCTTCAAACCAGAATTAGACTTTTAAATGCCAACAATTGATTCCCCAGTCACTGTAAGTACGTAAGGTGGTCATAAACCTATGCCTGCAAAAAAGGAGGTTGGGTCTAGTTTCCTTTTAAAAAACGTGAGTAGATACTACCTTTCTCTTTGCATATACCAACTATGCTCGTTACTGCGCTGCCAAGGTGTATTCTGGCAACACAGCTAGATCTAGTTTCCAGGTTATAAACTTGTACTGGCCAATTAAATTAAGCAAACAAAATTATGATTGCAGAGATTAAATATTCTACAGGATAAATGATACTCTGTCATTTCTGTTAACATTGACAACAATGAAACTGCATTATCATTGCAGTAAGGTAATTCTGCTTCATAACAGACTGCATTACAGCTGCAAAGACACCAACAAATAAATGAAAATGTATTGACCGGATATAAAATTAAGTGCAAAACACTTAAATCTCTGAATTGATTGGATTCAATCAAGATTTACAGACACAATTGCAAAACTGGCAAACTGAGGCCAGAAAAGAAAGTGATCTGCCCCCGACTAGATGTACACAGGACCTGGCACTTAACCTTGGTTTTTAAACTTGAAGCTTGACAAGCAATATTTCTCCGATGATCTGGACAGGTGGCAATCCCATCACATAGCATTTGCCAGCATTACCACTGTCCTCATTTAGACTTTACATCAAGTCTGTGAGAGCCCTGGCTGGAAAACAAGACTCTATGTCAGTAAGCAGAGACAAAGGAAAGTTCCCACTTCTTAATATTAGTTTTAAAGAAACTAAAATATTAAATAAACAAGCATCATGTAAATGAAATTACCCAAAGATTTTCAGATGAAAAGGAAATGTGCACTAGCCAGCCATTTATAAATAGGAGCAAATTGTTAAATATCTAATAATGTTCTTTTCCTAAACAGAACAGTGCCATTAGCAGAGCACATATTGCAGAAAAACAAATCTGCCATAACATATATTAACAAAACCATTTTGCTACTTGTGACTATACAATATGCTTGAAGAACAGAACTGTTCACTTAGACCAACTGAAGTCCTAAATTGGAAAAGCAGCTCCGTCCAAGGTCGACTCTGTTGTTTCCAAAAATATCTTGAAACAAACGCAAGAGGGGCACTTTGTTGGATGTTATCTAGACATATATAGTTTCAATCAAATTCTTCAAGAAGTGTCAGAATAAAAGTTGAACATTTGTTTGACATTGCCAAGTCACTAGCAAGTGAATCCCTTTAAAGGCTGAAAATAGCTTTGACAACAGTGGTAAGGACTATAGGATATTCCCCCCCACACTTAGAATCCATTAATTTGAAGTTGAGCGAGCTGTAAACATTTTAAAACCTTTTATAAAAACACCATATATATATAAGCGTATCTTTTTCGGCTAAGAAGTGGGAAGTGTTACCACATTTTGTGACTGATACTGGGAAAATAGTTATGAAACTTTGTTCCAATGCAAGAAACAAATCCTAAATACACAGTAATGAATCTTTCAGCTCATTCAATTAAATCAACCTACAAAAGAAAAGTCCTTAGCTGATGTAGAGCATGACATATTCAACACAGAATCGGACGATGGTGCATTAAAGGTAGAAATATGAAAGGAACATTAAACGCAACTTAATACGACATTATTTAGTGTGCCACACTCCATCCCCGTCAGAGGAGTTCAAGTTGCTCCAGTTACAAGTTGTGAAAACTGTCCTTTTGGTGAGCTTTAATCTTGACATGGTCATTTATCATTGTGAATTAATGAATGTCACATTTCCATTAATGTCCTGAAGATACTAAATGAGTTGCCAAAGGTTTTCACAATAGCTCATACAGGTCTCCAAACAATTTAATCATCCCTCATAGTATGCTGATGAAGCAGAGGAATCCTTCAGGATGGAAGATATAATAGTAATGTAAATTATTCATGCATCAGTTTGTCATGAGTGAACAACTGAGCTCTGCTCCGGCCCTGTTCTGTTTAGTGGAAAGCCATTCATATTACATCATTTTTATCATTATGATCTAAACATGAATTATAAAGTAAAAACATGGCAAGCTCTATGAAGCATGGATGAACCAGGTGACTATGATGATTTACAAATAACCTGTAATATTTAAATGACCTCGAAAGCAGTAGTGTTGAAGAGTTCTGCGTTTGGGAAACACCATTTAAGTGTCAGTTGATAAGCAGTATCCAACGTGCATCATTCTCATGAAATGTTCAGCTTCTCAAATCTCAAGTTAATCAGCCTTTCCTGACTTTGGGGATTCTTCATTTATGTCCCTGACGTTTCCACTTGCAACAACCAAGAAATGCCTAAACACTGCTTTACTGTCCAAATTACAGTATATGGGTAAATCAAATAAGCTTTTGCATTTTAACACTTTATAACCTTAAGCTGCATCCAGATGTGTAGGCATGTACAAATAGTAGCTGCTGCATACGCCCCTGCCCGTGCACTTTGTTGTGAGACACTGTGTCCCACTTTGGGCAAACTGCCCTTGCCCAACTCCTCCTGGCGGACTGGAGCAGCCAGGGCAAAAATGGAAGAGTGGAGAGGGTCTGGCCAGCAGCCAGAGCATCCTCTTGAAGCACCAAGCCTCCATTTGTTCTGGTGCATGCTACTACAGCATACGCCACGTCGCTTCTCCTCCTGCCCCCCTGCCTCCCTTTTTTTTTTGCTTTTGCTACCAGGAAATCCTGGTAGCAAATTTTGCCCCTGCGCTGAAAATTTGCAGTGCAGGGCACATTTTAAATGTTCCACATGTGCAGCTTGTGGTGCCACAAATTGCACCTGCCTACATGTGGGGACACTGCCTTAGACTTTAACTTGCTAAAAAGATTTTTAAAATACCTAAATAGAAGAAATATTTTAAATGGTATAAAATCTCATTTAACCTGATACTTTCTCTGACTGCTCATCCATCCTAGTGCATTATTTGCATATTTCAAAAACAAAATAATTCCTTGAGCAATTTTTTGTATAATACTCTTGTATATTTTTATTATTTTCATTATATGCATACTTCTGTAGTTCATTAGTCCTTAAATGCCAAGGAGATTTTCCTTTCCACTCAAAGGCATGTGTGATAAAGAAGAATTTATCTTTGCAAATTGGCCAAATCCTGTTTTCCATACTCCTGTGGATCAAATTCTTTCCTGGTATTAATATGGTCCATGGCAGTCAGCAGAACTATTTGTGGAGCCAGGATGAAAATATTCCTTTATTCCATTTTATAAGGAACCCAGAAGTGCTCATTGTGGTAACGAGAGCCTTTTGAAAACTTGGATAATTACAATACATTTTAGAAGATTAATGGTGAAAAATTAAATTTTATTCAAGACAGATAAATTAAACAGGGCTCTGTCTAAACAGAAGGGTTTGTCTGCACAGATCCAGCTATAGGATTAAAACATCACTCCTTTTCTAGTTAGCAGATACAGGTTCTGTATTTTCAGCAATGTTGAAACAAAACATTACCTTTTGTCTGCAAAGTATCGTTGCATTTACATTGCTCTGAGAACAGGATTCTATTAAGGGACACTTTCAAGTCAAAAGTCTCATTTTTGTAAAATGAGACTTTTCTCTAACCTATGAGCAATGGACCCTGGAAAATGGTGAAATACATTATTCTTTTTAACCACAAATGAAAATATACCCATCAAAATAAAATGAAGAAAAGAAAGGCAGTGGATTTTAACTGTAATAAAGATAAACGACCAAAGCCACTGCACTGCATTTGTGAATGGGAACTTGACAGTGACATTAATTAGAATCGGTTATAAACTGGGATACCAGTAATGATACCAACTAGCCTATTTTTATTATTCAGGCTGAGAAAAACTTACTAAATATGCCTTTATAAACTAAGTAGCATCCAATGGTAAACTGGCTTAAGCAGGATTGAGGCCATAATTTTAGCTAAAGAGATGCATTTCTTTTTTAAATATAGTATTTTTGAAATCTGATCCTGGCCCCTTAACTGCTGCTGTTCTTCCAGGAGAACACAAGGCTAAATCCAGCAGACCTGGCGAAGTTCCCACTGAAGTCTGTGCGGACTTTGTGAGAGTAAGGACTGCAGGATTTGTCCCACAGTGCCTTGCTGATTTTATCTCAATGATTTTGAAAACATGTGTTACCCCTCCTCAAATCCCAGTGCTACTAATAGGGTGACATTATCACAGTCCAAGGGCCTACACTGCTTTTCTTTGTATACCAAAATCAGCAAAAGTAGCACAACATAACTATGAAAAATGCCCTTCCCACCCACTAAAATAAGATAAGATTAGGATTGTTTCAGAGTCTGGAAACTGCTACCACAGAACCAACAATCTAGGGAGTACACACGCAGGAAAAGTGGGTGTGTAGAGATCAACGCTAAGAGTCTAGACGCCCTTTCTTCAAGATTATAACAACCTAAAAAGCAATCACATATTCAGCGTTGCCCAGGCGCCCAGGGAAATGGCACCGCCAATGCCAATCCATGCAGTACCTCCTCGCAGCTGTGCTAGAGACAGGAACTAAAGGATTCAAAGGGTTTCTTCAGCAGAACACCAACAACTGCGAAGAACACCACAGGCCACGCACGGAACAAGTTCTTAAGGTTTTTATTTAAATCTGAGTAAATGCAGTGCTGAAGAAAGGTGCCAGATTTACAAGCCTCAAGGCTGTCAATACGGGAGGGCACGATTCCCACACTGCTGTTTTAGTGGGCTGCAACTTTATTCTGGAAGCAACACCTCTATGGTGACAGACTATTTATTCCATTCTCCATAGCCCTTTCAACCCCGAGCCTGCCAGGTAGGATGGTGATTTAGGAGCTGGATGGACACTGCCAACTCATCATGCACAGCTCACTGAGTCGAGGACATCCACCAGGTAGTAGCCAACTTTCAGCCACTGCTGATCTGGGCCAGACACACAAACAAGGCTCGAGAGGTGAAAGGCTCTGGATCCCATTTCCAACCCCTGAGCCATTTGAGAACAATTAGATATTGTGTAGTGAGTACAATCCTACCCATTCCAATTCATCCACGCAATCTCAGTCTGAGGACATTTTCTTTAGTTGTAGAGCTGCCAAGTAAATGTTTCTACTGCAATATATGAAGTAGGCTGTAGCCCACAAAACCTTATGTATTTCTGAATGAGTTAGTCTTTAAGGTGCTGCCCTACCCTACCAACATACCTTACAATAGTGATGTTTGCAGAGCTCTCAGAGACATCCTTCTCACTGTCCTGCTGATAGCTACACTTTTGCAAGACACTGAATAGACCAAATACATTTCTTTTTTAGAAAAAAGTATATTTTAATACAGATAACCCCACAAAGCTTGCGAGCAACTTTACAAACATGCCACATGAGTAAGGATATCTATCTGCAGTGTTTGCAGATTTGGGTCTTTTGGGGGGCATTTCTTTTCTGCTGAAGTTCAAAGAGAAACAAAATGGCAGCTGCTAATATAAACCAACACAAGGCGGCTGTGTTATCCAAACGAAAAAATGTATAGGCTGATTGGCTGTGTGGAAAGCCATATATATGTTTTTTCTCTTATCCCCATTTCTGATTTCCATATTCCTAGCTACTTATCTGCTCAACCCATTTGGGAACTGCCTGCAACTCTCAAAGTGGGTGTCTCTTACATCAATGTTAAATTTTTATGACAAAACCATGTAATGCTATGGAATACTGTTATAGCCCTATGGCAGATTATTTTCTGATCTAATTCTAGGTAGGAAAAGCTTTAGCTTTTTGAAACAAAGTATGTAGTTTGTCTTGTATGTAGCTACTCAAAGCATGTAGAGTAGCTATTAGCAAGAATAGCATCTTAATAGGAAGGTATCCAGGTTGTAGCTGTATCGGTCTAGAGGAGAAGGCAATCAGGACTCGTAGCAGAGATGATATCTTTTATTAGACCAACAGTAATAAATAGTTGGTCTAATAAAATATATCCTCTCTACTATCAATCCTGATTATCTTAATAGAAAGACATTTTTAAAGTGCAGGAGCACAGAAATTGGTGACTACATTTTCTGCTTTATTTGGACGTTCACAAGTAAGGGGCAGGTGATTTTCCAAAGTGCACATGCAATCTCGTTAGTTGACTAGCTAGACCGTTAGTGCTATTAGAGCAAAAAATGATCTCTCTTTGTAAATTACAAGATGAAGGGGCTAACTGTCAGGATCAGTCAGAGTTGTGCATGTTTCTGTCAAATCACCAACTGGGTGGAAAAGCCACGGAAGGGAATGCATTACAGTTGCAGTATTAAATGTCCACTTATGTAAAAGCTAAAAATAACCATGTGGTAGCTTTTTAGTTTGTCCAATTTTTTTCTTATTGTAATTACGCTTTTTTGCTTAATCTAAGAAAGCTGTGTGGATGCTGACGTAGCATGTAATCCGCGTGCCCTTTCTTGGTACGGGAAGAATAATGGAGCACTAATCAGATCAGTGCAACCATCATATCATCTTTGAGTAATTACCAGTAACTTGTTTTTAAAGAGAGGGGGAGAGACTGACTCTTTTTAGGGTAACACCAAAGAGAAAAACTGATTACCTGCAGCCTGACTCAGTATCACTACAAGATTTCAAAAGCCAGGTAACAGATCAATGCACGAATGGCTTGATGAATAATACAGTGACCCTAAGTCAGGGAAATTTGGTGACCTTCTGAGGCTGCAGAGCATGTGCTGTCCCTCAGCTCTGCCGGTAAGTCCTAAGGAACCCAACAGCTCCTTTTCTGGAGAACATCCCAAGCTCCCCCTTATTATAACTCTTGTCTAGATGGTTGTGCCTTTGCATTGCTGTTGACAAGCATTCAGCAAGCCTCCCTCAAAAGGCCAAGGTCTCCTATAATGTTCTTCAGCTCCTCTGGCACTACAGCAAGTAAAGTAAATAAATACTACTACAGACTGGGCTAGCAAGAGGAGAACTATGGAGTCCCTGTGGCTGGCTTTCCCCATAGCACACAACCTGCTGCTGCCATTTTGCTGAGTTTTCCCCTTGCCTGATACAGTCCCAAGCTAGTGCCTGAAACTAGAGGCTGTCCTGCTGCTGCCAGAGAGGACATTGCAACTGGGGAAGAACAAAGTGGTGGCAATATGACATGCTCTTCCCACCTCATGTAAATCTACCTGATGCCCATTCCCTGCTTAATAGGCTTCCCTCCAAACTCAGTAAAAATTAACAGAAATTTGCTGTTTTCCCTCTTGCTGCTTCTATCTGCTCTTAGAGAGAAGATCAGCTTCGGCTATGGAGAAAGAACCCCTCGAGCAGCCCTGCAAACAGAGGAAAAGGTAGACTCAGGGTCAGGCCTGCATATGAGGTCTGTGAACAGCCTCCTGGCAGGTCTTGGGGCTTGTGAGATTTGAAGGTTAGGTACTCTCTTCTCTCATTGTCATTTACAGCTTTAATGTCAAGGGGAAAACCAGGCAGGACCTTTGCGAAAAGAGTTTGAGCATTCAAAGGCCTTGTTCATCTAAGGCCCAGCCACCTGCTTGCCTTTCATTAGGGCTGTTCTATCACTTTGATCCTCTAAAGAACCTTTTAAAAAAACTAAACCCATTGCCTAAGCTTTGGATTTTACTTTTCTTCTTAGTTTTGTCAGCAAAGCTGGCCAATGCAAATGCAGGCTATAGAAGGGACTCATACAGAAAGCATCAAATGCATTTAAATATCAGAGAAGGCTGAAATAGCTGTTACATCTGAGGTAAACTGCAACAACTATTAAAGATCAGGTCAATTCTAGTTCAAGTAGGAAGCAAAATTTCGAAGCACTTCTCTACAGGCCACAAGTAACTTAGGAAAGCATAAAAACTCAGCTCTTCATGAGTTAACCCTGTGGCTGAACCTGACTATTAACAAGCCCTATGTACCTACATCAGTGAATGTCCCTATACTGGGAGGATCGGAATATCAGTAATTGTTCTCAAATCCCATTCCTGCCCCTGTAACAATGGAAAGACTTCTGGGAGGAATGTCAGTTGAAGTCATCTGAGTAAGGAGAGAGCTGAGCTGAGGTGAAGCATACAGGGTTTGTAGAGCTCTTGCATGGCATGGAGCTCAGATCTGCTCTGGTTCCATGCATGCCAGCACCCACTGCATGAACAGGGACAGAGTGAGGAAGAAAAGCACCCACCCAGGAGTCAGAAGGCCCACAGTTATACAGTTATGTATCATGCATGCACCCAGCAAGTGCCAAATCTGTAGTGTTAGGGCCACAAGAGCAGGTGCAAAGTAGCTCCACAGATCTGCATGGCCTTGGAAAGAGATTCCTTTTTCTCTTGGTCTTTCTGTGGAGATACCCAGCCCCCTGCCTAATGGGAGAAATAAGGCTTTACAACAGCATTCACTGCACTGCAAAAGGCTCACTCAACACTCTCCATACCATGTAAGTTAGGGGTGACCAACATGCGGCATGGGTGACACAAGCGGCACAGGCAGCTCATTGTGGCACGTGGCAGATCCGTGTCACAAAAGGCAACACAGTGGTAGAGGGGGTTGGGAGCACACAGTACAGAGCAAAAGGCAGAGCAGCAGATGGGGCAGGGAGCACAGAGGAAGGAGCAGAAAGCAGAGCAGCAGATGGGGCAGGGGAAGGGGATCAGAGTGGCACTTGAGAAGGATCTGGGGCCAATTCATGGCAAACCTACCAAAAAGACTGTCCCTCACTGATGTAAGCTATTACCTTGGCTGTTAAATAATGCTGTTTGCATGCTGGTTGACTTCACTCTTAGATTACCCACTGAAAACAAAATATTTACAATTCATTTATAGAGAAACTGTATAAAAACCCAACAATCAACAGCAAAACTACTTAAGATGCCCAGATTTTAAATGATTTCATAATACCAGCCTATCCTCTCCTCCTTCCTGAATGACTTGACCAATAGAAGTTTGATTTTGTTGCTTTAGAAAACATTCTCTCTTACACTCCATGAGCTGCTCCACATCCCGCCACATTTTAACTTGCTTCATATTTGGACCGTGACTCTCACGCACAGCTTTTTGTTTCTCTCGTAATTTCTGTTATAAACAAACAAAACCAGTTTAGATTTTGGGAACAGCTCTACATTACAAATGCTAGCTTGCATAGCTACTTCAATGTGAAAGAACATTTCTTTCTGCTGTCAAATATTGCTAGTATTCAGATCAGTTAATAAAAAACCCTTTTTTGATATCGTAAGTCTGCTGTGCTGTGTCCCCAGGTTCTCTGTGGGGAATCCCATTTGTTTTGGGAAAATGCATTATCACCAAAAAAATCACTTCCGGACTGAGACTCTGTATATCAAGTCACAGCCTGTAAACAGACCATGCTCATGAAGTTATCAACCCTGAAATTAAAGTTTTACAAAAGAAACTGCAATTAAATCCATACAGGCAGGGACACAAACATGTAAAATTTGCTCACAAAGAGAAAGCTAGAAAGGGAAAGGCAGGGGTTTTGTCTGAATTGGTAAGGCTTCCCCTCCCACACTAGCCAGAGCTTCACACAAGAATAAACTCAGACAACAGCTTTTGTTAGTGCAGCTACATGGAAGATATCATTGGCCTTTTATAAAGGTGATAAGACTGACAGCTTTAAAATTTATGGTCTTCAACAGGTTGCTTTATATACAACTTCAAATTTGAGCTGGCACAATTTGTTATATCTGTGTTTCAGTTTCTTATCCAAATAGTTTACAGGGAATGTGCTGTCGTGTTAAGCTGTTTGACTATCTTTTACAAGCAGCTCATGCTATACACTGGAAGAAATCAAGCTCTGAAGAGTTAGCATGATCTCTTTTCAGGGGATTAGTTACCGATGCCAGCAGTAATGGAATTTTCTTTGTGGTCTGCAATATGCTTTTTATAAAAGGATGACCATAGCCTTAGATGTTGAACCAAAAAAAAAGTATGGACTGCCGCTTGGTTTCCCCTCTCCCCACCCAACATTAAAGAAAGAATCCCATCCTCACCTTCCCGAGGTTCTCTTGTTCAAGGATCATTCGGGTGTATTGTTCTCTAAAGAAAATAAAAGAAATAACTACATTATGCACCTGGCTTTAATGAACAGGGAAGATACATACTCCGAATGGGAAAAACCTGAAAAAGCCCCAAACTTAATAAATGTAGTATCAAAATTGGGGGGGGTTGACAATTCATTAAGACAGTCAAAGAGCAAGCAAGAAGTGGGAACTCTTCTGATGCAAGGATTCAGGACTCCTCTTACAGCTATAATTGTGTAGGTGGCAAAATGGCTATTTACTATTAGGTAAGGTCACTGTTAAGCCTTCAAGGCAGGTATGATTTCTATTGTTCCCTTCCAAAATACTGCCCACAGGGCTGACACCATTTGTCATAATAATGCTGACTGCACTTTGAGACCAGCCAGTGTCCAGCAGCCATAAAACCTGCCAGTGTCCAAATCTAGACCTTTTCACTTATGCGAGTTTCATACCTAGAGTAAACTCAGGACTGAACAGAGAGTAGTAGTTGGCCCCATGTTTGACAAATCTACTCTCTGCAGCAGGGGCGGGCAATTATTTCAGGCAAAGGGCCACTTACTGAGTTTTGGCCACATGGGTAGCCCCGCCCCTTGATGGTGCCCCGCCCCCTGGTCACTATCTTGGGACTGGAAGTTCCATCTCCTAATCCCTGACCTTTGCCACCAGAAGCCTCCCCCCTTGTGCCCCAGAAGTACTCCGTTCAGCAAGGGGGTTTGCCATCAGAACCAGAAAAATACCAAGTTATATTCTAAAAATCAAACATCTACTACAACATACATTCATTTGATTTCAAAAAATATTTTTGTCCTGATTTACATGCATTTGCATCGTGTACATAGAGGTGATTGTATAATAGCTTAAAATGAAGTCTTAGTCTTCTATATTGTTGGGGGGCAAGGGGCATGTGTATAGGTTTGTGGGGGGCTGTGGGTGTGCAGGTATGTGGGGGGATGGATAGGTGTGGGGAGGGTGTACATATGTGAGGTGAGAGAGCATGTGGGTGGGCACCAGCATGGGCCCCATACTCCCACTTACTGCCACTTCCCCCTCCATCTGCCACTGCTGCCCTTCTCCTGCCACTTCCCCCCACCCCCCCCAACCACTCCAGCACCACAGCCTAGACTGCAGGACACAGCAGGAGCTGGACTGGCCCAGTCGGAACTGCAAGGGGCCAGCCGATAATCGCAGGGGCCAGGCCAGCTCCTCCCAAGTTCTGCAGCCTGGCACTGCAGCCAGAAACCATGTGGTGGCAGAGTGGCAGGCAGCAGGGTGAAGGGGAGCGGCGGCAGAAGCAGGGAAATGGCTGTGGCTAGTGGGTTGAGTGGCAGCAAGCAGGCATGCCAAGCGCTGTAACAAATGGGAGGGAGTGTGGGACCCATGCTGGTGTCCCAGGGCTAGTGCTACTGCGGGCCAGGGTGGGGTGGCAGGAGTGCAAGGCTCAGGCTGGCAGGGGCTCTATGGAGCTGGGCTGGGCTGCGCCAGCAGGGAAAGTGGGGAGGTGGCCCAGTTTCAGAGCCCCTGCCACCTTGCCTCGGGCCTCTATGCACTGGTGCGGACCCTGCACTCCCGCCCAACTTTTGCTGCGCTCCACGCACCCGCTCACTCCCATCTGCCGCAGCCATTTCCTCGCTTTCCTGCCCACCACAGCCACCACTCCCCTCTATCCCCTACCCGCCACTCTGGCACCACGTGGTTCCCGGCTGCAGCGCCAGGACCGCAGGAGCCAGTCTGGCCTGGCCCTGCAGACTGGGGCGATCACCCACGGTCCTCCTCTGCCTCCACCCCCCTCCTTCTTATCTGAATTTCCCTCTCTGGCAAAGGGAGGCAGGGAACAGTCCCAGACACTTCCAGATGGGGTTGGGGGTGGGGGACCAGAGGGAATTGTGGGTGGGGGGGAAGGGTTGGGCCGGCCTTGCTGTTCTGACTGCTGGGTCCTGCCACTGACTTCCCCTGGGTCCTACTGCCACTGGCTCCTGTCATCTTTGACAGGCAGCCAAGGGCAGATGAATATAAAATTTTCTAAATTTTTTAGGGGCCCCGCAAGCTGAATAGATTGGTCTGGCAGGCCGGATCCAGCTCGCAGGCCATATTTTGCCCACCCCTGCTCTAGGTCCTACTGATTGCCATGGGAACTGCTGGCCACCCAACACTTGGAAAAACAGGCCTCATAATTAGGTGTCTAAATATAGACTTAGGAGCATAACTCTTGACATCCATTGCAACAAATATTGGCTTATGGCTGTAACAAGTGAACAGAACCACTCCCCAAAGTATCCAAACTTCATATATGAAACCTGACAGCATTATATGCTAATCAACACCACGTTCTAGCATGTTCTGATATGTGATGACCTTTCCCATATTTATTTATTTGACATTTAGGTGACACATTTAAAAGCAACATACCCACTTCTCTAGACCTAAAAACCAAGTATTACTGTGCATGTGTATTAAATGCTCCTGGGGGCAGACAGTTTGCTGTCTGATAGAATGCAAAATAGTCCATACACCTAAAGAACATCATACTTGCTCAGGACAGAAAGCACTTTGCACAGGAAATCCCAGGAGACTACTTGTGCAAGAATGGAGACAAGAGGACTGAAGCTTCCTTTAGTGTTGATTTTCTGATACTTCGCCCATCTCTACTGGCTACTGCAGCCTTTGCGCTACAGCACGGTATTTGGGCCCATGGGCAGGAGAGAACGTAATGCTCTGGCAATCCTGGATTATTTTAGCTAGCGCAACTTAGAATGGCCATGAAGCTACTGCCGGTTGCACTGCAAGCCAAAACAATTCCCAGCTATTCTCAGCAGATCAAAGAAGGTGATCAAAGGAGCCACCTCAAATCACCTCCTTCCCTTTTTGGTGTGATGGAAGCTTCTCACCCATTTGAGAACATGGCACCAAGAATGTACATTTTTTGCAAGCAACCTTTTCTTTTCTTTTCATTTTTTTAAAGATACATTTATTGCAAAGCAATGATTAGAAAATTAGAGCTCTTGTCCATGGTATCTTTTTTTTTTCCTTTACTATTTATAATGATGGCTGGAAGGAATGCAACTTAATAACTTAATTTAAAAAAAAAATCTATTTTTAGAGAACAAAATTAACTTTTCACATTCCTTAGTCCTGACTGCACGGAACAGTATTTATGTTCAATAAAAAGGGTCAGAATTAAGGCATTTTTTGTTCAATACATTAGGAAAGTGCTGCTCTATTTATGGCTCATTTTAGTTCTGTTTACATTCCAGTGCCCACTGGAAATACATACACACTCCAAAAGGATGTTGAGAAATTCATTCTCTCTCAATATTTAGTTTTTGGTAAGTATCTGGACACTGAAGCCTCCACTAGACTTATTTAACTGTGACTGGTCTTTGAACTCATACAGAGGTCAACATGAAATGCTTATCATTTTGCCTACTGTAGCTCTAGTTTCATGCTTAACAGGAGTTGAATAAAGATGATGTCTTGCTCACTACATCCAATAGCCTGCAACTCGACTCACGGTGCTCCGTTTCTAATATTCCCCCATTGTGCAATCTCATTTCCTTGATTCCATTAAATATTTATTAGACAGCCTGCAACAGCATTCGTTGCATGCTCTGCTCTAAGGAGCATCCTGTCTTAAAAAAAATAAAGGAGGCTGAAGGGAAACAGAAGGGATGCACCATATAAAGAGATAAGGATGGGGACAGGCAGGGTTATTAAGTACACATTTGGAAGGGTGGGCTTTTATGTTGCTTCCACCACATTCAGCTGACTCACGCTCCCTTTCCTGCTCAGCTAAAGCTCAAACCCTAGCTGGTGCTGAAGACTGACCTCTATGGGTGGATCTAAAATTTTGAAAAGAGCTAGAGAGTCTCCCAAGGCTGTGAAACAGGAAGAGAGACTAGGAACTGTTAGCAGATGGGAAAATTGTCCTTAGAAAGGTTAACTGGATTAGCAGAACATCAGGACCATTAATACCTCTGGAGTGAGGAACAATGAGCCATTAAGTCAACCGACTCCCACAGTTGCCCGACCAGTAATGCAACAGCTGTACTGCAGAGCAGGAATCAAAAGCAGGATGCTTCTATCCTGGGCAGAAAATCAGCTTCCCTGATTAATACATGCCCCCCAATTTTGGGGGGCTGATTGTGGGGGAAATGCTGTGTGCTGTATGTGAAAAAATAAATTATAAATGACGATTATTACTGAATGCCTGTAGCCCATTAGTACCCAGCTCACTGTTCTGGATTGTCTACAACTATGCACTAAGCCCTGGTCCGTGACCCAGACAACCTGCAGTCTGACAAGACAAGAGACCCCAACAGGGTTGGGGAGAAGAATATTATGCCTATGTAAGTTTACAGAATTGTTGACCATAATCACAAAACTATGTACTTTCCTCATCTGTCCCTTAATGGAGCCATCAAATAGGTCACTGGAGATAGCTAAATAGATCAGCAGCACTGCCCTCCTCAGAGACCATTCCAATTTCATTGCAGTTCTATTGCCTGGGGTGTGATCCACAGTTTATGGAAGTCATCTGGGAGTCTCTCCATTCATTTTAGTGGATTTTGGATCATGCCAACAGACTGAAAGGGTCACAGGTTGAAGGTGGAAAGACACTTTACCATAACATAGAAGGTAGCTACCAATTGCTTAGGAACTCTCTGCAGATCCTCAGTAGTCTATAGAGTCTAGACCACAGTTCAAAACCAAATGCCTACAGCAGTAGTTCTCAACACCCTGCTTCTGAGGGTGCCACGGGGTACAAGGAGATAAGCACTCGCTCTTCCCTGCCCAGTCACTCTGCAAGGAGGTAAGCATAGGCTTGTCTCTGCCTGGCTCTAGCAGAAGGCGGCAAGCTCCTATTTGCCCCTGCCAGCCCGAGTGAGGAGTTAAGTGCTTGCTCCTTCCTCCTCCGTCAGAAAAGCAAAGCAGCAAAGCACAGGCTCGTCTGTACCAGCTTCAGAGCAAGGAAGTAAGCTTGTAATTGTCCCAGTTCCCTGCAGAATAGCAGGACAAAATACTTGCTCCTTTCGCTGCCCCCCACCAAGAATTAAGTGTGGCAATTAACAATTTAGTTACTGAACTGGGTGCCGCTCAAGTCACGGGAGATATGGAGGGATGCCCGGACCCTGAGAAGGTTGAAACCACCGCCCTAGGGCAAGGGGTCAATGCCATACTGCGGCTTGCCAGCCTAATGACACTTGTGTTATGAACCCATACAAGTTGTCTTGTTTTTCTGTTGCATACTCTTACCTTATATTTGGACCCATTTAGTATCATTCTGTCATTTCCTTCTTACTTTTCTTCAACATGTGTTAAGCAAGAATTTAGATGGCCAACAGTTCAAGCAGTTCAGTACATGGGCCCATTTACTTTTTATTTTAACCAAGGTATTTCAGTTTGCCATAGAGTTATTTTTTTCCCCACAGGATATTGTCAGTGTGATAATTTTTTAAAGAATTTTGGCAGCCTGTACAAAAGGATATATGGGAACTACTGCACTGACAGAGTAGATTATGATGGATCACCAGCACTGGTCTGTCATGTCGCTGAACTACAGATAAAGAAATCACTGAAGAGTTCTCACACCAAAGATCTAAGTGACAATGGCTTTGTACAGGCTGAGCAATAAACACGCAGGCTCATTCATGTAAACCTTGGGTGGCTTAGCAAGACACCAGTAAAACTGATGATTTCAAATCAGCGCTGCACTGTGTAGCATTTTATTGATGTCATCATAATTGTTAACTTTTTTTTTTTTAAAAAACTAGATGCATCTCTTCTTCCAAACTCAAAGAACATTTTCCCCATAATTTCAATAGGAACTGGATCTTTACCAAAAATAGGCAACGTTACTGTTAAAGCTAAATTTAGATAATTTCTCAGACATAAGAAAATTTATTTCCAAGGAAAAGAAATGTCAGCTACAAACAGCTTTGAAAAAACTAGTTACAATACTTTATGCAATGTTAATTCTTAATGTTCAAGTAATCAAATCAATTCATTTTAAATGGTAAATTCATTAAACAATTTAGTTTTATTTTAAAAAGACCTTAAACAAACTTAGCTAAGTCCAGTTGGAAACAAAATTTCTGTTCCATGGGAAATTCTGATATTTCAAAATGTTTTTCATTCTAAAATCATAATTAAATATTACATTTCATCCTGTTGAATAAAAATGCCCAAGAACATTGACTGATCAGATGTTTAGTTTCATAGTGTTGAATCATTTTTTCCCATTTTTAGTGTAAGAGTAAAAACATAGAATGTAGAATATAAAAAATAGAAAGAGAGAAACATATTTCTCCTTTTAATAAAAAAGTCTACATGACATGATTTTAAATGTTTCAACACTGTCAAAACAAAATCTTTAGCTCTTTTCACAAAGACCATTTAATCAGAATCAAAACTTTCCTGCAAAACATTTGGCTTTTTATTAGACTACATTTTGAAAACTATTTAAAAAATAATGCCGGTCAGAGTTTTTATAACCATTTTCCTCCTCTTCCCATCATTCCTAGATGGACAAAGTATACTGAAAAGTGAAGGAGGTCCTGCCTTTAAACTGCAGTGAAACACATTAACAAAGACAATTCCTAGGATGACTGTGTCCAGTAATGTTATACTATCTCTTGGTGAAAACTATCCATAAGCCTCACTTGTGTCAGGTTGGATGGAGGGTACCAGGAGTAAGGAACAATTTCTGTTGAGCACAGGCACTCCTTCTTTCAAGTAGCCGTGGCCATGTAAGGTCTTGCACCAGAAAAGGAGTTGGAGGGATGGCGTGAGCCAGTCAGAATCTGAGGACAGCATATACTTTATCTCTGAAAAGTGGTGCACTTTCTGCTTCCATGTGCAGAAGCCCTGAAGGAAATCTGACCAACTCAGCCATGCTTCCTTTATGGGGCTTGGCAAGAGCACAGGTCCTCTGAATCCCCTCCCAACAGGAGCCACAAGTTGAAAACTATTATCTGGCCTGCCTTCTCCAACAGGCAGGGAAAAGCTTGTGGTATGTTTGAAAGAACTGGATATAGAGCAGGATCTGTCAGACGGATACTTATTTTTAGATCATTATAGCATTTTTGAAACATACAGGATGAAATCCTTTTTTCCAGTTAAAATGCCAATGAGAAAAGT
Organism: Alligator sinensis; assembly: GCF_000455745.1. Classification (NCBI taxonomy): domain Eukaryota; kingdom Metazoa; phylum Chordata; order Crocodylia; family Alligatoridae; genus Alligator; species Alligator sinensis. Next base: position 5,217,233 of record NW_005841833.1, on the reverse strand, counting down.
CCTCCCTAAATCTCAGTTTATAAAAGTTCTCTGAATCCACACACAAGAAATAATTTACCTAATTGCTTTTCTTCTTTCCTGGGGATCTGGGGAGATGTACATCTTCATTTCATCTTTCGCACGCTGAAGCTGCACTTCTAGGTTCTGAACAGAAATACACAGCTGGTTTTAGACAGCTTGAAGTTTCACCTAAACAATGTAGGGTATTTTGTGGCCTTACCTGTTTGGCGCAGTTAATAAAATGATAGCCACTTTCTTCCTGAATAGACTCTTGACGAAGCCCTCTGACTTCCTGAAGAATTAAATTATTTTTATTGAGTGAGAATAACAGAAAATCCACAGCAGACATACTGGAATACTGTGTAACATACAATGGGGTGTGCTTAAAGAAGCAACCTGCTTGCAGGGCTCTGACTGCAGGCAAAGGTCCTATATACACATGGGTAAAATATGAAGGGAATTCAGTTACTTAACCCAATCATGTGTCCTAGGAACCAAAATCTTCGCTTTGGAGCCAAAATCTTTGAATGCCATAAAGATTTTGCTCACCCTACACATGGACACAAGAAGAAATTTCTAAGCCATTAATATTTACAAAATGATTTAAATGCTCTCTTAACCAGGCACTCTTGTGGCTCCTCAGCAGCAGCACATAATGGTTAAACAACATTACATATGATTGGTGCCTTAAATATGAAAATGATACAGGCTTTACAGTATTAACGATCTCTATAAATGGCAATTAGAAGGATCACATTTTGTCTGGGCATAAATTTTCAGTCTTGTTCTAGCAAGTAACTTGATTGCCAGTTGACAACAACCAAGTACTAAAACACAACTAGGAACAAGTGTGCATTGTCTGGAACCTATTTAGGAAGTGTCTCTATTCAGAGGTTACAGTTATAGCAGTAAAAATGCTAACTGACAATGAACTACCTTGTGTTAAACCATGAGTTAGGGCTCATCTACCTGGAAAAACTGCTAGGAATAGCTACTGCAGAACAGTTATTGTGGTAAAGGTAATCCACACTAACTCACTTTGTGGATCCTCTTATTCCTCTTGAATTAAACTACACCTTGAATTCAACTACACCTTATTTAAACAGCCAGTGCAGTTATATAAATGCCTTTGAAGATTTCTTTTGGCAAATAACTGATTAACATTAAAATGCCCAAAATCTATCCTAGCGGGTTCTGCATAGCTAAGCGCAGATTCTGACAGCTATATTTTCTACGACAAGATTTTTGCCAGTCAGAGTTAGACTGCACTGGATGGACTAGCAGGTTCACGGAGTTCTTTTGCTGCTATTCAAATTAGAAGGCATGTACAAGTCTAGCTATCCTCAGGTGGCTTGAGGTAGAGAGAGTTGGAAACGCACAGCCACTGACTCATTTCCACCTTCTATGCACTGGGGCCTTCCATGTGAAGAAGGCAGGAAAAGGAGAAGGAATCCCATTATGACTCCTCTGTTTCAGAGAGTCTGGAACTACATGCTGACAGCAATCTTACTTGTTCCAGTGTGGAGCGGTTGCTTTCTAAACCTGCTGCACAGCTGTCATATTGGACCTTTTTTTCATCACATTCTTGAGTTAATTCCTGGGGTGAAGAGGAGAGAAGGTCGTGTCAACGAAAACTTCAAGCTGGTAACATGTGGCACCTAAGCAATGTATGTGCTTGTCAATCTCACCCTTTAACATCAGCTGGCACACTCAGAGCTACTTACATAACCTAAGCAGACATACGAGTATCATTATACACGAGGGAAACCTGCATGTTGAAGGATCAGTAGTATAAACTGTGAGTGGCCTTTTTATATTTATAGCCAATATCTTTAACAAGGTGGATTTGATTTCTAACTACTTTAAATTGTGTTAAGGGTTTATACTTGCTGTTTAAACATTATAAGCTTATGAGAACATAAATGATGTATGAACTCCCATTTACAATAATTTGGTTGACATATTTTCCATATAAAATGAGATGGCCTCGTGGAAGGAAAGGAAAGTTATGTTGCATGTTAGCAAACAAGAAACACAATTCTACTAGGCTATCAAAAGCAGTTCTTATAGTTGTATACAACAAGCTGCGTTATCTTGTATCTGCTGAGCAACAATTAAAATGAACTGTTAAAAAGCACTTCAGAACCTCAGCTAACAAGCCCCCCCCGCCCCCCCAAAAAAAACACAAAAAAAACTAGAAAGCATATTTTCCACCTTAATGGGAAGAGGCCAATTGACACCAGGTGAGGCTTTGAATGGCATTTTGTCTTTAACAGGGCTGTCAAACTCACTTGAGGCCCCAGGCCATTTTTGGACTGCTAGGCTCCTTGCAGGCTGGATCCAGCCAGGGCCAGAAGGGCTGCCACAGTGGCTACCATGGCAGTGGAAAGGGGTTCAGTTTGAGGGAGTTCGTTCAGGGGTGGCCGTGGCAAGCCAACCTCGCCACCGAAGGCTATGCCCAGCAGAATCAAGGGGCCCCAGATTCTGCAGCAGGTCAAGGCCTCCCATTTCTGGTAGCCCAACAGTAGCCTGGATAGAGAGGCTTTGCAGGCCAGATGTGGCCCACAGGCTGTATGTTTGACACCACTGGTCTATGAACCTTGTAAAATGTCTAAAGCACATAGATAAATTTTCTATCTTCAAAGCCCTGATATAGAAGATTATACTAACATGCATTACTGTCCAGATGGAATGTTATCCGTAATCCATTTTTAAAAGGAGTACTTTAGCAGAAATTCATTAGTATTCAATAGTGGGGCAAACTAATAAATAGCAATTTCAGAACTTCGATATCACCCATTCTTGCTGTCTGATTTTGTTTTGCCCTGACGTTATTCAAGAAATTCTTCTGGCGAGTGAAAAAGCTTAAGCCAGATAACTAAACCCAATTCTGATGCCTTTAGATACTACTTGTTGCAAACTGCTTTTCTGAGCCTCATTTTAAGCTAAGCCTAATTGTTCCACTTCTCCAGCTTCCCTAAACTTTAACTACAGGTCATTCTTTTATGAATTATGCATCTCTCTCATGTAACTAATACTACAGTGTTATTTATTGTTTAAATCATTCTATTTTCTCTGTGTGTTTGTGTATATGTAGATATATTATGTATTATATAAAATCCACACCTTAAGTGGTACAATTCAATGACATCCACAAGGTAGTACAGATTGGTGCCAAGGGATGATCCAGCTCTGAGGGCGTGCCCACAGCATGCCCCTGGCATCTTGGGGAGGGACATGCTCAAACATATCCCACCTACCTGTTGCCACTTCTATGCACCAATCTGGGAAATGGGATGGTGTCCCCTGGGGCTGCTCTCAAATGCGTAGGAGACAGAGGGCTCAAAAGCAGCAACAGGGATGTCCCCCAGTGCAGCTACACCACCATAATTCAGGGCCTGGTGTATGCAAGTGGAAGCTATTTGGGTGGGAGTGGTCACATGCGTTTCTACCCTGGAGTGCCAGAAATGTGGTGTTGACACAACCCCCGAGTTCTAAGAAACTAAGCAGAACTTAAGTATCAAGCATACAAGTTTGAATTTTCACAGGGATCAACTCAGCTTTTAAGTCCCCACACAGAATCATTATTATGCACAAACTTCTGCAGGAAAATTTTTATATGCACTTACTGTCTATAGACTGACTGGCCTGTAACACCAATTTTATGCTGCTGTAAGTTCCCATAATGCTGCAGTTGCACCAGTAGAAAAATGCAGAACAGAAACAGGTGCTGTGTGTATCTGAGACTGCACAGGCAAAGGCATGTCCCACATAACTACCTGGCACACACAGCTAACTCGCATCCATTGTATAACATGTTCTTGAAACAGTATGACTAACCTGGCACTTCTGCCGCAACTGTCTCAATTCTTTGACAACTGGAGCCAGGCTTGACTTCTTTTCTGCTACCGTTGCATTCAATTTTTTTACCTGATGTGTAGAAAAAACATATTTCATGAATGTGTCATCAAGATGGTAATAAAGTGAGAGCATTAGGAATGGAAGGGAGGGAGGAAAGGGGGTGAAAGTTAAGAATATCGTAAGATGTGACAAAAGGAGACAGACTGAACTATTAGAAATGTTAGGGGCACCATCATTCAGGAACATATTACACCCTGCTCTCATAGTTTTAACTGCTTTATTAGAATCCCCTGACATTCTGATTTCACAATTGCCTGTCCTTTATGCTGTATATAGAATTGATTCATTCTATCTGGCTGATTATGCAATCTATTGGCTGGCTTACTCTGGCAGTCAAGGTGGAAAAAAAATCTCTCTGAGCCCTTTTAGGTCAGGTGCATGGACAGTCAAACGCTGACAAGAAGCTTTAAAAAGTTTAAAAAAAAAAAGTTTACTGTGCTTTTTAAAGTTACATGTATATGCTTATCTGGAAGCATAAAGAATAGCTGCAAAGCACATCTGGATCAGTAATAAAAATAACAAATCCTTGTATAATGTCCTTGGATCAGGCTAAATACAAATTGCACAGATTTGTGCTCAACTTACTTCCTCTTCTTTTCAAAACTTCTCGGGAGGTAGGTATTTTGCACAATCAATCATAAAAGGGGAGCCTTTCTATGGAATAAAGGATAACTTCTCTCTTCAGCAGAAGTTGGATCAGGCCTTATGGGAATTGTCAAGCTCTGCCCCCCTACCCCCGGACTTTCACCACCCTCCTAAATCCAGTTCAATCCCTAGCAATTTCTCCTGCTTGACAAACTGGTTGGAAGCCCAGCAGGTAGGCTCTTGGCTGGACTTCAAACATCATGTTCTTTGCACATGCCCTGACACACTGGGGTTCCCATTCTTTTTTTATCTGAACGTTCCACGTTTCTTTGATGACACTCCAGAAGAGGAAATTGTTCATGCTCAGGCATTTCCTATTGCTGGCTTAGTTCCTATCTTTCTTTTTTCCAAGCATATTCGTGATAATTGTGGAAATTGTTTAAAAAAAAAAAAAATATATATATATATCTGTCCCTCCTAATGAGCCAGATTCATGCATTAATGCAGACTATATATATATATATATATATAAACACAAGTATTTTAATTAAGGAGAATTAATTATCCTAACAGTTCTTATTATATCTAACCTCTTGGCTCAGAAATATTGTTTTAAAAAAAGTCACTGGATGATCTGTAAAGTGTTAAAAAAATCTAAAAAAACCCCTTCCCTCAAAAAACTGTTTTGCTTTGTTATTCCACATAATGAAAGAAGGTTTTGGAGAACCTTTAAAAAAATCTCTGCTTGTTTTTTTCGTGAGAGATTGAAACCCTGTCTTTTTTGTAACACCTTGATGAATGACAGTGACAAAAGCCAAAATAACTAAAAGCCAAACAACAAGAGAGGGGAATGGATTTTTGGCCATGTTAATTAAAAAACTATTGTTTGAAAACATCTTTTTCATTCCGACTAATTAATAATTATGTAAAAAAAAAATCTTTATTATAGATGCAACTAAAATAGCCTATGAAATCACTGCACAGTCAAAACCAAAGAAAAGCAAATTTGACAGCCCTGACAAAGGAAAAAAAAAGCAGGAGAAAACATTTAAATCCTTCTTTGTACTTCAAAAGGAAATAAAATGTGTAAATTTTAATAAATCTCAGGTACCCCTTGTAGATATTTATTCTTTAAAATATGTTACAAAACCTACTGCTACAAATATACATTGCAATGAAGCAAAAGCCCTGGACACAGAAGTTATTCCAGCTTTTATTTTTCAGGAACTAAACATCAAACTTGTAGAAACGTAACAGTTAAATCGGGAAATCACCATTTCAGACATGTTATCTAATGTTCGCCCCTTCATTTCATCCATCTCGCTTTTTACTGCAGATACTCTTTCCAACTCCTCTTGAGTATAACTGTACCCAGAGATCCCCTTCTTGTCTTCAATTGCTTGCTGCAGACACAGGAACAAATACAAAATATGACTATAGGAGCTGGCATATCATGAAACAAAAGCTCTGATGCAACTGAAATACTGCAAGAAAGCTGAAGGTAAGCCAAGTGCTGAAATCAGTTTATTTTAAGAATAATGAAACGACTCAACTCTCTATACAAACACACAACCTGTATTTGCCATGCTATTATGCTCTAGGGCATTAACTGCTTCCTGCACTACCACAAGCTGGGGTAAGGCCCAAAGGCCACTCAAGTCAACAGAAAAACCTGCCACTAATTTCACTGGGTTTTGGATCAGGGTCTATACATAATTTAAAAGTTTCTAATGAGGATGTCAATATTGATAATATCATCTATACCAAATACAAGTAATTCTATAGACAACCGCTCATCCAAACAAGTACAGAATACAGTATTGCTGAACTATTAATTGTATTCTTCAATGATGTTTTACTTACAGAAAACACCTTAAGGCATTTTTTAAACATAGAAAACTATTTTTCCTGTTAGTTTCTTCAAAATATTCGGAGGACAGTCCTTACAGGAAGAGTTTTTAACTGTGTTTTATTTTGGTTACATTTTAACAAAACTTTATCTTTTCATTCACATGACAGTTATTAATAGTTATCATTAAATATGTAAAAAGGTAATTTGGTCATACAAAACTTGCCAATGCACAGGGCCTTCATTCTATAGCAGTAGCTCAGATTTGCAAATTCCAATTGCATCACTCCTAGGAAAACCACACAAAAAAATACAGGTTTCTTAAACAAGTCTCTCATAATAGCTCTGGCCACCATGGTGGGGAGCATTTTGGATTTAATAACTTGTAGCAATGTAACATGGACATGATCTTCACTGCTAAAAAAAGCAAAATCCAAAAACAAAACCTGTTGGTTTTTTTTCAAGTGTGAAATGATGCATGTGAGCTATTCCATGATAAAAACCTAGTGGAGACAAAAGCTGTGCAATTTTATGGCAAGGTGAATCAGCCGTGGGCAGGGATTTAGTGTTAACCTAACCTAGCTACCTGGTAGGAAAATTACCGGTGCTTTGTCTGCTAAGATTTTGCAGTGGGATGGCTAATGCACATTAGCTATCCTGCTGTAAAAAAACAGACACACCTACATGATTTTTTGCAGCCATGATGTAGCTGTACTCAGCAATGCCTTGTAGCCAATTCCTCCTCACTGATCGTTTATCCTGAGGAAATGCCTTGACCCTTACTGATACTAATTAAACAAATTTTATAGCTTGATTCACAAGGAGTTGCTCTGTTTGGGGGGAGGGGGTCGTATCGCCTAAAGAGGGGTTGCACTGACCAACATAACACACTCAAATACATGAGCTTTCTTTTTTAGAGGTTTTCCATGGTTTTTTTTTTATCAGACCATTTGTTAAAATAAACAAAAACAAAAAACCTTACCTCTTTGCGACAAAACAGGACTAACAGTAGCCATAAAATAAAGCTAAAGCCATAAACAAAACTACGCCACACAAAGTGATAACAGAAAGTAGAGAGAGAAAAAAAACCTGTTTGTGTTTGGATGAAAATATGTTTCCTGGAGGCTTACAGTGATGCATATTCTGCTGTTCTTGATTGATGCTGGAAATCCTTCTCCTGTCATCCAATGCTAGAAGCACTTTTTGGCTAATATTCAATTTCTGCCTCTCTTCTAAATGCTCTGCACTAAGCTGTTTGTCTTTTTCTAGTCCTATTCCAGTAGTTGTCATGCTATAGAAGTAGCTTTTACCTGAACCCGACTACTGATAAGGCAATTTTAAAGCTCTCACCATATGCGAAAAGTCACCTGCAACTCTTTAAGAGCCCAATCCTGCTCCTTAATTGAAGTCAATTAATATCCTGCCATGGATTTCAGTATGCAAGATTAGATCATGCAGGTTAAACCCTTCCCCCACTATTTCCAGTCATGAAATATAACAGCCCAGAGAAACCTTGAAGTGAAACAGTTCCTGTGCCACAGTATGATTTGCCTGGCTTTAGCAAACACCAGGAAAACTCTGAGGTTTGTATACACTGAAAATTTCAAAATAATTAAGATAATTTAACTGTTTTAATGGTTCCAATAGCAGCAATAAGAGATGTGACAGCATTGTAGTGCTAGTTTTTGCATTACCAACTGCTGCTGAATAGCATCATGGCGCTGTTTAAGGAGTTCTTCTGTTCTCTGCAGAATGCCGTACTCCGCTGTAATTTCTGCTATTTCTTGACGCTTCTTTTTGTAAAGTGTGTTCTTGCTTCGAAGCTTACTAACATAGCGTTTAAACTGAAATGAGAGTTAACAAGCACATTTGAAATCTAGTTTGGATGCAAAAGAATGGCCTTATTAAACCCTGTTTCTTCATAAACCACAAACACTCCCCTCGCATTGTGCTTTGAAAGCAGAGCAGTGCGGTGTGTAGCGCAGAAGACTGGGACTCCTAACTTCCCTTCTGGTTCTGCCCCTCACTCAGATGTGTGGCATCAGGAAAGTCAGTGCCATGCCATCATATCTTAGTTTGCCCATTTGTAACATAGAGATCATTCAGTTCTACTCATCTGCCTTCTGGAGGGCTGAAAAGGTCAGTTAGTGCTTGTAAAATCTTTTAAGAACCTGGGATACTAAAGCTAGTCTAATAGTACTTTACACTTATACCAGCATGTTTCCTGTCAAGAATTTCAAAGAGCTTTAGCAAACCAAGGATTGCAGCATCCCTCTGAAGTAGAAAACTGGCATCCTTTATAGACAGAAAACTGAGGCAGAGAGATAAATTGTTCAGATTCCACCATAAAAGAACCCAGGTCTCCCAATCCCTGCTCATGAACATTATTCACAAGATTGCCCTTCCTCTTGTAGGAAGAAAGGCAAAGAATAATAACCGTGTTACCGTCAAGGTGCCAACTACCTCCCATTTGGGTTGCTTTCTTTTTTTACTAAGAGCTCTATTTGCTCCCCATATTTTACCAGCGAACATGTAAAAACTAAAGACCCTCAGAGTATTAGAGGGGAGGACAGAAGAGTGAGAAGAGAATGTGGAAAAGTGAACAAAGGGGAAAAGATGAATAATTAAGTGTTGGTTCACAAGAGACATTGTGTTGTTCTCTTTCCACAACTCTTACTGAACCTAAATCTGTTCTTGACTAACCACTTTTAATAAAAGGACAGCGCGAAAAAGAGTTAACTGCTTACTCCATATACACAGATAGAGGACTAGTGCAAACATGGACTAAGATAAAAATCACAGAACAGTAATAATCAGGAGTTTAATTTTTTGCTTTTTAGAAGTCAAGCACAATAGTTCATATCTCTACAGATCAACATTAGGTTCACGTTTGTCTCAATTTTTGAGTGTTCAATTTGTAAGAAGCCTGAAAAAAACTGAGATCCTTGTTATACATGCAAATAGCTGAGACCCTAAAATTAGTAATAGATATATTTTTAATAAGACTTAATCTTCCTGTGCACTTTAGTTTCCTGGTTTCTATAACGAGATTCTCCTCTACATGCTTCACAAGGACATTCTGAGGCTAAATTCACTGACTTCTGGAAAGTGGTTTTAGATCAGAAATAGAAACAAGGAATTCAAAACAAATGAAATACATCACAGTAAGTTAGTATAAAAACAGATTTTAAACTGTCCACCAGCATGGATAAGATGACTAGTTGTAGAATCGGTGCATTCTTCTCACAGAGAACCATAAAGAACACACCAGCAGGTTTTTTTTATCACTGAAAGCAAGTGTTAAACTTTAAAAATGAAGCTGCATGGAGTACTTAGTTTATGAAAAGTATATTCATTTTCCTTCTGAAGAACAAATGCAAAAAACCGATGTGACCATAGCCTAAGAACCTCTAGAGTCACTGTATGTTCTATAAAAAGCGCCCTGGGCAAAATGCCTAAAATGAAATCAAGCCTGTTCATCTGCCATTCTATGTAATATCTAGGCCAAAGCTTTTTCTATCTTGCTGTGCTCCAGAACTATTTTTAAAGCCAAAAGCTATAAACGTTTTTGGTGAAAGAACAAACCCACAAATTACTCAATGTGCTCTATGCAGATTGGACTATGAGGGGCTTTAGAACACCATTTTACATTGTGAATATTACCTAGGACAAGGACAGACAAGGTCACGTTAAGTCATAGTACTAAAGAGCAAAGAAGCACTTCTGCTACAACTGCACTGAGGTCTTCATTGTTAAAGCATCTGCTGCAAGTCTAACAGATTGTTGATTAATATAAGAAATGTTTTGTGACGATTCAAGTATCCTTTCAGGTAATATAGATTTTTAAAAATATGGTGTAAGCAAGGGTAAGCATTAAATTTTCTGTGCTTTCCAACTTAGTAGAAAAGATACTTTTTTACAAGATAAATACATATAACAGCTTATACTGGTGCAAAGCAATTGAAGAAAAACATGGGCTGCCTTCTGATGGAGCAGGTCCAGTGATACTTCATTTGGACAGCAAAATATAGTAAAAATGATGGAAAGGAAGAAACTTCCTTCACATGTGACCATGTACAGCTGTCATATATGAATGATTTTCTGTCACTTTACCCTGGGGTTGAAAGCAACCTATTATTCTCCTCCATTCTAGGACTACTTTTAAGGTCTTGAAAAGGACCTGAGTGGGAGATTCAGTATTTGCATATTCAGTGTTTTACTAAATATAATCTACTTAACAATGGAAATCTAAGGAGACTTGATTTAAGAACTGATTCCACATATGTTCTATTATTAGCTGACTGAACTTGAATTATACAACCAAGAAAAAACATTTTTTAAAGGATAATACCTTTGCAATAGTGACAAGTGACCAGGACTGCAATTAATCCATTTTGGGAGATGCATATTAGCCTCTGTTTGATCCACTGAAATCCTCTGCTTTTCAGAAACATAGGTGTTCACATTATTTTAGTTGTCGGAATAGAGTAAAACAAGATACAAAAGAGTAGCAAGATAACAATGTCTTGTAGGCAATGCCTTTAAACAATATGGCAATTTTTTTTTTTTAAATATCTAGTCTACTTCAAACATGACACGTTTAAAAATCAGTCCCAAATCCAGGCCCAAAGACAGTGCAAGGGTAAACAGGCACAATCCAATTAAAGAAAAACCTGGGATGGAGCTGGACAGTGCAACCCAACAGCAACGAACTGCTACTACATGAGACTCCAGGCATTAAGGAAACTGTAACTAAGCCATATGGAAACAACTGATCCTTTCCAAAGTGCAAGAGCACAAAGGCATCATTTGCAGAGACGCTGAGCATCTCAAACTCCTATCAACTCAATTTCAACTAACGACCAAGTGAAAAAACAAACAAACCAGGCTTTTAACTTAAAATAACATATTACATTTTATTACAGCAAGAAGACTTTTAAGTAAAAAAAAAAAAAAAAAAAAAAAAAAAAAGTAAAGGGTTAGATATGTCCAGTCAAGTCGTATTCTGACAATGTCATTTTCTCATAGACCAGGTCAATGGCTCCCTGTGCAGAATCTCAGCAGGATCTTCCTACAACATTCCCATGGATTTGCTGAGGCCCAAAATTATGTACTATTCAAAACTATGGTCACTTGTGAAATTTCCTCTCTCACGCAACTTAACACAAACAGTTACTAAAGCTTCAAAGATTAAAACGACTGAACAAGAACCAATTGCTGGTGCTGAATTATCATTTAAAGTAAATAAACTAAGCTTCTGACCCATGCCAGAGGCCCCCTGAGATACAGGAGCTATCCAAATGAAAGCAAAAAAAGTTTATACTTTTCCATTTGACTATTGATATGGGTAGATGCAATAGAAAAAAAAACACCTGATAGCTATGTTATCGAAACCAAATAGCTATTAAAGCACCTTGCCTGAGAGCACCCAGGAAATCTGAGACAGCTAACGATTCACCCCCAATTCACAAAGTGGATGAGGATGTTAAGCCTATGTTCAAGTGAATGGCTTAACTGAGATAAAACCTAGATTTCCAACTCTCAGTTGTAGGCTTTAACCACAAAAGCATCTTTCCTATTCTTAACCTGGTGAACCTTTGACACTCATTATGGCAAATATCCAGTAAAATCAAAACTGGAAAGGGCAGTATGCAAGAAAATGAGCAATCAAGTTTCAAAGGCATTTGGTCTCTGTGTTTAATAACTATAATTTTGAGGCATGTAAATGGCTGCCTTTGTTCCCTTCTCTTTCTTTGCTTTCTCTCCTTTCATGAGCAAATAGATTATGAAAGAACGCGACAATACAATGTTCCCTTATTATTTGTAAGCTATTTCCACTGATATTTACCATAAGCGGTTTAGGACCCAAGACTCCAGAGGTGCTCAGCATTTGGCACCAATTTTGCAAAATGCTAGCACATCCTTAACTTTAAGCATATGGGCAGTTCCACTGACTTCAAGCACACTACTCACATGCTTAATGTTAAGAACTTACAAAAGTGCTTTTTTGTTCAAGTCTCTGGCAAGAACTGTAATTCTAACTCGCATTACTACACATTTTCTTTCAGTAAAAAGAAAAGTTTCAATCACAAGGAAGGTCAAAATTACTGTGTGAAAATCTTGGCTTTATTTTTTTATAAATGATGTTTCTAGCCCTCCAAGCTGCAAAGATAAAGAATGAAAACATGAACTTGTGATTTTAAAACCAGAATACAAACAAAGAACCCAAAATATTATTCTTTTTTTCATTTATGTTTAAAGACAAAATCCTGGTTTTTAGGATTCTCTCTGTGTTGGCAATACTGACATTCTGAGTTTATAGACATCAAGGAACATAATAACCTCAGTAGACTCATCCTGTTCATGGCTAATGACTTCTGTGAGGTTGGAAGTATACAGAACAAAGTTAAGAATTACGCTTTTTTTAATATTAGCATGTTGTCAGTAATTCCAGTGACTTCTTCATTCATTTCCTAGTATCAGTAGAAAAAAGCTTATAAGTCAAGCCATCCATATCTCATATGATGTCAACAGTAAGAAAATAGAAAGTGGAAGATCGTAAGCTAATTACTCCAAAAATAACAGTAAAATATGCAGAAGACAGACTAGATAGATTCATTTTCTGAGAACCAGAAACCCCACAGATTTATCCCTCTGGCAATCCTTGTCAGTGGTGTTGTAAGGAATGATATTAAACAACATGTTCCTTATCAGGAAGCAAAGCAGAAAGCAAGTATTAACTATGAAGATATGTAAAGCTATTATTAAATAATAAAGATCATCAGAACTTTTTATTTCTGAGGTGAAGAATCCCATTCAGCTTCCAGGCAAGAATTTTGTTAATACAAATTATTGCAATTAGTTATCAATAATTTTATCAGCAAGATAGCTGTAGAAAAGTTTAGTTGAATCTGTATGTTTATAGTATAAATGAAGGAGCAGATGGTTATTTTGTTAGCCAGTCCAATTAACATGATAAAGGCCTTGAAAGCGATTAAAAAGTTCCTAAGCATGACAGGTTCTTAATAATCTTTTTATGAAAGCTCTGAAGTTGAACTAGGACAGCCACTTGGGAAATGATTAATGAGTCATAAACGAAGAACAAAACTTTCGAGACAAGCCAATATTATCTCACTATAGTAAAAAGTATCCTACAGTGTGCTCATTAGATAGACCAATCAGATAAATTCTTCATTAATGTTGAGTAGGACATTTCTTCTAGATTGTTTGCTCTTGGGCAAGAAGGATTATTACAGCAGCCATTACTAATAATTTGGACCAATCAGAATATATTTAATGAAAAAGCATTTCCAGTTATCACTGAAAATGCACAGATCAATAAAATTAATGATTTATTCATTCCATTGGGTGCTGAGAAAGCATTCAGTTGCGTGAAGCTGTATTTTATGTCAGAATCACTGCGTACATTTGGCTTCAATGATGGTTAATGTCTTACAGCAAGAACTTCAGGCTTCAGTAAGAATTTTATATAGACTTTCCATCTTTGTACCCACAGTGGAACTGACCATAATATTCTCTAAATTTAATACATTTATAGAACCTTTGGAAAAAGGATTAAAACCTTTCCTGATTTCTGTAGGAAGTACGAAAAAGAAATTGCTTTAGCCTGGAGGCAAAACATTTTCCAAGTCCTGGTTTAAACCACTTAATCTCCAAACTGTCAGCTCCTTGACAGCAACCAGACAGTGTACCTAGTACTGTGCTAAAGGGTTGTTTCCTGATAGACTCATTAATTGGGAAGCTTTTGGAGATCTGGGAGAACTGTCTATGGTTAAAAGCCTCCATTCTTTAATATATTTTCTTTGAAAATAGCAGGGGAATCGCAGCATTTTTTTTTTGTTTTAACAAGAGGCATGGGGGTGCGGGGCAGCTGCATGAAAAAATCATTTCATCTAGTCCATGGGATTTCCTAGGCTACATTCTCAACAACATGTTCCTTTCAACTTCAGCTATTGTGGGTAAGCCCAGATTTGATCCTCTTCTATTCTGATACCATGGGAAACTCTAGGCTCTCAGGGTCCTACGCTGAACTCTGAGAAGTACAATGTACTGTGAAAAGAACTAAAAATATCCCAGGTTTACCTAGGATCACTTGTAATTGAACCATCTACCCTTCTAAGTGTCAACATCTGATTCCCTAATTTTCAGGATCTGACAGCTGCACCTAGCAGCTTGCCAGGCCAGCTTTGCCACTCTGCTCATTGTACTTCTGTTTGAAGTACTTGAAAGATTTTACAATCTCAGAAAAAAACAACCTGGCCCTAGTGTTTTGTAGTTTGGTGTAGAACCAAATGGGCTCTCCTTGCCGCCATGCTTTAGTTTGTAAAGTGCATCTGGGCAAGAAACTCCTATCGCTGACTGCAAGGGTGTATGTTCCTTTTATGTCTCATCCACTAATCCTGGCTTGTCCTAAACTAGATGGAGGGACTATCTTTTCACAGTACCTTTGTATATTGCTTAACAAAAAATACATCATATGCCTAGTTCTTTATAAAGCTTGTTATCAGTAGATACCCAAGTACTGACAAAGGGGGTAGGCATCAGAATCCCGATTTTACAGATGAAGAAGTCGAGGCATGGGGAACTGAACTGAACAGTCTTCCAGCAGGCTCGCAGCCGAGCTGGAAATTAAACTCTGCTACATTCCAGTCCAATCTCTATCCAGGGGACTACCCATACCACCTCCTAATTCTAGGTTTGCATTGAAACAGTACCTGGGAGCACCAAACAACAAAAAATAAGATAGCAGAAAAAATGTATAATATTGACCTGTATTCTTGGGTAAGAATATGACTTCCATTGGCCCTGCATACAAACATGCTTCTCACAAAGCAAAGTGTATAAAAAAAGTACAGAAGCTCCTCACTGAAAGAACAGGCTTTCCCCACACCATGCGAGCATCTAAAAATAAAGTGTTAAAGATGTGAAGAGCAAGGCAGAACACAGGGAGCAGGGACTGTGTACAAACAGGTCTTCTCTTCTGCTTTCCTGACTTGAGCAGCTTGCTCCTGGCAGAATCCAGCCAGGAAACCACACTTTTTTTGTAAATAAATGTCTCTCTTTTTTCTTTTTTTTTCCATGATACCAACATGCAATATTGTCCTGGACACAATGCAAAGCATTTGTGGATCTCTCTCTCATAATGCATTAGTATTGGACTACTAATCATTTCTTTCTGCTTAGAAGGAATGCCATGAAGCACACTGTCTGCTTCCAAGTTGTATTTAAATAGCTGTCAAAAACAAATACAGCTACACACAGTTGATGATGTAGAGAAATCCAAGCCAGACATTTTCTTCTGATTACCTATGTAGTCCCGTAGGTGTGCATGACACTTGACAATATAAGGAAGGGGTTATAGTTTAGAATCCTTAAAATATTTGCTTAGATCTTGCCAACATGAGTAATTCCACTGGAGTCAAGGGAACTACTCACTATACTAAACACTACCCTGGTGGTAAGTCTCTGTGATTTTTGCCTCCACCTGTTGTTTTTGTCTTAGTTTAAAGAGCTGATGGGGGAAAGGCAGAGGGAAGACAATCTGAACAAGCAGTGGCCCAAGGGTAACACAAGCGTCTTGAGGATTACACAGTCATTTGATTATTTGTGTGAGAATATATGCACTCAGAGATACCCATGTAATCTGAGCTTTAGAGGAACCTTTAAAGGAAAAAGGGATTTTTGTAGAGAAGGCATCGCTGATAAGATGAGCAAGGGGATTTGCTGCAGACAGCAGTAAGCAAGAAGGCACAGGCACATACATGGGCACTACTGGCAAAGAAGTCATTCTACACGAAGTGTAGGATAAACAAGCAGTGTTGGAGAGTGAGAAGAAACAAGAGGTAAGGCAGTGGATCAGCAAAGCCAGGCCCTGTCTCTGCTCCCTCAATAGATTTTTCCATGAGAGCAAATGTTGTAGCAAGAAAAGTCGATCTGGCACAGAGACAAGACACTGTCCAGTTATAAAAGCCTGATGCTCAATAAGCCTCCTATGAAGAAAAAACTGCTTTGATGTACGAAGCCTCAAATAAAGCTTTTCCTGATCAAAAAAAAAAAAGTATTATAGATGCTCCCTGTCCCTGAAGAAGGGTGTTTATAACCTGAAAGCTTGCTAAGAACAATTTTTCCAACTATTTAGTTGGTCTAAAAAAAGATATCACATCTACCCAAAGAACCTTGTCTGCTGATGTCCTTAGACCAACACGGCTACAACCAACAACCCTAAAGTACTGTAGATGAAATTCAAGATGATCTGGGAGAATAAGAGGGAAAAGACAAAAAAAAATGAAATGTATGTGGATAATGAACAAATTCAACTAACTCACATTTCAGATTACTGTTGCGATTTTTCTCTACAAATATTGTGCCCTACAGAGAATAAAATGTAATCCAATGGATCATTTTATTATACATCTATTAGCAATTTGGAGCTACGTGGCTTATCTCTGAATCTCTCTGGTGGCAATTGTTCCTGATGATGTTCAGTGTATCAAACACCATTATTTATCATGCCAGCTGTGAGATGGACCTCAATATTACTTTGATCTATGGCTGAAAAGAAGTACCAGCAACTCTAGTTTGCACTGCATATGATTACTTCTGCACAATTTAAGTAAAACATCAACAACCCGAGACCAGCTGCAAACAAAATTTTAAGCACACTTTGCTGCAGTATAGGCGTTGGAAAATACTCTGGTTTATCTTCATGTGTGAACTGAAAATGAAATAAAGCATGGTCTTTGTAATCGAATTTGAAATTACACTTCATGAAGAAAAGCAGAACCTAGCTTATAAGGTATAATACTGCAGTCATGTTCTTGGATGGTAGCATTTCAAAGAAACCTGGTAAACTATAGTGGCAATGCTCACTGATTACCAAAATGTAAGGTTAAAAGTTAGTATCCTTAAATGCATCAACTGGAATTGCTCCATTTTACATAGACTCCTCTTTCTCAGCCTCCCCACTACCTTAACGTACCTCATCACCTTTCAAAATTTCAGTGCCTTCCAACTCACGGGCCTCATTTGCCTTTTGTAACATTTGCCTCTCAATGTTCGACATCTCTTCCTTGGCAGCTTGGAGCTCTTCTGCTTTGGCTTCTTTCTTCCGGGAAATTATGGATGCCTGCATGATTATTAGATGTTAACTTGGATGACTAAAGTAAAAGCTGCACTTGGTCAGTCATGGTTAATACAGTATACAGCAGTTAACATTTTAGAGTACGGGCAGGATAACATTGCAGATGCTGAGCAAGTTGTAGGAAAGACGCATTGGGAGGAAAGCCAAGGCATTAACATGTCCCTCTTTAGATCTAAAGGGAGAAGACATCAATGACAACAGCAGTATGCCACAGAAGTTAAAAAGTAGCCCCACAGAAAACAAGAACAAAATTCCCGTTGACTTTGATAGTCAGGATTATATTTGTAATATTTTGTTCTAGATTCATTCTGACACTTAGATTTACATTTTTGCACCTGAATTTTTCCGTTTCATTAAATAAGAGGCCTATATTTCAACTCAACAATTTAATCTGCTTAGTTCTTTTTTGTGCATGTGAAGACGCGCCAATAAGGCTTAACTGGAAAGAATTCAAGATTTTACAAATGTCATAATATGGATTTTTATAACTCCAGCCTACAGAAACATGTAGCATATAACTAACATAATTGAGCCATTAAATCTCTGTAATTTAGAAAAAGACAATGAAGAAAGAAGTGAAGGACAATACAAATTGCAGGTTATTTGACTCCTTCAAGCCTAGCAGAAGTAAAATGTTTTAAAACTCAAGTTTTACATCGTGACTATTAGAGTGTTAAAAAACATAAGTAAAAATCAGATCACTAAATAACAAAAGCATTTTATATTATAAAAAGTTTGTATCAAAGATCAAATACTAAAAGGAAGACCATGCAAATGAGTGTTATTGTTATTATTTTAAAATCAGTTTAAAATAACAAATACCATGATTTTAGAAGCATGCTTGTTTCTTTATTTTAAAATAAAATTTAGCTATAATGTGGGAGTCTTTACCGCTAGTTTCCTCTCAGCGGGTAAGAGGGCCAGCACTTTTCTAAAAATATAGAAAAAGAGATAGATTTTGCCTATGTGACTATTTCTTAAGATACCCACAACAACAAAATGTGGTAAAAAGAGGATGATTTTATAAAGAAATCTCTGGTGCATTGTGGAAGTGATCAGAGTCCACCATATGTTCTTGACTCAGAACAGCAAGTTGAATTCCCGGAACGGTTCCTCTGTGGAATGTCAGAGCTTTATATGAGAAGCCAGCTGGTCTTTTGTACTAGCACATTATGTAGCATACTTATCTTATGCAAGGCAATGCACCTCTTACACTAAAAAGACTCCATACTTGAGATCCTATTTGCAAGTCTGTTATATGCAGTTTACTGGAATATTACAATTTATACATAATCTCTGAAAAAAACTTCAGCTTTTTTTGTAAATATAGACCTTGCCTTGAAAAATGTCAGTTAAATTCAAAGCCATAAGCTACCAGGAAAAATAAATATATAAATTTTAATTTTAATTTGTAATCCCCAGAAAGTCTTGATTTTTATATACCCTGGTCTATAACACTGGATTTAACACATAGGGACAATTTGTTTCATAGTTTCATAGCTCGTAGGGTCGGAAGGGACCTGAGCAGATCATCAAGTCCGCCCCCCTGCCATGGGCAGGAAAGAGAACTGGGGTCAAACGACCCTGGCGAGGTGTTCATCCAGTCTCCTTTTGAAGACCTCCAGGGTAGGAGCGAGCACCATTTCCCTTGGAAGTTGGTTCCAGATCCTAGCAGCCCTGACTATGAAGTAGTGCCTCCTGATGTCTAGCCTGAACCTACTCTCGATCAACTTGTGGCCGTTATTCCTAGTTATTCCGGGTAATGCTCGGGGGAACAGGGCCTCTCCCATTGCCCTGCTGGTCTCCCCTTGTAAGCTTATAGACGGGCACCAGATCCCCTCTCAATCTTCTCTTGTGGAGGCTGAACAGGTTCAGATCCCGTAGGCTCTCCTCGTAGGGCCTGCCCTGCTGCCCCCTGACCATGCGAGTGGCCCTCCTCTGCAAAAGTTATAATAATGCACATATTATGAAGAAATATGCTAGCGTGTACTATTACAGATCTTAAAGATACCTTAACTCTCTTTATTTAAAACTGGTTCACAAGAAAAGAGAGAAGTTTATATTTATGCAGGACACATTACAACTGAATTGATGCAGTTATTCAGACTTGAGCCCTGATTAATGTATACCATACCACCATGCTGTTTTCTCAATTTATCACATTTTCTCAATGTACCACAATGGTTTTTGTATCATAAATATTATCTAGCAATAGGAAAATTTGTGTATCTATCTATCTATATATACAGATCGATATAGATAGGTATCTATATAGATACAGTCTATATTATCCCCCCCAAACATTATATATATATATATATATACACACACACACACACACACACACACACATACAATGTTTCATGCTATGTAAAGCATTTAGGTTCAAGATGAGAAAAAAACCTGTTTCACTTTAAGGCATAAAATACATTCACAAATAGAGACAACTGGATCCATACAACGAGAGCTCAAAGACAAGAAATGGGATATAACTGGTAGTATGTACTACATCTTGCAGTAATTGCAGAATCAGGATCATGGGGTCTCTTTGCTAGGGCTTATCGATACTTGGACATTGACCACAGTAGCTATTCCAAAAATATTTATTTTAGTGTAGTGTAAAGCCCCTGTATGGACATGTTTGTTCCACAATAAAAATATAGACAAGAGCCTTTAGCAAAGTAATAAGCAAGTGTATTCTGGAATGGGTATTCTGCTAAATTTCCAGAGGTCCAAGCATGCTCTATAAGCCCATACCAAAGAATACCCCAACACTGACCTGTTAGGGCACTCTGAGCTTGAGCTGTACACAGGACTGGGCCTAACAGACACAGCCCAAGTGCCTGATCTCATAACTGCTTATTACCAAGGTTAGTCCCACCGCTGTCAAGAAATTAATTCCTAGTAGTAAAGGCTTCCAGGATTTATACACTGTTATATGCTTACATTCAACCGGCTTTATTTATTCTTCAACTTGCTGCACTGTTTGCCTTTATTTATTAAAAAAAACAGAATATAAAACTACAGATAACATTCAGTAATCTGAGAAGTTTGCTATGACAAGCATAGTGCTTAACAAAAAAAAACCTGTTCCTTCTTACCTGTTGTCGATACATTGAAAACCTGCTATCAATTGGCTCATATTTAATCATTCTCTTTTCAATCAGCTGATTAATTTGTGCGTTGACTTCATCTATCTGGAACGGAGCGGAAAATTGAGAGAATTTATTAATTATTGAACAGCAGAATTAAGGTAAAGAGAATTGTTTGCCCTCTCTCTAAAGATGTCAAAATGCTTTGCAAACCAATGGATTCAGCCTCACAAAACATGTCAGGAAGTATGAGTACCAGTTTGAAAATGGGGAAAGACACAAAGCCGAGTGAGTTTTCCAAGGTTGCCAAGGAAAACCAGGGAGAGAGCCTATCTCCTCAGATTCCCATCCCTGAGCCTCAAAAACAAGATCAGCCACCAGTGCCTAGGAGTTTCTAAAACCACAGACCCTGAGCTTGCAGAGGAATTTGGCTTACTATATTCTTACAGAAAAAAGGATGCTGCTGCTTTTACTTTGTGACCCAATTTCACCAATGACCAGTCAAAACTGTTCTTTAATGACTGATTAATCACTAGGACCTCCATTTGAAATTCTCCTCTCTTCTTTTGCAAAGACCATTAATTCTCTGCTAGAATAGGTCAAAATTCAAAGTGTATGAGAGTCTGATGCATATTTAAAGCATTTAGCGATAACTTGGCATAATTAAGACCTTTATCCAGATATGCAGATAATGAGAGTCATGCTAGTAGAAGTGATACATACCTAAGACCACACTACAATGAAAAGTATTGCACATTCTTTCACTGTCCAATGGTGAAACAAATTTCCAAAAGGACAGTGAATTAAGAATGGACCTTGGAGAGAAAAAAATCTGGAATCCTGTGAAAGTATCACTAAATACAGACAGTACATAAGGAAAGAAAGGTGGGAAAACAGATTCTACGTCAATTAAAGTGATTCAAATCACAAATGTTATTATGACAGAAAGAAATATGCCAGGAACAAAAAGGTTCTAAAGGTGAATCACACAGCTATTTTGAGGTTTCAAATCTTAATAAAATCAGCATCCTTAAAGAATATAACAGTCAAGATATAAGGGAGTATCATATTGTCATTGATTTTACTTTGGCCTTAATCCTAAATTTACACAGCCTGTTCATTCTTGTCCAGAAAGAGCTGAATACACTAATATTAAAAGTTTTTAGCTCATCCTAACAACTTTAGCTTCTAACATTTGATTTTCTTAAAATGTAAATTAAATAAATGCAGTAGTTAATTAGTGGTGATGCTGCCATTTAAAATAAAATTTATACAGAAATATTTTAAACTATGCAGACAAACTTTGAATGATTACACATTGTTATTAAAATGTAAACTCAGTAATCCATAATATACTGAAGACCTGATTTTCCAACACGGCTCTCACTGGTTTTTTTGTCAGTATAATTCTACCAAAATCATTGGGACTTTAAAATCTATAAAATTGATGTGGAACGTGCAAAAATCAGGCATCTGATGCTAAATTAAGGTCTCTGTTCATGCGGATCCAAATTAACAACATCATTTTCTAAACAGCTTTTCAGGGTGGGGTTTTGAGTAACGTGATAGGCTTTGTTTAATCAGCAATTTTTACATTTTCCTTACTGTAAAAATAGGAAGGGAATTCCCTTTGATAATTAAAGGCTTTTACTTGCAGATTTAGAATAGGGATTTACACAACTACACGGTAAACTGAAGACAATAGATTAGGTAGGTATTCAATCACCGGACCTTGGTTTCAAGTTCATTGAGATCAGATTGGCTCATAGCTGGCTCTGCAACCACTTTTTGTAGGAAATATAATGATTGCTTCTTAGTTTCCAGATCTCTAGGAATTTCTTCATTGACCAAGAATGAATTAAGCTTTATCTCTGCTTCCAGCTTCTTCACTAAGCCTTGAAAAAAAAATTAAATCAATGTGTATCTAAACAAAGTAATGTAGAAAGTAATTAGGTTTCATAGCATAATAACTGTAATTTAACCAATGCATCAAACTATTTAGCAGCAGATTACAATAATTACACCGTAATGCTTGACTCTTCCTTTCAAAACTCAAAGAAATACCTAGTGGTTTAATTTACATTTTAAATTGTGAAAACTTGTCTAAATAGTAGTAAACTATGCCATTTCCTCTTCCAAATTCATTAAGTTAGGATTTAAACAGTAAATCTTTTCTTATCTGAACCCCAATTAACCCGTATGTTTGAGCACAACACTCAGTGTGCAGCACATACATAGAAAGGCTCACCCTCCCTGTGTAAATAAACGTAACACATCCCGTTCCATTCAAGAAACTGTTTTTCATGGTAGTTTTTTGCTATACTAAAATATACTTGGCTTTGAATCTCACTTATTTGAAGTTTTAGAACAGGGTGGCCATGTTAGGGCCCTTATGCACACCAACCTTATTATTCATTTCCAGGACAAGGAATGGCCAAAGGATAGCACAACTATAACTTTCTCAACACTTCGCTGAAACTCATGCTTATCAGGACCCCTATGCCTGGAACAGCAGAGTACAGTCCAAGCCTCCTACAGGGTACTCAGACTCTTCCCATCTCGTGTGAATTATTCTAGCCACAAGCAGGAATTAACCAGAAAGTGAGGAAAGGAACCTGTCTGGCCACCATGAGCATTGCTTCTATGGCAAATAACGTATTTAGGCCCCTCGTCCACCAGCATCCCAAAGCAGAACAGGACCAGAAAGAACTTGGCCAACAATCTTTCCTAAGCATTTGTAAATGCTCTGATGGAAGCCGTAGTAAACGTTTGGTCCGTCTGATATACAGATTTCTGAAATTCTGTTGGACCCAATTCTCATTTCCCCTATTTAAAACATTTTGGCAGTGTAAAAGGTGAGTATAATTGCAATTAATGTGCAATTTAAGAGACTAAAGAGGCCCTGTTTTCTTACATTCACATACTTTACACAGGCTAAGAATAAATAGTTAGATTAAATTAAAATAGAAAAGTCAGAAAGAAGATGCAGGATAAAGTCAAGCCATTAGTTGAGGGGAGCAATAGGCATAGTCTGTCTGTACAAGCCTGTTGTTCAGTATACCGTTATCAAGCTTTTGGCCACTGTGCTTTTGCTAGCAACTGCAGTTTAGTTTCCTTTCTAGATCTTTCTGAAGGATACAACAATACAGTCAGATACACAATACATACAGCCAGGAGGAAATGGCAAAGTAAATTAAGTAGGCATGACATTTTTTAAAATTATATTGTATGGCCTTCTGATGACAAGAGGCAGTTTATTTTCTAAGATGCCACTGCCAAGGATGACTGTAAGATTTGGAAGCCACAGGTAAGATAAGAATGGGGTGAGGTACTTTATATAGTCTCATAATTCTGATGGGCAGAAACAAGAAAGAAATATTGGTGCTGTGAGTATGCACCTCACCTGCAAACTGCTTTAAAAGTTGTATTCTTCTCAGAGTTGTCAAAGATTTTAGAGAAACGATTACATTAATTAGGTACAGAAAAATTCAAATTCCTGCCAGTTCTACTTATTGCACACATGTAAAGAAAATCCTGAGAGCTATGGACACAAAGGATGTTGCTCAAATACGGATGCAAGTACAGGAAGCAGACAGTGGGACCTTGGCTGGAGTTAGCTCTCCTCCTTTTTGGCTCTTTCAGGAAGAGTCTGGGGACCTCACCTCCAGCAGTGGCAGAAAGTCAAAACAAAATGAGCTACAGGCCCAGGAAAAGGGCCTTTGACTTAACAATGTCACTCCTATTGTGAATGCAGCGACTATAATATACAGGCTCAAGCAGCAGCCATTAGGCATTTTGCATTCCTTAAATCACATCCCTGAATGAGAGAGAAAGAACATGAGACAACACATCAGGGTTAGCTTTTCATTTATTTATTAAAGTGCTGCAATTTGTCACCAGGCCATTCACAAGAGCTGAGCAGCGTCACAACCCAAGGGTGTGATTTTTGTTTTGTGAGTGCTTCGGCACTGCTAAATTGTTCCCGCTAAATTGCAGCTTCTTTGCACGGTGGAGTTTTCTGCTGCAGAGGAAAACCCCGGTGCAAAAGAATTCCCGCCACCAGTAGCTTTCTTTGCAGGGTGCATTTCTTTGTTGCAGCACAGAAATGCACGTTGCAAGGAGTTCCCGCCATTCGTATTCAAATTTGTGCCCCACCATTGGCTAGTTCTAAATTATTCCCACGTGGCGGCTAGTGGTTTGCCCTGCCTCTCCCCGTCGCCGAGCGCAATCCTCGACGTATCCCTCTTCCCTGCGCACACAAGTTCCACGGAGCCTAGCAAACTTCGTGTGAGTCTATTCAGAGCTCTTTTCTTCGAGTACTTTCTTTGGTTGGCGCGACAGGCTCACGGTTTAGAGCCTCCAACCGGATGGGCTAGAAGAATGTTCACGGGAAGGAACTCTAGTCCGCCTCTCTTCTTTTCTATCTGTAACTGCAACTCAAGCAAGTTTTCCTGCCTACACCGTGACCATCTTCGGTGTAAGTAAATAATCTTAAATCAACCATTACGCGTCCGTGACTAATTCTAACGTGTCGCCTGTTTTCTCTGACCCAGCGTGCTCGGGCTGCTGGCCACAGCCCGCGCGGTGTGAAAAAGGGCCCGGATCGCTCCCAGCCCGCACAAGTAGAAGAGCCAGAGTGTAATGTTTCACCAGATCCAACACCTCTGCAAGTACAACACTCTCCTGCACATATACAGAGAGCTGAACTGCAGTGTCAGCATGGAGTGGAATTGTAAATCCTTTTTTGGGATCTATACCCAGGGTCTTTGGAGTGGAAATTAAAGGGATTCCAGTTGGGACTTACTTGCCTCAGAAGGACTATGACCGCACTATTATTTGGACAGATTTCTCTGACAATCTGGTAGCGATTACCAAATCAGTTCTTCTAAATTTTGATGGCTTTTTACATGCTGAACACTCCTGAAGGTGCAGTAAAGCAGTGAAACAAGTCAAAACTTGACAACCTGATGGGGAAGTCAATGTAAAACACTCATGACTAACCTAGACTGTTTCCTTTGTAAATAATTCTGGAATATTTTACTCTCTGTAGGATTAGGCATATGGTAAAATAACTACCTAAAAGCTATTTTTGTAGTTCAACTAAAACTTTAAAAAAAAAATATAGTGGGTTTTCAGTGAATCCAGTGAATCATGTTGTTTTTTTCCCCTGAATTCCCAGGCTAGAGGGCAGATAAAGAAATGTCCTTAAATCTTTCCATTACATACTTCAAAACCTTGTTTTTAGTTGTTTTTAACTCTGACTTTATAGTTTACAGAATCTACATACGTAAACTGCACAGTAAATTTGGTTGGGTGCCCTAAGGTTATTTCAGTCAAGTTTTGCCAACCATGTATTTACATGTGAAAAGCTATTACAGCAATTCCTCATGTTTTCCATTCAGGCATTTTTTTCATCATTAT
>NW_005841833.1:5185812-5191173 GCF_000455745.1 Alligator sinensis | reverse complement strand
GAGTTATTTATGCCTGCTCAGTCATGCAGGAATTGGGCAACTTTCCCTGCACTGGTTCTATTAATGAACCTAAATCCAGATTTGCTTCTGTTCTCAGGTTCGGTGCATGAAGACAATAACAAAGACCATTGTTATGTCACGATTTATTGCCATTTCTGCACCTACTATTGCACATATACCTGACTGAGCCAACTCTTCAGTGTACACAAAAAACAGGTATGCAAGCACTTCTGCAGGTGCAAATATCCTATTTCAAAACAAAAAAAATAAGGCAAGGACATATTAAGGATTCAACTCTTACTACAGGCTTATTTCATTGCTGTCTTGTCTACTGGATGCAGCCCATGTGACGCAGGCTGCAACCAGGGAAAGGATGGTCTGGGGTGTTGGCTGCATGCAGCACCCACGCTGGTCCAGCCTTGCACATTGGATCCGGGGCTGGTCTGGATCAGGCCCATAGTTGGGCCCTCCGTGCTAGATCCACTTTGGTGGGTCAGTCTGGCACAGGCGCTACATGTAGTGCATACCCCATACTGGCCCTGTGCTCTGCGTGTTGACAGCTAGCTCGTGCTGCATGCAGCACACAGGGCCATGCTAGGGCATGCACTGTATGTGGTGCTTGCATCAGAGAGCCCTGTACACTGGATCCGACCCACAGACCAGCTGTGTGCAAGATCCAGTAAGCAGGGTCAGTCTGGCATGGGCCCCGTATGCACTGCATGCCCTGCACAGGGCTGGAGCTAGAGCATGCTGCATATGGCAAACAGGGTTGGAGCAACTGCACAAACTGCAAAAAACACACAGAGTCAGTTTACAAGTACCCATACCAGGCCTATGGGCAGGATCCAGCTCACAGACTGGCCCCATGTGCTTCATCCAGCCCATGGGGCCACTTGCATTTGACACTCCTGCCTTAATTATGTCTCTGTATTGCAGTACGTGCTAGCTACTGCTACATTACATTACTTTCAGACTTTCAGAACAGAGTTTAAGCACAATGGGACATACTAAGAATGGGCTAACAAGCATGATCTGCTATTTAGTGTCCTATCCTACCTTAGCTGAAGTCAATGGGAATTTTGTCATTGACTTTAACAAGGGAAAAATTTGGTTCCAAATAGTTTTAGATTATTAGCAGTAAATCCTTCCTCCACCTCCACAGTTGCGTATTATTTTAAATGTAAGAGAACGGCTGCAGTTCTGTTAAAGAGCAGCAAAACACTGTATGCACATCACAGACCTGTGTTCTGCGGGCCCATCTGAAGCCTGCTGAAGTTAACAAGATGCCTTATATGAAGGTTTTGGGGCACAGTCTGAAACAGGTATAGAACTGGTCTGCCCTTGATGAAAGACTCCAAAGAGCAGTCATTATTTTCAGTTCCTATTGTCATAGAAATGTCCTAAGCCAAGCCCATTGAGTTGTGATGGAAGAGAAGACCTGCATAAGAATCGTAGTACGTCTTTACAAACAACTTTTAAATAAGTAAAGTTAAGTAGGAAAGATACGTGAAAAAAAATTCTTAATCCAAATATCAACGACTTGATTTCACTGCAAATATATTTAAAAAAGCTGTAAAGAATATTTCTTTGCCAATACCAGCTCAAACAGCTCTTTCATGAAACCCGAGCAACAAGCCCCAAAACGCAGCGATGACATGCTTTCTTTCAGATTAAGTCTCATGTCTTACTCAGAGCAAGAGTCTACCCTACAGCATCTTTGACTTGCACAGGAGATGGATGTGTGTGCCAGTGGGGGGGAATTTGGCCCTAAAAAGCTGGGAAATAGAATTTAGCAGACCAAAAATACAGAGATACATTTGAAACTGTATTGATAAAATACATTCCCATTAAAAACATGAAAAATACTTGTTTGTAATATTTTAATAAGAGCTGCCCAAGTGCCTCTTTTTTATCAACTGTAAAGAGACATAAATGTTAGTTACAGTTTACATAATTCCTCTTTTAATGATGTCTTTTCTAAGAAAGTACTTAACCCACTAATCCTATTTCTATGTATAAATTTTACCAAGTATCTCAGCTTCCCATTTGCTGTTTATCAACAATAGTCACCTTAACACATTACTTCAATCAATATTTAAAGTCATTCACATCCCAGCACCTGTGCCAGTGAAATGAACAATAGTGTTCTGTACAGTGGACCACAACCAAGAATTTAAGTAATTCAGTTCACTTCCTGGCGTTAACAATTTGTATCTGTGCCAGCAGAGATAGTCAAAGCAAGAGGGCAATCTTGCTGAGAAAGCATGAATTAGATTTTTCAAGCCTCTCTACTACCGGTGAGTATCAACAAAAATACTATGTCATGTCCTGGTTAAAATATTAGAAACTACAAGTTCATGTAATTTATTTTAAAACTAACAGCAGCATCTGCCTCTATAGTTAAGCAACATAAAAAGACGTGCTGAGCTAAATTAAAAAGAGTGGCAGTGTTCATTTTAAACCAATGTTAATGTTACTAATGTACAAAAAAAATTTCAGTGTTCACTCATTATTCATGATGCAGTACGTGTATTCTAGCTTTTTTACTTCTAAAAGAAAAAAGCTAGTAATCATTAGCTGCAATATTTTCCTGGCAAAGAAAAAGTATACTGATACTAATTGCATATTGATGCAATTAGAAAAAAAGGTGTCCTAGTTCTACGATTCTAAGCTTTCCTTAAAAGAAACTTCATCCTAAATTAATCTGAACATGGAGATGAAGTAATCAAAAATCTGATCTCAGCAATGTGCATAAAGAACACTTCCACTTTATGTGCTCCTTAACAGCAACTTTACATAGATTTATCCCTCTTGTGTCAGAAAAGAAGGAATCTGATAAGGACTGTAAGTGGAGAATGATTTAAGGGATAAATACTTAACCTTCAATGAGAATCTACTGCTTTCAGACAGTCTGTAAAACTGGCATGGATTCAAAATGACCTGAGTGTACAGCCTAACTACAGGAGCTGCAGCCAAAGAGAATTTTTTTAATGAGATAAAAGAGCTCCAACTACAGACCAACAAAGCTTTCAACATAAATTGAACCTTACTTATTACACTTGGTCTTCTATAATTTCAATTCTCTACAAAAATAAAAATAAAATAATAAATCTCGTTGGTCATTGTGTAGAAGGCACTATCTTTGGACTGATACAGAGACAATAAGAAAGCTGAATGTTGGAGTTTTTCCTCACGTAAAATTTCAGCAGAGTTTTTACTTAAGTAAAAGCTCCAAGATTTAGCTCTGAATTTCCAAAATTCTTCCTTGCAAACAAGACAAAAACTAAAGTAGTTCAATCCTAATCTGGGTTTTCATTTGAAGAATTAAATTAGAGTTTCACAGACCTTGACAGGCTGCCTTCAGTTCTGTCCACTAAGATTGAACCAAACCATCAAGTTTCCACTGGCCTTTAAAAAAAACCCAAAACAAACAACCAACCTGGAACTGGTGCAGAAATGTTGACCCTGCTTTGCTACATAAACTGTCTGGTAGCTGAGTACCACTACTGAGAAAATGGAAAGGTTACAAAACTTACACGCTCCCTTTGAACAAAGCACGCAGTTCGAATAACTTTTCAGTTCCCTTTGCAGTTCACGAGCTGGTGTGCCATCACCACTTTATCCTTTTTTAGCCATATAAATTGAAATCCTTTAATATCATCCTGTTAAATATTACCATGTTAAGACTTAATTCCTATCCCATTTATCTAACTCTTGCAGATGTCAGCCAATTTAAAGAAAATTACAAATCACTGCTTCATCCAGCCCCCCAATCCATAATTGTGTACTAATGTTATCTTATCCAGTGTGCTTCTAGGAGGAATTAAAAAAAAAAAAAAAAAGACAGCAAACTGAAAAATGAGGACACTGGTCCTCTCACACTGTTAATGTACTGTGCAAAACAAAATCTAACTCCACATTAATTTATTTTAAAAGTATGTGAAATAGACCTCCTTTACATGTCGTCTTATATCATTTCTGTGATCCAGCCAAGGTGCCTGTCACTTTTGTACCTGAGCAGGCTGAACAATTATGAACCATTCCTATGAATTCAAAGAAGACTGTGCATTTCAAGATAAGAATGCACCACAACGGTAACTGGAAACCCTGCATTTTGAGAAAGGATTTATTGTCCTAGAACTTTAACCAGCTGATACAACTGACATATTAAAAGTACTTGAAGGGGAAGGGAGAAGCTTTATTCGGCTATACACGAATCTATAAATATACCTGCAGCCCAATTCCATTTGTGTGGGAGGAACCCTGCATGTGTGCAGACTTCCAAGTGATCTCAACAGCCTCTGTATGGGCACAGAAGTCTGGGAACAATAGCAGGATTGAGGCTGTAGCTTTTATGGCCAATGCCATCATAATAATAGTCAGCAGTTCTGGACTGGACTGCATCTGATATCACCACCATTTCAGGATGAAACTCGCTCTTGTGAAAAGGGTAATCTCAAGGCTCATGACCCGTTTAACCAAGGTACTATGTCCTCTGTACAGCAGAGAATTTGACTGTTGATGACAAGAAACAATGTATTATGTCTCTAAGCAATCCTTCAAGGAGTTATTGTTGTCTTGATGCAGAAGAGAAACAGAGGAGATGAGCAGTTAAGGGATTTCCAAAGGTCATATACAGCACAGCCAAAAGTGGGAACTGACATCAGATCATATATCATGTTTTGTTCTCAAATCCCAAGACCATCCTACTTACTTTCCTCTATACAGCGCTCAGTCTGAGAAACCTAAACATTGTACTGCCACGGCCTTCAGAGATGGAACGGACCACGCACTTACCTTGCCTCTGTATGGTCAATGAGAAGTCCCACTGATTTCATAGGGATTACTCATGGACTAAGATTCTGCTCTAACCTAATACAACTTGGAGGGAAACAGTTACACAATAAGAAAATAATTCTATTTAAGTCCTACTTGTGAGTTGCGTACCGTAAAATAATTAGGAAATGGCTTCACTTCAGGTTCCACAAAAACTTGCAATGCTTATCTGCTCTAACACACGGAAACACATTTTTTCAACCAAATATTTTTCCAACTGAAGGAGTAGCTATGAAAAACAAGTCTATACTCATGGTAATATTTCATGAACTTGTTCATTCTTCCAACAATAAAAAAATCTATTATATATTCTCTTTCCCTGACCACAGACCTAAATATACACAAAACATTTCTAAACACAAACTGTGCTTAAGTCCCTCTGCATTGACAACACTGGTAATCGTGGGTCTAGCTATCTCTCCTACTAGCATATAAATCATTACTCTTTAAACTTATATATAAGTGCACTGAGCGGAACTGAGCTTCAAACCTATACTTCTGCTTAAAACTGAAGTATCCATGATT
>NW_005841833.1:5154437-5185781 GCF_000455745.1 Alligator sinensis | reverse complement strand
TTCCTCATATGACCCCTTGTTCCCCTCATTCTTTGCAGCAAATTTGTCTAAAATTCAGACAGCAAGCTTTTTTGCTGCACAGCTTTTTGGTGCCGTTTATATATTTTGTCTGAAATTCCTCATACATTTGTTGGCACTAAAAAGTAATAAATCATGATAAAACTTTGATTCTCATACGAAAATATAAAAAACATAAAATATATGTATGCGTTCCTACTTACTCTCAGGCTTTGAATCCGCTACTGCATGATGCATAGCTTTCAGCTGGAGCTGCACTCTTTGCAGCCTCTGCTCTGCATGGAACAGCTTAAGAGAAAATTGGATCCATTAATAAACTCATTATTCAAGCAAATGTCTTCAAAATACAGTATTAAGATGGAAAAATGTTCACCAGGGAACTTCGTATCCACAAGAAAAAGACTGTATGTTCTTAGAGCACAAAAACAAATGTTTCAACAATTGGCCTGGCATTGTTATATTTTTGTTCTTATTAAAGAATTCATGCTTCTTGAGCTATATCTAAGTGATGTGTCTTTATGGAGGAACTTGTTCAAGAATTTTAAATACTAACATTTGGGGGGATTTTTTTATGAAAGCAAGGACAGAGAAACACCACCCAGTCAGGGGCAGCAAAGGGAGATACTAGACACGGATCCTCACAGCAGCTCTGGCAATACAGCCGAGTTGTTGCAACAATCAAATACTACAATGCTGAGCCAAGCTTAAGAATACCCTGCCAATCTTGTTGCCAAACAGTACCAAGCTGAATGGAAGTATTTTGCCTTACACAAATATCTCCTAGGAAGTGAAATTGGTGAATGTCAAGTTCATTTCATTAGTGGTCTAACTCAGATTCAAGCTAGGATGCAACCAGTGAAGGAATATCCAGTAATTTCCACATTGCTTCCAAACACTGTGTTCAAAACTTGTGTTTTTGTCTTTTCAATACATTCCTCCTTTTCATAAGATTAGCTGCCAGAAGTCAGCTAGTGAGTGCATAGAAGACTATGCCATGGTACGGTGTTGGACTGTTAAAATGTCTTGTTCTGCTCCATGAGCACAGCAGATCCCTCCTGACTGATTCCAACTATTCCTAATAAATAATTCTGCATGCGATCTTCATCAAAGTGGAAAGCCCAAACCCCATTGCTCTTGAACCTGTATAACCCATAGAACTGCATGTTATTTGATTTGCCCCTGCATTATCCCAACTTAAATCCTAATAAAAACACAGATACAAACAAGGTTAAAGCAACATTTAGTTACAACTCATTTATTGATCTCTTAATTACAGCACAGAGCACTTTCAAAGATAAGTGATAATGAAAGTGGCATCTCAGGGAGCTAAGCACCTGACAGAAGATCTTGCAGGGGGGTTGAGCTCCAAGTTCTGAAAAGTATTAAAATAGGTTTCAGTTTCCGATCTTGAAAGGATATGCACACTGTCACCTATCATCACCTTCAACGTTATTGTTTTTACTGGATCATGACAAATAATGTTCAACATCTGTTTCTTTATTTTTAATATACACTTTAACATGAATACCTGATTCTTTTGTTCTTGTTTCTGTTGGACCAGAGATTCTTCTCTCTCTTTCTCTAAGCGAAGCTGTCTTGCTATTTCAAGCATTCGTTGATGGTTTTGCACTGTCTCCACCTACAGTAAATAGATAAACAGTACATATCACTGTCAGATGGTTGAGAAATAAATGAGTGCAATCGTGTGTCTCTCAAACCCACTTAGTACTTCCTTTCCATATACATTACAACTTAGAAATGATAGCAAGGCATTGGACTTAAGGACCTTAATAGCCTTGGACTACCGCCTAGGGAAATTCCCTTTAGGTCAATTAGTTATTTGATTCTTCCCCCAGATATACAGCATGTTTATCTTAATCCTTGTTTGCATTCCTAAACCAGAGTTGCAAGCCAAGGATTATGACACTGAAATATTACAGTGTTACTTCTCTTATTACCCTCTTCTTAAGACGCTCCACTCTCTTGATGAGCTGATCCTTCTCCTCTTCCATTGCAGTGATATCCTACAAAACAGCAAAAATAATGAAAATTGGCTAATCTATTTACAAAAATAATATCGTAGGACCTGGGGCAGACTCTGTTATACTAATATAAATCGAAAATTGTCTCTGCCTGTACCAGCACAACTGCAAATTCATTGATATACATTCTCACCTCCCTCAACTCCCACCATCGTTATGTAGGACAGGTTAGCTGACAGCATGTCATTCGTGTCATCTCACATTAGTGGGCACATCTAAAATATGAGCACATGGATTTCTTTGATGTAAAACATCTTACTAAAAAAAATGAAAACTTGTGTCGGCATCAAATTTTGGATGCATGTTTGTCCTTAAAATCTCCTATCAGACCTCGCACTAGACAGTTATCCAAATTCTATTTTGCATTAAATCACATAGGAAAGCTGCATTCTGCTATTTTTCCAATGAAAAATATGTTTAAAATGTTTCCATCTGGTTATAAACCATGGGTCAGGTAAGTTTCCTCACTTAACCATATTTGAGAGTGATGCTACTCCACAGATTTACACTGCTGAAGAAGAAAAACAGGTCCCATACACTTAGGTACCAAATCCCACATATGCTTATTACATATGTGCTTAAAATTTTAAACATTTAAGCAATCACACTGAAAAGCTAAGAATGTGCTTATTTTGCTGAAATTGGGCCTTAAAGAAAATATCACAATTGCTTTAGATGATCTTCAATTAATTGGGTTTTTTAAAATCTGCTTTACTTTTCAGTACTTTGGTTGATTTCCAATAATTTAAGTTCTTAAGTCACTTAGGCACCTCTGAAAAGGTTAGCCTACATGACAAAAGCAAAAGGTTTGAAACCAATGTGTGCACAGAGGGCAATACAGTGTTAATGTTAAAAATATATATATGTTACTATTGAGGTCAATTCTGTATCTTGGCAACCTTGCTCCCCAACCTGCTGCAGAAGACCCAGTTTTGGGCATGACCTTGGATCTTTTACTACCTTTGCCAAGAGAGAACTAGCCCTGTTCATAATGCAGCAGCTGCAGCATCTGTTAGTGCCGACCTGCACAGCCTAGGTACTGCAGTTGGTCTATGGGACTGAAAAAAATTAAAGGGAACTTAGACAAACCCAGCACTAAATGTTACAATTCAATGAAGATTTTTTCTTTTATTTACCCTTCTTATTTCTGCTGTGGAAAAACCAGATGCCTTCAGCTGCTCACATTCCTTATGTAGGTTTTTAAATGCTTCCATCAGTTCTTCATACTAAAAGACACAAAGAAAAGCAGACCTGCAAAGCCAGCTCTGTGTATGAGAGATTTCATAACACTATGTTGCTTTATTAGTAATACAATAGACACACAAATCCTGTGTTCATATTACTGATCTTTAAGGGAGTCTTCATATAGCAAATAATCAATTTATAAAGCAGAGACGAGTTTGGATTTATTTCACTGTATAATCTTTTACTTGACAGTGTTTTTACCTTTGCCCTAGTGGTACATATTGCTGCCATTTCCAACTCTGGCAGTTCTGACTGGCTCCTGATGGATCCAATCCATGCATCGCATCAGTAACAGTTAACATATGGCTTTTCTGAACCCTAAGTATGACTATACTGTCTGTGTTGCCCTGCCAGCCCAAGGACGGAAGGGATTGATCAGAGAATAAAAATACAGGTTTTACAAGAATCTTGATCTAAACACTTTGGGCTTAATTTTGCTAGATACTGAGCAGCAAACAAAGCACTTAAGCACCTGCTTAATTTTACATGTGGGCAGTCATTTACTGCGACTGAGGATTGAAAGCAGAGTGTCAGAACTTGCCAGAATTGAGCCCAAGGTGTCTAGCTGTTATATAATATAAATACTACCATAGTTAGATAGAAGGCAGTACACAGAGTACTAATCTAGTGAGTTGCCCACCAATGATCCTAAGCTGAGAGGCAGTGTGAAAGTCTGCGTGGGTAGAGAAAGAACAGGGGACAGAGGGAGTTGAGAAATATGGCTAGAAAATAAATTTAGATTCATCTTGGAAAAAAATATAAGCTAACACCTAAGGAAAGATAGCCCATGCAGAAACAAATACTAAATAAAGATGGAGAAAACTAAAGAGACCCAAGTGATCTCTTACTCCCTTGAAAGAGCAGTAAAATATGAATGTTCAATACAAAATGGCAATCAAAAAGGCCAGTTCTAACAGAGGCATAATATCACAGAGCAATGAAGTGATGATTCCTTGCTGTGGAACTCGGAGGAGACAATACTTAGAATACTGCTTCCATTTCTGGGCACTTCGGTATCAGGCACATACTGACAGCTGTAATGAATTCAGAGAATAGCAACAAAATGACTGATTTATAAAAGAAGAGTAAAAGATCAAAAATATGTAAACCTTGGTTAAGTGGCAAGTAAAGACAGATATGACAGGGTGCATATGGCAAGGAATTATTTACAAAGAAGTAGGAGCAGAAACACGAGTACAACTACTAGGGTAAAATTGTAGACTTTAGATACAACATGGCAATTGAATAATAAATTATAAAAGACCAATTTAAGACATTGATAATAAGGACAGCATCTATATACAGATATCAGTTAGACTGTAAAGCCATATCCCAATGCAAGTTATGGAAGCCCAGAGCTTCAGGCATGTAAAATAAACTAGACAACACCCTAGGAAAAAAAATGCTGTCAAGAAGAATCCTGCACTTGCATATGTGAATGATGATGTTACCAAAAAGGACATTTCTATGACCTATTTTCACCGAGGATCCAGAGACACCGCATACTTAACATACACACTGTGGCAAATCTTTGGCTTAAGATGCTTCTTAAGACACCTCTTTCCAATTAACGCACATTCCAGGCATGAAACTGGATCAAATGAGTTACATTTTCCTGCCGACTTACCAGCCAACACTACCACAGGGCAAAGCCACTGCTTTTTCAAGAAGCTGGGACAGGAATGATTTGCTGGACCATACTAAGGGCACAGGTTAGTCAGTCTAACTGAACTGCCAATGGCAGCTGGCCCAGAGGTACACACAACACATGAAACAGTTGATACACACAAGCAACCCAAGTAATGCCCAGGCTATCAATGCCACGGGCAAGCTCATCAAGGGCTGGCCATTTGGGTCTTGGTCTGTTTTTGCTTGGTTAATATAAACTACAACCAGTTCGAATTCCAGTGACCTGGAAACTGACAGTAAGTCCAAGGACCATGCTTAAATAACCAGGAAAACAATTAAGCAAAATAGTATATACCAGAGGTTCTCAGACTGTGGTCCACGGACCACCACTGTTCCACGAGCTCTATTCAGGTAGTCCGCAGAAAGGCTACGGAACAATCGAGAATATCTGTACTTGAAAGGTAAGTCTACTGATATTAAAATATGAGTCGTGTGCTTTGATTTGTAGAACAACAAAATTTTAAGTGGTCTGTGGAGACCCTCAGCAATTTTCAAGTGGTCCACAAAAAAAGAAAAAGTTCGAGAACCACTGGTGTATACCAAAGAAACTTGTATAAACAACAATATTTCCAAGGAGTCATGTGAAAATTGTTGACATCTCTCCACAAAAATATGATATTGCAAACCTCCACATCTGGACTCACTCAGTAAAATTCTACCTTCATCAATATTTAAAAACTCACATGGTAATGTCAAATTACATAAAAGGTGGCATATTGTTCCAGCTTCTATTTTGAACAAGTCAGCAGAGTATTATCTTAATACAGTGGTTATATTACTGTAATCCAAAAAGGAACATATGTAATGGAAAGAGCAGAGTTGGATATTTATACAAATAAGGACTGCCACACACTAAACAAACATACAGGCCACAATTTGTTTCTTTTCTGCTTTTGTTTAGTTATTTTAGATTATAAATCAGATACGGTCAGTGGTAAAAAGGGAAAAAAAAAACTTTCATAAGGCTACACAGCTTTCCTAATGCCTGATATGTATTTGGAGTTAATAATTAAAAACCTTCCAGAATGATGTGATAATGCAATTCACCATATCTGCATAAGAAAAAACTGGACAGAAATTAGATACAAGGCAAGGTAGAGGTCACCTTATAAATTAGCTGAATCAGAGAGGCATAAGCTTTCATGAGCCACAGCTCATTTCATCAGATGAGATGCTATGAAAACTCTTTTCACAGCATGTGATGAAGTGAGCAGTATCTCACAAAGGTTTAAGCCTCTCAGATTCCCTTAGTCTAAAAAAAGTGCACCTCTGCCTTGCTTTCTGCCTGACCTCAGTCTACCACGGCTTACTACCTCTCTGGAGAGAAATTAAGTAAATATGTACCTCAGATAATATAAAATCAAACACGTCTT
Organism: Alligator sinensis; assembly: GCF_000455745.1. NCBI lineage: Eukaryota > Metazoa > Chordata > Crocodylia > Alligatoridae > Alligator > Alligator sinensis. The sequence goes on along the minus strand of NW_005841833.1, from coordinate 5,179,414 downwards.
AAATACATTTGGCTTGCTTTAAATTTGGATTTCAAACCTAGTCGGTTTGACTATTTAAAACCAACAATATTAGCCTTGGTAACTGAAGTCTTCTATTTATCCACAGGGCAGAGACTAGGACTACACATCCAACTTGCATGGAGTGGTGATCTAGAGGCAAAAAACTCTGCATGCTCATCTGAAGCAGAGAGAGATTTTTTAAAAACAAAAATAAACAAATAAAATTAATGTTCACTAATATGATTTTAAAGTCCACTTAGCAGCTATTATAAACTGGGTTTAAAACACATTAGCTGGCCAAAGTCAAATGTAAAGTCAGCTGGATGATGTTCTGAGTGAACATATTTTAAGTGTTAATCCTCATCTACACTAAATACAAAAACATGAGCCAACATAATACAAGAAAATCACATTTTGCCAGCCTACTCCATCAGCAAACCTCTGAGCTATCCATTAACCCCTTCATTAAAATTACTGTGCAGTTGGTAAATTCATCTAAAACACTACCTGTTTGTTGGTGTCAGCCACAGTATCATCCTGAAGGAACTCAATGGGCACTTCCAATTTTATTAAGAAACGTGCCAGGTAGGCTCTTTTCTTGAGTTCGTTGGTCCTCTGAAGAAGCCAGTGTAAGACTGGATGAATTACAGGCTTGCTTCCAGTAACTAAACCCTGGCGGAATGTACTCCTAAATAAAAATAATCATCATCACCACCACATATATCAGTCACCACCAAAAAGTCTCAAGCAAAAAGACACTAGTTTGGACTAAACAAGCTGATAATTTCTGTTATTCCTCCCCCACCTGCCTAATGGTTTTCTCTAATATTGTTAAAAGAAAAAAAATTATTTCATGATGCCAATTTGCTGATTATGGGCCTGATTCTGCTGCCCTTTGGGCAGGTACATCTCCCAGAGTGGGCAAAGGACAAAGACTGCAGCAATGGAGCTTGTGTTTCAGTGGTACGCTCCAGAAACTTAGAAAACATGGGAGCTGCAAACTGGTACAGCATCAGTGCAGTAGGGAATGATGGATGCCCAGTGTGGAGGGGAGGGTGATGACCCTACTAGTCATTCGGCACCCTCTACTGACTAGCCTGATAAACAGCATCAAATACAAAATACACCTGCAGAAGCAAAGGTAGCAAAACAGTGGAGCACATCACGAAGGACAAGACTGAGATTCACCCCACCCTGGCCCTTGACTACTTTGCTACCCCACACTAAATCTGGATCTGCAAGCAAATCTGTGTGCATTTCTTAGGACTTAACAGAAGAAATATCTTCAGAATATTAACTGAAGCAGTCATAGTGATGCTATGGAGTAAATTTTCAAGTGACTAGCAGTACCATTTAAAGTGTAAAATAAAATAAAACCCTATTAATTGAGATATACTGACGACTGAGTCAGAAAGTGAAATAATTTGGTATAAATCTATCATTTTCACTTTGAACAAGGGAAAGGGTATTGGCTAAGACAGAAGTGTTAATGAAATACTTGAAGTAACAAGCGAGTGCATTCCAAAACATATAAGACTTTTTACATACTGTACATCATTTCAGTGTTGCCTTGCAATACTGAACTAGACATATTTTACCATTATCTATGGTACAAACAGATACTTACAAGTCTATAATACTTCCTGGAGGCTTGTATTTAAGAATACCTAAAAGACTCAACATTCGTTTAGTCGTTTGATCTGGCATCTCCTCTCTAATGTCAACAACATGCTGAAAAATAAAAAACACCCTAAGCAAAGCACAAGAAAACTGTGTAACCATGATTAGGTCAAAGAAATTAACCACCGACATTAAAAGAATGAATCAGATCCAGTCATGACATGATAGACTCTAACATGTAACTGTCATAAGTGAGATGTTGCATACAGAATACGACTCTAAGATCTAAATTCGGGTTCTCTCTGGGCTCTTCACACGGGTATCTTTATTTCAGGTAGGTATTCTGGCTGGCCATGGGTCCTCAGAGACACAGCTGTCTGGGTTATCTTTGTTAACAGTAGGTACAGTGCTGGCAAGACAGGGTGCGTAGCAAAGCCACTGACTGCAATGATTCACAGATCACACCTTCTCATCCAAAAATGCACATAACAGACACCAAGTCTGAAGCTGGAGTTCTGCTCCACAGCTCAACACACTGGCCCTGGGGGGGAGCTATCGACTGTCAGCCCCTCTGCTTTGACGGACACAAAGGAAAGGGAGACAGCTGCAGCGCAAGGTTCATTTCCTGCTTACTTGTCATTCTCTGTACGTAAGCAAGGACCGTTCTGAATTTTGTACCGTGGATGCAAGACTTGTAAATACAAACGTTAACGATCCTATTCTGATTCCTTAAAAAAAAAAAGAAAAAAAAAAAAAAGGCAGGACCCCTGGGGGAGGGTCCAATAAATAAGCAGTATTTGCTCAAGTAGATAAATACATCAAATAGAATAGTAGCTCCGTTACGGTTAGCACTGGTGACATACGTCCAGGAAATACATGCCATACAAGACACAAAACATACACAGAAAGAGACAAAACGACGTTGCTGCTCTGACTCCATTTGAGAGCAGGTTGCCAAAGACCCAGGGCTCGAGCACGTTCGATGCCACCCTTACCTTCGGGTCAATTTCCCCCAAGACGTCATTGAGCAGCTGCAAGAGCTGCATCGACTCCAACGAATCAAACGTGATTAAATTATAGTTCTTCTTAAAAGGCTCCTGATTGAGCTTCTCAACGATGAATTTGAGTTGATCGCTCATGGCCGAGTCCTGGGGAACGAATCTGTGGGAGAGAATCAGGGAAATGAGCTGCTCGGGACGCCACGCAGACACCCCTGCAGCCCCAGGCCCGGGCGTCCTCTCCGGGCGCTGGGGGACTCCGACATCGCCCCCAGCCCAACCCCCGCCGCAACCCACGTCGGCCCGGTCCAGACCGGCTACCGCCTAAATCCCACCTCAGACGACTGCGAGCCCTGACACAACGCACACGTCACGCCCGAACCCCGTCCTGCTGCTATCACCCCCCACCAATCTGAGCGGAGGGGAAATCCCTCCCTGACCCCGACAGGACCCTCCAGCCAGGAGCTTCGGTCCCAGCAGGGGCATTGGTATAGCCCATGCCTCATCCCCTGACACATGGAGCATGGGGGGGGTTAAACCCTCTGACACATGGAGCATAAGCGGGGGGGGTTAAACCCCCTGACATAAGTAGCGACACGAAGGCCCCGCGCGGGGGTCGCGGCCCGGCCCGGCCGCCCCCGCGCCGTTACCTGAGCCCCCGCCACAGGCCGCCCCCACTCGACGCCCGCTTCACTTAGTTACCGGGCCCTTGGTAACGGTTGCTACGCCGGAGCGGCACCGTCACTTCCGGTCACGCGGCGCCCGTTGGTGGCAGGAAGGGCGCATGCGCAGTGCGGGGTTGGGGTGGCGGGAAAAGGGCCTGAGGGCGGGGCACGTGGGGCTTGTCCTGGGAGAGTGTAGATCCTACTACACGTGCCCCTCTGCTGGGAAGCAAAGCCGAGGTTGGAGCTGCGTGTGCCGCAGCCGGAAAGGGGGGAAATACCCAGTGGTGGTTAGCAAAACTGCAAGGATACGCTGTCAGCACCGGTTACTCAATCAAATGGCGTTGCTCTCTGTTCAGAAGCATGTCTTCCTTTGCAGGATTGCTCAGGAAGGGCACTGTGGTACTTGAAAGCAAGGCTGCGTCCTTCCCAACCGCGCGGTTGGCCTCCTAAAAGACCACGTTCGCAACAATCCTCGCCTCACGTTTTTCCTGGGCCGTTGGGGCTGCAGCATCGCCCCAAAGCAGATTGATACGTGCGTCCAATTAAGATTTTCTGGCAATCTGCAGTGTGAAAACATTTCAGACGAGCTGGCTTGCTCTCTGCTAATTAAGTAAATGATTGTCGTTGTTCTTTGAAACTGAAAATTGGACAGATAGGACATGCGGATGGCAATATTGTTCCAAGTCTTTATCAGATCTGAACAACAAGCTAATTTCTCCAATTTAGGTTGGCACATCTGCTATCAATGCAACTCACAAGACCTAAAATCTGTTCCTAGCTCCTAAGCAAACGCAGGAGCTCATATCATTTCAAACAGGGGGGGAAAAAATGGATGAATTGACATTTGTGCATAAAACTGATCCGTCCAGTCCTTGATTTTCTAGGTGCAGATCATTCAGAATCCATCAATTCAACCCAGATCGGTTTCAGACCCTCTGCGTTGTAGTTAGCCTCTTGGATTGTTTTTGTATCACGTGCAGGTCCACGTACGATGGATTAAAATATGCACCGACTCACCCAGATTCAAGCCAATTGAGAGGAGCAGCTTGTGTAAAATTCGACTCGGTAATTAGAAATCATAAATATAATATTTGTATTTCTATCGGCGGTGTTTATCTTGGGTTAACTCAAAGCACTTCCAAAATATGAATCAATCCACCTCACAACAAGCCTGCAGGGTACCATGATTGTCTTCATTTTTAAGTGCGGAAACTGAGGCACGCAGAGGTTGAAGAAATTCTTCCGGACATGATGCTTGAGCTGTAAAAACGAGAGTATGCTCCATTTCTGCCTGTGCTCTTTATGCTGACCTGTAAGGATCACATCTACCTAGAAGTTGCGGAAAGACCTAAATTCCTTTCATATGTTTTCCTGGTGTCTTTTTAGTCCTCTTTTCTTCGAGTGTGCCGAGTATCCAGACTGCACAGGGAGAGAAAGGGAGGGAGTGACATTCTGCAGTGTTGGTTCTGGCCCCAGGACACTGCTCTTGCAGCATGTAGGGACCCTCGAGGAGCCCACAGAACTGGGGGGAAATGTCAGTGCTGGACCACTTTGGGCTGATACAAGCAGCCCTCTGCTTTGTCCCTTCACAAGTCCGGAGATGGCACAGGGGTTGATAGTGCTACAATGCAAGGACTTGGGGCTACAGCATAGCCAGGAGGAAGCTGCCTTTGGGGTTCTTCTGTCTTGCACCACAGACTGTTTTGGCTCCCCACGTGGTCCAGATATCCACCCTAATAGAAGCCTTTAGGGCTGGATCACTCCAGCTGTGACTGAGGAAGTGGAAGAGATGCCTAAGACAGACCAAAGAAACCTAGTCAGATTCAGCATGCTGCTGCTAGCTCCTTCCTGCAAGCCCTGCCATCAGTCCAGGGCAGGTTTTGGATCCCACTGCACTTTCCAACTAGGAGAGAGACGGGATGTGTCGGGGATTCCTGAGGCTTATGCATCTTCATGGGCATTTCTTCCAGTGGTCTCAAGCCGTGTACACATGCAACCCAAAGTAACCAGAGAACAATCTTCTGTTCCATCATCTGTCTGGATTCAATGTCTGCAGGTCAAAACCATCCCCACAGCCTAGAAAAATAAAACCTTGGCTCTATCTCCAGGTTTCTCGGTCACAGCGGAGGCTGTGGAGATTCACAGACAGGACAAGGATGCTGCTTCCTTCCTGTCCCAAGGAGAGGTGCTGCCACAGGCAAATGGGAAGTGTGCCAAGGAGATGAGGTGGGATCCCACAAAACCTCCAGCTGGTGCTTCCGATATGCAGCCCCACGGGTACATCCCATGTCTCAGGATAGTTGTGATGGATGGCACTGCAGGGATTTGAACAAGGTTTCCTAATGGCATTACAATGCTATCAATGATGTATTCACTCCTCAGTTTCTTATTCAGGTGATACTTCCATGGGGCTAAACAGGATGGTACTTAGTATGGTTATTGAGAAAGAGTTATAGTGATGGCAGCTTCCAGAGGCCAGAAACAGGAGAGACCTGGCCTGAATTTTTTTTACCCAAAGCCCCATAAATGTGCAGATTTAGCCTTCCCAAGGCCTGACAAATGCTGCTGAACGTATGACTGCCTTGTGAGTTTGCAAGGGGAACTCAAGCATGGAAGCCAGCAAATCAGAGTGGAAAGAAACCTGAGCAAATAGAAATCATGCTTGACCGACAAAGAGAGATCACCTTATATGGGAACATCCCTGGGCAAGAAGATGAATGCTGCTGGACTGGTTCCTGAGGTCAGATCCCAAACAGATGGAAGAAGTTAATGTGAAAATGAGTGTGTTTAGGAAGAGAAGGTGACACTTTGAAGAGCATCTCTGCTTGCAGTATGGGATCCAAGTCCTGTTGTTCTTCCTTTTTATTAGGAATAAGGGGATATGTGCACTTAGAGATGACCGAGTTATATTAAAATCCATTTGTGTGGGGCCATTCTGGCACTCAGATGCATCACAGATCTCACTTTGGCTTGTCCCAATGAGAACTGTTATCATTATGATTTCCTCCAAATTTCTTGACGTGGTATTAATTTTCTCCACATCAAATAAGCCATAGCTCTAAAGACCTCAATCAGCAGTGGGCCACAGACAATGTACCCTGAAGCCAATGAGAACTGTGTTTACTTATCCCTGTCAGACAGCAATTTCTCCCTTTGTACAAGAGGATTATAAATCAGCTCTCAAGGAACACTGTCAACTTATTAAACACATTTATTTCTGCAATTCTTGTGCTGACCACTGTCACAGATTGCACAGTAGATGATTGTAAGCCAAAAGAGATTAGAGAAGAAAATATTTTTCCCTGCTTGGTTGAGTTCGTTTGCTTTGTGCATGTGTAGCTTTGGCAGTTTTATTTTGGGTTTGTATGTAGATGCGTGAGGATCTTTTGCAATGTAACAGGAGACAGAGAGGAATTTCTCTCTGCCCTGAATCTGAAGGTATCTGACTTGGCGTAACTCACCTGACCTGCCCTGGATCTTGGTCAGCCATGTACACCTGTGCAGAGCAGGCAAAAAGCACTGATACCCAGTCTGCTTGCATTTTATACAAACGTGGAGAGGTTCAAGGTGGAGATCAACTGGGAATCAGGCCTCAATAGGTCCAGGAAAAGGTGAATGCTACACCAGCATAATCCTCTTAAACTCATCTTTGTTTCAAGGTAATTTGCATCATCACAGACCCTGGCAGGAGGTGAGAGGCTTCATACCATCTATGAACTGACTGCCCAGAGGAGCTTTCCACCTACTGACTCCTCTGTGAAATCCTCTGAAATATGAACTTTCATATCTACCTAGGAGAATTTTTACAGTCTTTTCTCCAATGCCTCACAAAGGCTGTCTGTGCCTGAAAGTTTGCAATCAAAGATTTTTGTTGCAAAAAAATCATGTTGGCCTAATAAAAGATATCATGTCTACTACGAGTCCTGATTGCCTTCCCCTCTAGACCAATATAGCTACAACCTGGATACTAGACTCATCTCTGCATTTAATTCAACATGTCAAACTGTGTGTGCTGCTAGCCTTTGTAGGTCCTTAACAGCAATGCAAACTGACTCCAATGGATTAGGCCACTGCACACTGAGGCCCTGGGATGGATGCCATCCTTTGGCCACATGAGGCTTGTGTGATGATATAGGACTGCCCTCTCCTGGAGAACAAGAGTGTCACTATGCATAGCACTGGGCTCAGCATCTGATGGCCCTGCAAATGCTCGGGTATTTTTCTGTCTAGTAGCAAACTCAGGCAGTGGCAAAACTCACTCTGCTATGAGGGAGCTCATTCTTTTCCTTTCTCTTCTCTTCCCTCATGCACCTTTCTGTCAGCGGGATCACACAGAAGCAGAGCAATTGAAGTGTGGTGGCATGTGGAGGTGGCACGACTGAGTGGAGATGGTGACGTAGGTCCCATGGCAGTTCAATGCGAACCGTTCTGTTGGTCGGAAGATGAAACGGGTAAATGATTCATCTCTCTGTCTCCCTCGCCTGTTCTCCCTGGCCCTGGGGGCAGAAAAGTGAGAAGATGTTGTGGAAATTAAACCCTGCTCCTGCACTCCCTGATGGCCACTAGAAAACTCATGTTGATTTTGTGCTGCAGAATCAGGTCCTTTGGGCACATTCAAAGCTGATGCAGCGTGACAAGGTGAGATGCTAAGTTGTATCATCTCTCTTTGAAATTAGGAACAAGCTGCAAGCATTCATCAGTCCTCCGCAGCACTTGGCAGATCGTGAGCTTTCAGCCCATGTTCAACACCTTCCGATTAGATCAGTAGGAGTCAAGTTGTCCAATGGACATTGAGAAGGATACAAGTCTGTTTACCGCTGATAACTTAGCAGGACGCCAAATCTTGGATTTTCCCTCATCAGGACAATGGTATGAATAGCCAGGCTGTTTGGAGGACTTGCTAAGAGTATTAATGCATCTGACATTTAGATTTGTCATTTCTATAAAACATCTGAATAGCCCAAATTTGTGATGTCCAATCAAAAGGAATGCCAGAAATGTTGCTCCTCTGAAAACTGTCTTTGTCTGCAAGTGGGTGGGTGGCTGTGAAACACTGGAATTTTTGTCAAATTTGGGTCAGATTCACCTCTAGTCTAATGTAATCGGCTTTACTAAAGATGCACGAGAAATGAACATGGCCTTTTGTCTTTGGTCTGTACGTAAGTAAAGCATCTGGCATGCTAACCTCACATTCCCTTTGTATGTATTTATTTACTTATTTATTTTTTGATTAATTAGCGACAAAAGAATGATTTCTTTCTTAAAAGAACGTATCACATTTATACTAGCTTCCGTGCTAATGTAAGTGGTTTTCTTGCTGCGCCTTTAAGGGGTGCGTCCTATGAAAGTGGGATGGTAAGGGTGGGAAAAAAGCAGAATCAAGTGGTTCTTGAGAGCACAGACTACTAAGGAAGTTGTAACAATGGCTGTGTTCTGCAGCCTGAATGATCTTTGTGAATATGAAACGTCTAAAACTGTCCGTTTTCAGAGTGGCTACCTTGGAAGTATTAAATGGATCATCCATATAATAGTTTTATTATACGTTTGGTAAGTTAAGAACGATGAGATGTTGCACTGTACGTGAGCAGGCGTGTTTATTATGTGGGTGGTTGTCTGATCGGTTATAACTCGGCTCAGCAAGTACATGGATATCTTGAGCTCTGTGCTACACAAACAACAGAAATCAATGTTATAGCTTTTCTTTAAAGGGTGAAATAAAGTGTTGCACAGCAGCCATGCGGACAGTGACCAGCGTCTGGATAGCACAGAAAATTATCTGCACAGTACAGATTTTACTGTAAACCTCCTAGTAAGGAAGTGTTTGAATGTGGTTTCAGTTTCCAGTGTTGATGACTGCTTTCAGTGATCGCGTTTGCGGATAACGTCTTCAGATGTTCATAAACGAGATTTCATTCCTACACAAGGGGGACAAGCTATCGCATAGAAAACTAATTGCAAACTTACTGGAAGTCAGGAAGTTTTGTTGTCTAATTAAGACACCATTTCTGTCTAGTTGTTTAGAGCTGTGTTTTCCCAGCCGGACGACACCAGTGTGACTTCTTTAAATCACTCCTCTCAAAGGCACGACATAAAAATGCCTTGTAGGAACTATTCTAAAATAAACACCGGGTTTTTACAGTTGCTTTGCACTTAAGTATTTTAGATATTATTTTTCACTCCCAGGTTGGTTATTTTTTAACTGAAATGATGACGACGCTATCATCTAAAATAGAAAACCGTTTTTTGAAAGCAACCTTTTGTACACGATATTACATGCACAGTAGCTGTTACAAGTCTCAGTACTTTTATAAGTTTGGTACATCATGGGCTGCAGAAGCAATGCATACCAATCGCTTTTAATTGGTCCCCATCAACTTTAAAAAGTATTGTTTCACTGGGGAAAAATAAGTGTGTGATAACATTTCTGTTTATAAAAGCTTTTCACATTTAAATACTGGCCTGAATTTAATGTATGATGTCCCTTTAATGATAACAGTAACATATGGGAACACTGGGTTTGCCTTTACAAAGAACCCTTTGAAAATGAGATTTTAACAAATGAAGATGACAGTGGTCTATAGAGGCTTGTGAGCTACAATAGTTATTGCTGTTCATGAGGCTCTGATTTCATGCACTTTGCCAAAGGGGGTTGCAGAGAAAGCCTATTTCTCCATCTTATAACAAATTTAACAGGTACCTAGGAGTGTCTTAACTAAACAGCCTGAGACAGGGATCACTGGAGTTGGCCGCTTTGAAAGATGAAAAGGTTGAATAGTAACAGTTTTCTTCCAAAACAGAACCTGCTGGGACCTCAGTTAGAGCATAACCCATTTATAACAGAGGCTGCAGGGTTTAAATTCATAGAGACACCTCTGCGTTGAAGAGAGTCAGCTCTTGAAGGGTGAAGTCAAGTACCACAGCAATTGGGAGTGGGGGGAAATTTAATTTGACTAGCACACGACTAGATGATGTTTAGGATAGGAAGTAATGAAGAAGGACCAGATCAGTAGTCACCCATGTCAAAGTAATTCTATAAAAGACAAGGAGATTGCCAAGTGTAAGCAAGGGAAGATTTTGGCCTGACAAATCACGATGATACAGTCTCCAGTTACTTTCAAAGGTTCAGTTGACTTTTAACTTCCATTGCGCATTTACTAACCGTGATGCTAAGGGCGGTCTGCCATTTCATTGTCGTGGGGTCATTTGTCCTTTCTGTTTTGTCTGGTTAGTTTTGCACTTGTGACTAATCGACTCTATCAGGGAAAGGAGTCTGTGATCAGCTCAGTTCATACCAAAGTGAAAGGAGTGTCCCAGGCTGGCTCCAGAATCTGGGACACGGCAGAGTATACCATTCCCATGCAGGTAAGTCTCTCCTTAAAGTCAGTGCAATGGGTGGCAGGTGCTGTTGCTTTAGTGCTAGGTGTCTTTAAAGACCACAAGAAACATAATGTTAAAAGAAATCATTCTCTTGTATGGGTTAAGAAACCTTCTGTTTCTGTCATGATCAATTTATGACTATAACAGCAGCAGCTCTAGGAACAAATTAATTCCAAGTATAACTCTACTGAGTTTAATAGAGTTACTCCTGGTTTACATGGAGATATATGGGGGAAAAAATCCGGTTCCTCCAATGTGGTACACACTGGTGTTCAATGGAGTGATTTCCTTTTGACATCAGCGTGAGTGAGATCTGAACGAGCCCCACTGTCTTTACAGGAGTCACTCTGAGTTAACACAGGAGTGGCCACAATCAGGATTCGGTATACGATATTTAATTTAGACTATTTTCCCCCTCCTGTCTCTCTGCATAGGGAAGAGACACTTTCTTCGTGATAACCAACATCATTACCACAGAAAAACAGACTCAGCGCGTTTGTCCGGAGGTAACTGCATTTTATACGTGGCTCATCACCTGCGTACCGTAGCGTTCTTTGGCACGAGTGTTCATAGCAGTTTTCCACAAGCAAACGTTGTTTTGCCTTCCTTTGCTACTTTATCTTACTGGATAACATGCCACAACTAGTTTAATTACTCTCCTTTTTTATTCCTCCACCCTATGTTTCCCAATGAATCAGCCAGCAGTTAGTTTTGTGCATGGCACCAAAGACCCTGCAGCCAAAACTGTGCTAGTGCCTCACTAAGGCTTATGTTCCCAGCTGGCTTCACTGCAGGTGGAGACTATAATGTAGAGGAGCAGGAGAGTTAAACAAGTCACTGCTTCTCTGCAGCGATCTGCTGTTATTCTAAATGTGCTCATGTCTCCGTGGGCATGGAGAGGCAAACCGATGATATCAGTTTATTGTGGGGGGAGGGGGAAATATTTATAAATAACTGTCTTTTATGTTGATTTTTTTTTCAGTACCCTATTGCCAAATATGTCTGCTCTTCAGACAAACACTGTGTACAAGGGCGTACAGATTCCCTGAGCAACGGTACGTGGGTCCCATCTTCAGATAGAAACTCATTTCTGGCTTCCCTCTTCTGCTGCACTGCTGATAGTTGCAGCTGCACGAGACCTTGTTTCTACCGACAGAACGGTGGTGCAGCTCTGGTAAAATGCTAACGGGTACCTAACACATGGCTTCATCATCAAAATAGGAGTTCTTATGGACATTGAATCAGCCTTACTGATACAATGCAGTATTGTTTTCAGCCTGGCAGAGGAACAATCATTTTGGGCATGTCTGTACCGCTCTAGTTAAGCTGGGCAGCAGTGTGCTATAGCTCTGCGCACAACCCTCCAAAGAGGTGGTAGTTGGGTGCCTCAGGACAGCGCTGTGGGTGGGCTGATCAACACTGTCTTGCAGAACGATAGCACCACGTGAACACAGCTACATTAGTTCTGGCTCAGGAGCCAGCATGTGCCAAGTGGCATGGCATGTAGCAGAAAAGTGCTGCCTGGCACGATAATGCTTGAAGAGTTTGCAACTGAAGAGCCAAACTGTTCTGAGATAGGGGGGGACTTCCATTGGGGAAGGTGTGCACGCACAATTCCCAAAGATGTGACTGGCACATGCAAGGGTAAGGAAGGAGGTGTGAAAGTATGGGTTTGGGAGCCAGAGACAAACAGAACTACAAGGGGAGAAGTGATGTGAAATCTGTATCTGCTCATCCAGATGACTATCCTCTGGAGAGCTCATTGGGTCTCCTTAGCAAAAGGGGGTGCGGAGGAAAGAGGTAGAGGGAGCAGAGAAAGATGAAGTGGTGAAGATGTCTCACACCATTTAAAGAGAGCCCATGCTTGCAGTCTACTCCGTGGTGTAACTTCCACTGAAATTGGTGACAGTTCTTTAGAGTGATCCAAGGACTGAGTTGTAATTAAATGCTGTAATGCCCAAGACATCTATCAAATGGTTGGCTAATTCTTAGGATTGGAGAGATGTCAGTGTCCTGCATCAGGCCTGATTAGCTAAGTGACATTGTCCAGATGGCACAATACTTCTTAATCTCTCTTCACTGGTTGAGTGAGTTGCCAAGCAATATCCTGCTGAAAGCATGATGGGAGTGAAGTTCTGCACCAAGTAGGTTATTCTTGCTCTATTACGCTCGCACAGTTGATTTAAGCCTTTGAAGTGTTGCTGCTTTTCTGTTGCAGGAAGTTGCTTTAATAAGTGCATGGACTAACAATACATGCAACAGTGACAAGGTCAAAGGGATGTCTTAATCATTGATTAGGTGTGGCAGAAGTCTAGAGAGCCCTTCCTATATCTATTTCACTGCAAGAGAGCTGCACGAATGGAAAGCTATATTCTGATTTAAGCTCCCTGACTGCAGCCAGTGATCTGTTAGTACTTTGAGACCGTCTTGTAAAGGGCAGACTCAAGCCTCACATGTCAATTCAACAACTCCTTTTCCCCTTCCGTACAGGAATTCAGACAGGAAAGTGTGTACAGTATAATGCAACTATTAAGACCTGTGAAGTCTCTGCCTGGTGCCCTGTGGAATCAGTAAAAGGTGCCCCAACGTAAGTAAGAGGCGTATTGCCTTTTTATTTAGTAATTAAGGGTATGATCCTGCAAAGCAGTGGGAGCTGAGGTTTCTCAGCCCCTCCTAGTGGGCCACTGGAAATGCACCTTGTAAAACAGCAGTTTCCTTTCTAGCCCTTATTATCATTGTTAGAAATGACTGATAGTTATCTTTTAACATCTTCTCTTTCATAAAAGACAGTTCTATAAATCATTATTTTGGTAGCGGCATTTTGATAATTTAAGGAAAAACACAATATGGGTCTCATTAGTAGTATAAGTGGGAAATTCTTTTAAATGCTGACTGTGTAACAGTGTCCCAGGGGAAGCAGTAAAATGCCCTAGTGTTGGTAATGTAAAATTTGACAAAACTCAAAAAAATATACCGGAGAAAAGAACTCTTCCTTGAGCCCAGAATTAGACTATAAATGGGACCTTTTATTTTAATTGTTTCCCCATCTCTATCTGCTCTGATCCCACAATTATAAAATATTTCAGATTCAAAAGTTCCACTTAAACGTGAAGTTACTTATCTGTATCAGAAAAAGTAAATAAATTAATGAATTAATAAGAAAGAGGAGCACTCTACTTAAGATCTAAGGATATATTATTCCATTAGTCCCTGACAAGTAGCAGCATTTGACGTACGTACACAAGAAACTAGTTCAATCATCTGTTCTATTAAACTTGACCTCACTGCTGGATATACAGGACAAATTCCCTGCATGTGAGAACTGGTGCAGCTCCTTTGACTTAAATGGAGCTGTGCCAATTTAAAGCACAATATAATTTTGTTCCTGTGAGCAGATGGTCTGTTTCTGCAAGCCTGGAAGGAGGAATACTACAGGCAAAAATCTATGCAGACTTTTCTTTCAGGGTAAGCACAACAGCATTGTTCAAAAAGGGTTCCTTTTTTCACCTGACCCAGGATCTCCTGCCGGACCCACAGAGGCCTTTGTCCCCTGTACATGTACCCTTGCTATAAAGCCTTCCATCACAATATATGATTTTTCCTACAGCTCGTCCTTCAGCTGAGCTCTTTCAGCTCTTATAGGAATTGCCTGACACACCCTGCCCAATACAAATTAAAGGTCATGGTCAAGGATAATGCAACCTAAGGTGGCCCCTAGGTCTAGACTGGTCAAGGCATACCAGTTTCTGTAGCCAAAAATGCGTAGAAGTGACCGGGCTGGCACCACTGGTTGCTGCTCCTGCATGGCAAGATTTGCTGTGGCAGTCTACTCTTGTTATCAGGGTAGTATCTAGGCATCCCGATCAGAATCCAGCCCCATAATGTACAAGCAAATATACAAGCAAATGTGAGAAGATACTGCTTTCCCCAAAGACACAACAGTTGCAGTTATGAAAGCCAGGTATTCCATTCCCAGTCCCCCAAGCCATCCAACTCCTGGGTCTACCACTCATTATTTTCAGTGTCATATTCCTCCTACTGATAATTTTCCAGGTAATAGTAAAATAGTGTGGCATAAATGGAACTATTTAACTCCAGGAATATAGCTGGTTTAATAGCTTGCATTACAAATTTATAAATATGTTCTTCTCTTAGGCCTGCCCTTCTAAGGAGTGCTGAAAACTTCACAGTACTAATAAAGAACAACATCCACTTTCCAAAATTTAATTATACTGCGTAAGTAAAAACGTTACTTCATCACTTCTGGAGAAGCAGTTCTCCCAAAAAGGATTACATAAAAATGGCTTGTCTAACTCAACAGATCTGTATATTCAGGGGTGAATGTACCTGGCAGATAAAATGATTATTTTTACTGTTTTTTACTATTGTTAATTCTTCAGAAGCCAACACAGTTTTAGAAGGGTGAGACTGACTCGATTTCCTCTCATGCATCGGCAACAGGCTTGCTTGTAAATTCTCATGGATTATGCCTCAGTAAAACCCCTGAAGGGTTAGGATCATAAGTATCATTAGGACATAATACATCTGAGTTGCAAAGTCTTGCTGGTGGTAATGCCCAATGAGTCAAGGAACCAGCTCAGCTCTCAGGCCCCCATTGGTGTCTGTAGAGCTGGTAGCTACAAGAAAAGAAAGCCTCAATTCACTTGTAAATTGAGTGAACATAGCTGCATTTATAGATGCTTTTCAGAGAAGAACTTTAATTTACCCTTTCAAATATTTTTTTGTTCTCTGCAGAAATAATATTTTACCAAAATTCAATATTACATGCACATTCAACAAGATTACTGCACCCACCTGTCCCATTTTCCGGCTGGGAGATATTCTCCAAACAACAGGAGAGAATTTTTCAGACATGGCAGTTCAGGTTTGAGGCACTCTTTTGGTTTCATGATCACTGCTAGAATTCCTCTGTACTATTGCTCTTTCATTTCCTCATTAATATATTGCATTACTTCTCATAACAGACTTGTTCCAGTTAGAGCGTGATCCAGCAAGGTTCAGAGTGCCCCAACTATCCCTGGAATAAGTGAAACTTGAGAATGCTCAGTGTCTTCCAGGATTAGACCTACAGTGATTGAACTGTAATTACCGATTTGTATGACCGTAGCACGCAGCTGTAGACCAGAACCTCATAGCATTGAGCAATCGACAACACAGAGCGACATGTTGTGGTCCTTAATTAAACAGTCTTCCTAAGTCAAAAGCAGGGATTCCTATTTTTTTTCTCACTTCTGCTAAAGGGCACCCTCTCAGTAATGTCTTAGGGAGAAAGAACCTACCAAAAGCTCATCTGGAAATAGTGCCTTATATCCTGGCCTGTGCTTTTCCACCAAGTCTTATTTTATGAATGTCCCAAGCACAGCACATGTAACAAACTAGCCAGCTGAGTCTCACAACCCATCTCTAAGGTCAGTATTTACAGAAGGGTGAAAGGGAGTTATGGAGAAATAAAGGGAGTTGCACAGAACCAACAACCAAACCCCCGTCTACTGGGTTCCAGTGTCCAGACAGGCTGCAAGTCCATCAAAACTTCAGTGTTCAGGTACAGATATGCATTTGGGATTCCTGTCAGAATGCATAAAGTTTGAGCTGAGCTGTCTTTAGCTTACCTGAATCAAACCTTGGTCAGAGAGGGTGAGCTAAGTCAGGATTTTGTTTTTAATTATAGGATGAGAAGAAAAAACCCACAAAAAACCAGGAGATGCCTCCAGAACTAGGGTGAACTCTAGGTTCTAGCATGCAGGAATTCGGAGTCATGTACAAGCAGCCTTGACTTGATGTGGAAATGCATTTACACTTGCACTACATCTGTGGGTGTGATCCTGCCATTGGGACACCCTCAGATCTCTTTTTACTTCACTAGGAGATTGGGGCACAGAGCAATGGCAGAATGGGACACTGCTCAGTCTTTTACACGTGTTCTTAAGCATGCTGTAGATAGAGCTCATTTCCTTTTTGTGGTTGCAGGGTGGAATCATGGGTATTGAGATTAACTGGGACTGTAACCTGGACAAATGGTTCCACCGCTGCAGTCCAAAGTACAGCTTTCGTCGCCTCGATGACAAAACCACCAAAGACTACCCTGGTTACAACTTCAGGTAAAAGACGGGCATTCACTGTCATACCTAGCCAGCAGCATGCTCTCTATCTCGGCCGTTTGAAAACTTTGCTGAAAAAACCCCCCCAGTCCCCAGCAGTGTGGTCAATTCAGACTATGAAGCATGGACAGGCTGCTCGGAGGAAACCTGCAGACTGCCAGCTTGCACTGCGACTGGCCAGCACTGTGCTAATCGGCATGGACAAAGGGAAAAAAAGTCACCCACCCAATTCCCCTCCTCTTCCCTCCAAAAGAAAGATTTAACATCAAAAAGATGCGTAATCTGAAAAAGTAGGGCAGGGAAGGTTAATGGGCAACAGGGAGCTTGATTAAATCCTAATAGAAAATTGGCCCAAAAGAGTCTGACAAAGCTAATTAGAAGCAGGGGGTGGGGGAGAGATTGCAAAACATCCATCTCATTTCTCAGCTTTGGGTCACGGTTATTTTCTAAGCATGTGTACAGTCTCCAACGAAGAAGCTAAATTTTTTGTGCCAAAAATAACTCAGCCAGGGTTCGGTTTCAGCTAGGTTATGGGGCCAAATGTTATTCTTACTTAAACAAGCATAAATCTGGAATAATTCCACTGACTTCTCTGGACCCCCGCAAGGTTTGTGCTGGTGGAGGTGCAGCAGGTCCCGAGTGTCCCAGGGTCCTGTGGTCAGCCCTTGCCTGCCCTTGCTTGATGTGGCAGGCAAGAAACAACAGGGCATGTGGGACAGCTTTGATGGTAATGATTAAGGAACAGTTCCTCAGTTCAGTCAAAATGGACAAACTTAGGTACCTTTCCCTCTGTGTTCGTATCAGTGGGCCATCCCTGCTCAGGCTTGTACATGGTGTGCAATTAGAGGACCCTGCCCATTCCCCAGCTTTGCAGGCTGGCTAGCCCCCAGCATAACCCACCAGCCACGGGCTGGCTAGGTCCAAAACAACCCACAAATAATGAGCAGACTACATGCTTGCTCAGTGCTGGGGCTTCCCCTGGCTCCAGCCCTCCTGGGCCTATCCAGTTAAACAGTCTCAGGTCCAGTCACCACACAGCTCTGTTCCAGGTGCTTCTTTCCCTAGCAGTGCCAGGGCCTGACTGGCCAGCTCTCCTCACTTCATGTATCCCTGGGGGCTGCCCTGTCCAGCCTGCAAGCAGCCCACCTTAAAGATGAGTGTCCCTTTTCCCACTCTGACCCTTGTGCTCTCTCTCACTCTCTAGTAATGGAGTTAGGGTCTCCCGGTACAAACCTGGCTCCAAAAGTCTCTCTTTTCTTCTGAACGTGTGAAGCTATCAAGCAGACTGGAGAATTCCCTTGCATGGGGAAGCTTCACACATGTAAACACACTGACAGAGATGTGACTTGGGCAAGCGAGGGTAGCACGACTGCAGTGGTACAACCATGTTCTCTACCTAGTGGAATCTAATGGCAATGAGTAAACTCAAAAAGCAGTAATCATTTGCCTTCCTGAGTAGGTTTGGGGATCTGTAGGTCTTTATGAGAAGCGTGGGAGCTTTCATCACAGTGGAGAGAGGGTATGGGGGAGGATCTTAGGGGGAACGTGTAGCAGGGACTTCAGAACCAGGATAAAACAGTTGTTTCCTGAGGCATGGACTGTGCGTGTTGTTCTGCGTGGGTTATCTCCTGGGCCTGGGCAGCCTACTTCTTCCTGCTGCTCTACACCAATGTGGAACCCCACAGATTGAATAGGATCAGGACTTACTTCCATGTGCAAAGTGTGTGAGGTGCAGCTGCTTCATCTGACCATCCATGAAGCTGTTAATACATCCAACTGGAGCACTAAGCTGCTGCAAGGAAGGAACTTTCTGTGGCATTTTGAGCCAACGTTACTTCATCATCCTCCAGAGATAGCAAGTAGCATGGGGAAGAACTGCTCAATCCAGAAGATGCTGGTACAGCCTCAAAATAGAATCGCACCGAGCTGCAGGCATCAGAGGCTCAGCCAAGCCCTGGCCAGTAAAACATGCGTCAGCCGTGGATTGCAGAAAATGAAAGAACATTTCATGTCTGCCCAGCAAGGAAAATTAAAGCCCGTTATGCTGCATATTGCTGAGTGACTAACTGCAAAGTAGATCCTAGCGAAAGGAAAGCTGATGAATGCAAGAGAAGGGGGAAGGCAGATTACAAGCACTTCAGTGCTGTGCAGAATTCAGCTCACAAGAGCAATGCCTCGGGGTGGGAGCAAAAGCTGGCTGAGGCTGGTTTGTTAGGGTCAAGGTGTTAAAGTACATCTCGGAAAGCTTAAGGAAACTTTGTCTTTAGTCACTCTGAATAGGACTGCGAGTTCTTGGCACCCACCATGTCAGGAAGTTAAAGGCATGCAGCACCTTTCCGAATGGGGCTGAGGCTCCTGGCAAGAAACTGCTCTCCTGCTTGGGGCTGTGCATAGGATGCCTGCCAATGGATTTGGGAGTATCTAAAGTCCCGGGGTGATGGATCTGGGACAGAGGATGCTCACCAGTTGTAGCGGCCTGCACGGTGTTTGGAACGGTTGAGTTCTGCCTGCTCGATCAATATGGTTTTCTGGATGATTGAATCCTTCTGAATCGATAGGATTTGGAACTGATTTGGCTGATTTGACCTGGAACATGAAACATATTATTAAAAAAATGCTCCCTGGAGTCCAGTGCTTGAACAGTCAAGAGGTTTGGGGGCCTGACTTGGGCCAAGCCCACTAGTCCTGCCTCACATGTTGCTCAGTCTTAAGCTCACCCTGACATAAGGGTAGGTTGCCTTCTCCTGAGGGACAATCCAGGAGATTGTTTCCACAGTTTCCCTCAGGAAACAGGCCACAGGGCCCACCCTATAGATACCCAGGGCATCCGTACAAGGCCCTGCACCTCTGTGCCTGCTCCGCCCCCAGCAGCCCCCACCTGGACTTCCTAACATGGGGCCTCCCATCACCGGTACCTGCCCTTGGGTACCGCTCTTGGCAGAGGATCCATAGCACAAACCGGAAGCAGGAGTTGCAGGGAGATAACAGACCCTGGGCTTGTACTCCCTCTCTTCTGGGAACTCCCTTATCCTGAGCTGATTCCCTCCCCTTCCAGTGATCCCAAACTCCTGGTACCTTCCCTGGGATCCCTTTAGAGCACAGCCTCCCTTGCAGAGAGCTATTCCCCATCTCTCTACCTTGCCTGGGCTTTGGTGCCAGACCTGCCCAGAGTGCCAGGCTGGCCGAGGACCCACCACAGGGCTTCCCTCAAACTGCCCAGATGTTCACTTGCTGTTTTTCAGGTTTGCAAAGTACTTCAAGGACGCCAATGGCAAGGAGGAGCGGACGCTAATCAAGGCCTATGGAATACGGTTTGACATCCTCGTCTTTGGCACAGTAAATGCTGTTCTTCTGATTTCCCCCCAAATCCATAGGGTGCTGTGCTGTCACACCTAGAGTATTCTCTGAAATGTTGGACTTGCTCAGGTGCATTGTGTTACAGAGACAGGGAAACGCTGTCAAGTTGTGTGTTAGGCCTTGCTTTGCCCGGAGACCAGTCTGCAAGGAATGGTCCTCATTGGTGACATCTAATCACTCTCTTCTGTTTTGCACCAGGCTGGAAAATTTGACTTTGTTGAGCTGGTGGTGTACATCGGGTCGACCCTCTCCTACTTCGGCTTGGTAAGAGATTTATTTCCTGTGCTTATGGAAATGACTGAGGACGTCTCGTTAAGAAAATTGAATCATGGCTCATTTTTGTTTGCACCAGGCTGTGTTCATCATCGATTTTCTTATTACTTCAAACATTTTTCCCTGCTGCAAATCACCTGTCAAGGAATATTACTACAGGAAGAAGTATGAGACTATGCCGGGACCAAAAGCGGTAAGGAAAGCAATCAGCTGCTTAAGTGGCACATTCAAATTCACACTCTCCCTCTCAGTATTCATGCTGTACCACCTCTGTGGCATGAACTGAACCTCTAGGCCGGGGTTTTTTAAGGAGTCTGAGAGAGCTGAATGCCTTCATCTCAGCCATAAACCTCTACATCACCTCACTCCTACCAGCATCTCTTCCTGCTCCCTCTGCTCCAGTTCCCTGTGCCTTCACCGCCTGCTCGCTCTGCCCTGCCTTCTTCCATGCTCTCCTCTGTGCCTGGAACAGCATCCCACTCAGCATGCACCTTCTGTGGGGCTTTTACCTGAGAAAGCAATGCAGGATCTGCCCCACCTGCGGATGCTCACTCTTCTTGTTACAGACGGTGATATATGTGTCATATGTTGATAAGCCACACGTGATTCTGGTAGACAAGCCACTGGACAAGAGTCTGCAGAATATTAAGGGTCAAGCTCTTGAGGTAAGAACAAGCATCTACTTTTGTGGAGTCGGTTCCAGAGTGAGTTGAGTTTTGCTTCCCAGGCCTCTCGCCTGACACTACCAAGTTTTGGAAGGGCTGGGGCCATGACCCTGCAAACCTCCAGAACTTAACTTTGTTCTGTAATCTGAAAACAAATTTATTTTAATAAAATTAAAAGATGCTGTTACCATCTGGCAGACACCCTTTGTAGATGTCCATTAGAATGATTTGATCTATCCAATTCCAATTAGATGGGAGTTTGCATTAAGGAAAACATCCACTATAATTGGTTTCCCCCATTAGTTTTCTCAACGGAAGGCCAGGATTGTGAAAATTAACTTACCCATTCAGTGCTAGAGATATGTGATCCAGGGATTAAAGAACATGGCCAGGGAACATGAACTGCGATTGCCTGTGCTGTGACTGTTATGCGGATAAAGGACTCCTGCCACCAGGGCTGTTGATCCAACACCTTTCACTGGGTATAAATTTACAAAGTGTATTTAAATGAATGCCCACATGGTATGTGTGTGAACCAGCCCTGGGCAACGTGGGCCCCTTAGCTGAGGGTTTGTTCTGCATTCAGTTTCGAGGCGGGTAAGCTATCATTTTCCAGATCTGCCACTTGACACTTCTTACTTCCATTTTGCTGTGTTAAATATGAGGCTTGAGCAATGAGAATCCAATTTTGTAATCTTAGAGTGATGTACTAATGACAGGGAAGTGCAGATATGGAAACTGCAAAAGAAAACACTACACGTCCTTACTTCACTGATGATGGGTTTGTTTTGGATTTTAGTTGCAGATATACCCTGAGGAGTTTACTGATACTACCAAGCACTCCAGTCAGGCCTCTGCCCTTGCCAAAGCCCAAGAGCTGCAACCTCTTCAAAGTAAAGGGCAAGAAGCTTCCTCCTCCCACAGGCTCCCGTCTTGGTGCTGCTGTGGGAAATGCCAGCAAACAGAGGCATTATGGGAACAGCTCTGCTGCCGAAGAAAAAATGGGACATGCATTACAGCCTCTCCTTTATTTGAGCAGCTTGTTCTTTCCAGATCCACACTGGAGTTTACCCTGCTCTACAAAGAGCCCTTGTTGGACTTGAATACTGAGACCCTCAATAACCGGCTCCGTCACTGTGCTTACAAACAGTATATTCACTGGCGTTTTGGCTCTGCAGAGTTGGCAGGCCGAGCTCTGATCCCGAGTTGCTGCAGGTGGAAGATCAGGGAAGCATATCCCAGTGAAGACGGCAAGTATTCTGGTTTCAAAAAGAGATGAGGAGCTTACCTTTCCTAAGCCTCTGATGCAGCTCTAGCCCTACAATGCAGCTTGTTTTGCACAACTAAGCCTCCTTTCTATTTCAAAGCATTTTCCAACTGAAATTTGTTTACTTATACTTCACTGCTGCATGAATAAATTCTCTACCCGGTGGCATCTGTGAGGCAGTACTGTTATCTTCTGCTTAGCGCAGGTGCTGGCAGTCAGGAGTCTTGGGTTCAGTTCCTCACTCAGCAGACTTGGACAAAGAATGCAGGCCATCATTTGCAGACGTGACCTCAGGTGTTGGGTGCCCAATGTGGCAGAGATTTAGAGCAGTGGGCATGGTAAGGGAAGTCAAAAGGTACTCTGCATCTTTAGAAATCAGACTGCACCAACAGTCATCTCAAGATGGGAGCTGAACAGTTAAGGAAGCCAAAAATAGATGGCACTTGAAATCTGACCCTTCTTTCTCCATCTGGATCATGGGAGTAATTCTTACCTACCTTAAGAAAGAGTTCTGGAGCCTTAGAGGAAAGATGCTATAAAACGGAGAGTATTCATGTCATTGGTCTGCTGAGACCCAGACACTATCAGTCCTTTGTCACACAAGTAGTCCTGCGGAGAGACAGCTGACAGGATCAGGCCCCTGAATATGTATTTTCTGGAGAAAGCTGTGCCACAACTCTGCTACCTCAGGCTTGTTCAGCTTTGCAGTTGGCCCAAGGCTATGTCTATCCTCAGCTGCCTTTGCATGCAGAACTTATGGTGGCAGACAAGCCACCCCCGCAAGCTGCCAGAGTACATACGTGTCCACTTGCTTCTGGTAGCTTCACATGGCTCCACTATAAAGCTTTGGGAGGCCACCAGCTGCTGGGTAGACCAGGGCCAGGGCTGTCTCCAGTTCTGCCGGCAAAACGCTGTAGTGTGAACTAGGCTGAAGATGCTACCAGAGAAATGAGCTTCCTCTGGGTGAGGTTAGTAACACAGACAGTGCATTTTTAACCATACGGTTATCTCAGTGGTGCCCCATTAAGCATGAACTCAGGAATTGCAATGAATAACATTTTTCCTGCTTTCTTACCTTACTGACAGACAGAAATCTGCGCTCATTTAAACCGATGCTTCACTCACTGATGTCCTGATGGTATCTGTTTAGCTGACAGCAGACTTTGGCCTCAGATTTGCTCTGACTTCAGTCCAGGCTCCATAATGCTCAGGGATGAGCACTGGCTTCATTGGTAGCCTGCAGTCTCAGGAGTGTGGAGAGCTCTAAGACTGCAGATAAAGGGTAGATACAGGCTAACGTTCCTGTGGGTTTTGTGTTATTTTTCCTTTCATTCTGATCCACCCCTTGTAACTTCTTGTAGAAATGAGGCAAGAGGGATAATAAATTAGTCTAGACTGGGCTTATGTCAGCTCTGCATTATTATACTTGTGCAACTCAATAGCTTCTGCTCTTAATTGTCTATGGGTATTTTAGAACAGGTTGCTGGAAAAATATTCCAGCTCTAATTGTGTTTCCAGTGGCAGCGTATACTAAATTGCATGGACATTCATGCAACAGCATCTCATTATATATATTGATTGGTACTGGATTCCTGCAGTCATTAACAGTCTTCCTACACTAATACATACGTTGGTTAACACACTTTCTTTGCTTTTGGATCTGTACTACTGACGCCAGCATCAGAAACTGGAGGTTCACCTGAGATTGACATTTTAGGTCTTGTTTGATACATGATTGATGTTATTCTGCAACCCTTTTATCCTCCTGGTTTTGATTCATAATAAAGACAGTGTTTAATGTACTTGTGGCTGAGTAAAAGTCTCTCCTTTAGTGGTTACACAGTAGTATCGATACTGAATTCCCACAACCAACCTACCATTTCCATTTGCTTATTCTCCTTGTTATGATTATTATTACCATCTGTGTTTCTA
Organism: Alligator sinensis; assembly: GCF_000455745.1. Lineage (NCBI taxonomy): Eukaryota > Metazoa > Chordata > Crocodylia > Alligatoridae > Alligator > Alligator sinensis. The sequence goes on along the minus strand of NW_005841833.1, from coordinate 5,155,141 downwards.
AAAGCCCGTCATGGTATCTGGGCAGCCAAATATCTAGGAATACAAGCTCTTTGTCACCTTCCTTGGTGACTTGAGACTTCATTCGTATGGTACGTGATTATGCTGTCAAAGGAAAAAAAGTGCAGTAAAGGTTGTGACTGAAGGGAGGAGATAAAGAGTGAGTCTCGGGCCTCAAGGCCCCATTCTGTCCACATAGTACGTGGGCAGCACTGGGGCTCTGCTACGATTGTGTCAGCTGGTCTAAATTCTGGTCTTGCCTCCCTCCTAAAACCTGCTGGCTGCAGTAGAGGAGCAGTGGTGTAACTGTGGGGAGAATCTGGTCCCAAGAAGTTTCAGACACGCAAACTGGCTTTTTTGTGGAAGTCCATTGCAATTTCCTCCCAGCACTTGAGACATTTGTGCCACAGGCTGTGTGTCTGGGTTGTCTAAAACCACTTATTCAGCCACTGAAAGCCAAAGGAAAATTATATTAGTCCTTGGGGCATGATTTTCCACAACTCCAGTGACTAATCCATCTTTGTATCCTGCTCATCTGACCCTAATGTGGTCCCTTTTGCCTTCATTACAAGCTTCATTTTCCCACTTTCCATCTGTTTTCATCCCTGTGGATAATACACATCTCACCAATGTCTGAGTCTTTGGGTGACTAGTGGCCACATCAGTATACAAGTAACTAAAATATATATATATATATATATATATAT
>NW_005841833.1:5152058-5154406 GCF_000455745.1 Alligator sinensis | reverse complement strand
ATATACCTACACTAAAACCCGTCTCTGCTTCCTGCCACGCGGACTTTGGGGAAATTAGCCATCAGCTGTAACCAATCCATGGGAAAACCAGCTGGCAGCCTCCCTGGCTCGCAAACATAACTTGCAAAGAGAAAAAAAAGAATCATGTTTGTGCCCTTTTTTGCTTATCACTGATGCCTTAAGGCAGCCAGAAAGGGTTTGTTTTATAAAGACTCTCCTCTTCCCTACTCATTTTTATATGGGACCTGTGCCTCACACAATGGAAGTCTTTATCTGATTGGGATCTTTGGGCACTCCTAAGGCGAGTATAAAATACTTAAAAAGCAACATTACATTATTTAAACATGATTTAATTCAATTAAATCATCATTAGAAATTTAGGTCTTGCCTACCATATTTTTTATTACAGGCTCCCTGGCTGGCTGGAGAACGAAGGCCTGGTGGTGGCCAAACCATCACATAGGTGAAACCTCCTTTAATTGAGAGGGGAGTCATTTTGGTTCAGACAGATGTAAATTTGTTGCCTGAGTCTCTCTGCAGTGCTGCTACCACATGGGCTTGTTTTGCGAGTCTTGCCATAGATGACACTTGTTTTAAGCCCCCAGCTGCGGGAATGAGGGAATGCATCAGAATCGCAGCTTTCGTATTTAAGAAGGAAACTTGCTTCTAGTTCTCACGGATGCTGTGAAATGCTTGGAAACACGAAGCAAGTGCGACCTAAAGGCTTAGAAGAGAAGGGGTCCATTAAAAGGACCTCCTACCTATATTATTTTTAAACAGTCTCATTAAGTTTTGAGTCGTGGCTCACAGCTGCTGAGCACCTGAGGTTAATAATGCCTATTCTTCCCTCCTGGTTAAGGGCAGAGAAAATCCCAGTTCACATCTGTGATCTCCACCCAGCCCTGGGATGGATGTTCAGGGGACTTCACAGGTAAAAAATGAGCAGAAAAAGTTATCCCCCACCCAAGTCAAGCCTCACTTGCCCATGATGATGAAGCAAGACGTTGCACAGACCCAGGCCTGCAGTTGGGTTGGTTGTTTCTCAGCCACCTATTATTATTTTTAATCATAGAATCAATCAGACGACAGAAGGAGCAATGGGCTCAAGCTGCAGCAAGGGAAGTTGAGGTCAGATATTAGGAAAAACTTTCTCACTACGAGGGTGGTGAAGCACTGGGATGGGTTGAGGTGGTGGCGTCTCCATCCTTGGAGGTTTTTAAGTCCTGGCTCGACAAAGCCCAGGCTGGGATTCATAAATTCATAGATTGCAAGGGGCTGGAAGGGACCTCGCAGATCATCGGGTCCAGCCCCCTTGCTCTAGGCAGGAAGACAACTGGGGTTAGGTGACCCCAGCGAGGTGACCATCTAGTCTCCTCTTGAAAACCTCCAGGGTAGGTGATGATCTAGTTGGGGCTGGTCCAGCTTTGAGTAGGAGGTTGGACTAGACTAGATGCCCTCCCGAGGTCCCTGGCAACCCTCACGGAGCTGGCAGGGAGCTCCAGAGATCACATCTAGTCCAACCCCTGCCTCAGGCAGCATCAGCCCCATCTGAACAGCCCTGCCCCGCACTCTCGTCCACCCGCACATCAGCCACGAAGAATGCCTGCCCTACTAGGCTGCGTCCACAGCTCCTCGGGTCCGATTTCTGTACTCCACCCTCCTCCCATGAGCCACTGGGGACCTCAGCTGGCTCCTCCATGGAGCTGTCACCAGGGGCGTGTATGTGGCGAGCTTCACGGACCCCCCGGTCTCCTGCCCCTTCTGCAGGCAAAGGGAGACGCGGGCGCACCAGGCTGCAGCACCTCCACATCCACCTCCAGAATCTGCTCCCGGGGGTCTGGTTGAATTTCACCCCCACCTTTTTGTTCCTGGTTGCCCCACCAAGTCCCGGGACCTCCTGGCCCCGTACTTGACCAGGAAGGATGCTGTCCTCTCCCTCGTCCGTGCACGCTTCGGATGCCTTCGAGGACTGCCTGGTGTCCCCCTCCGGAGAGCTGCTTTTCACGTTGGAAACCTTTGACCCCACCATGTCACCCCTACCCTTTCCTTCCTCAGCTGTTCCACAAACAGGATAATAATAATAATAATAATAATACATAAATCTATCCTTCAAGCCCGTGGGAGCGGTGGAAGAGACAAGCAGGCGGGTCTGCAAGAAGCCCCAGGGGCAGGGGCTGCTCGCTGCGCTGGGCTCCTGCACCCGGGCCGGGGCCGGGGAGAGGCGGCGCCGGGCGGGGGCGGAGGCGGCTCCTCCCGGGCACATAAGGCCGTCCCGGGGCAAGGCAAGGCAAGGCAGCGCAGCCATGGCGTCCTGCCGGGACTGGTGCTACAGCCTGCTCTTCGAGGAC
>NW_005841833.1:5149252-5151910 GCF_000455745.1 Alligator sinensis | reverse complement strand
CGCGCCCCCCCCCCCCCCCCCCCCCCCATGGCCAAAACAGGGGCCCCGGGGGGAGAAACAGGCTTATTTGCACCAGGACCACCGGTGTGCAGGTGCCTAGTTGCCAGCCCTCCGCGTTTCAAACACGCCAGCTTAAATTTTTCTGCGTTGGTGTTGAAAACATGGTGAGCTAGCTTTCCTGAGCAACGAGGAAAGGCTCTTTTAAAAAAAATAAATAAATAAATAAAATAAAAATCTTACTGGCATGGATAGAGCTGCGAGTGGCTGGAAGTGGAAGTGGAAGTGCTGAGGAACGTACGGAAGATCAGGATCCGGGCGCTGTCAGGCAAACTCCTTTTCTTCCACGCCAGCTGTTGCTTGTGTGCAGGTGTTGCTTGTCGCTCCTATGCTGAGCTAACGGAGCAACCCAGGAACAACGCGGGTGGGCAAAATGCAGCCTGCCAGGCCGTTGTATTTGGCCCGCAGGGCCCCTAAAAGATTTAGAAAATGAATATTCATCTGCCTTGGGCTGCCTGTCCGTGCAGCCCTCGATGGCTTGCCAAAACTCAGTAAGCGGCCCTCCGCCCAAAATAATTGCCTGCCCCTGGTTTAGTACTAGTAGAGCTCGGCCTCTCGCACGTGGTTCTTGCTTGGTGGTTTGAGAAGAGAAAACGGTTCTTCTGGGGGCTTCTCTTTTTCTGACACCCCCATTTTGCTTCTTTAAATGAGCCAGTTGCTCACTTGAGCTCAGATGAACTGATAAAACCTTCGCTGGGCACTTGCAAAAGAGACTACAGCTGCTAACAGGACCCACCAGCGGGCACTTCCTCCAGCAAGTAGGCTGACGGGAGGGAGGCCTGTGCACCCTCGAGGCAGGGGGAAACGTTAACTGGACTTCTTGAAGTGCGGCACTTGGCCCAAGCCGGTGGCTCCCAACTGAGGGGAGTGGATTTCTAGAGAAATGCCTTGGTCCCACAAGTATTTCGGGATCCTGAAGCATTGGCATTTGAAGGAAATCCCCAGTACAGACTGCAGCTGGCAGTACTTCACTGTTTCGTTTTTTGCCTCCCCCACAAATATTTCATCTTCTCTCCATTTGCAGGGAAATGGAGGGCTGCAGTTCCAGGCAGCACTAAGACACGCAGAAAGGCTGAGAACTGGGCATGCTTGGGGTGGGCGATCAAACTTGGGCCTTGCACAGTACAAGATAGTGAGGGGTATCCCTCCAGGGGCAGCACGGGTCATCTCTCGGAACAGGCAGTTCCTGTAACTTTAATCCACTTTTCTGCTGTTTAGTAACTATATTGCTGATGCCACGAGCTCAGCAAGAGTGGCTTAAAATAATATTTAAAAAAAAGAAAACGTGAGCTCTTTCTTCACTTGCTTTCTGGATTCCACTTTTCAGGTGCAACATTTGGAACTAGGCTTGTCCCTTAAACTAAACCAATAATTTCATGGTGCTGGTTTCTTAGAGGCCTCTGAATGCAGAAGTCCTGATGACTTATTTTCCCCCTTTTACCTGCAGCTGGGTCTTCATTTGGGAAAAGGGCTACCAGGAGACCGACTCTGTAGTCAGCTCTGTTACGATCAAAGTGAAAGGAGTAACTGTGACCAACACATCAACTCTGGGACCCCGGGTCTGGGATGTGGCTGACTATGTTATTCCACCTCAGGTATGTGCCCTTCTGCGGAGGGCTGTATTAGCACCTGCATTTCCAGAGAAGTGTCCCGCTATACCCGAGACTCCCTGCTGCAGGCACGTCGCCTGCACAAACTACCAGGCTGATTGTCTGGCTTTGCCTTGCTTCAAGTGATGCTGAATACCTGCACCTTCTACAGGTAGTGGAGGATTGTGGAGGCTCAACACTTCTGGTCTTGAGCATAAAGCTGCTGTTTTATAAGGGGTTGAGTAAGGAAGTACAGCAGATGCCTGGAAGGAATTGCTGTAATGATCCACATCCTCCTCCTCCTCCTGCTTTTTCTTAAGCAAACAGACAGAAGTTGAACTGCTCTGTCAGGCTGTACTGTTTTAACTGTCCTCCACACAGGACCTGATCGGGAGCCAAACAGGAACTGCTGGGAGTAGTTATTGATTGACTGAGCATGCATGTGACGGAGGAGACCTGCTGTTAACTGAGCAAGCAGTTTCGCCTCCCAGCCCTCATGGGCACACGCAGACTGCTGGCCTTTGATTTGGACAGGCATCCAATCGCAGTGGGGAGCAAATGCCAGAGCTGCTTGTAAACGGAGTAGTTAAGGCTGTTATTAGTGCTTGAACAGGAAAGAACCTGGGGCCTTTGTTCACAAGGCCAAAGAGAGAGGCAGGTGGGACCCACCTGGGCCTGGTGGGTAGAAAAGCACCAGGCTGGAAAGAGTCTGTGAACTGTAAACCAATGCACAGAGATGGAGCCTCTTGTCTGCTGAGCCCCACTGAAGCTGCTGGTAGAAACCTGTACGGACCAGCTAGTAAAACTGGGCAAGACTCTGCCTGCCCTGCTTGCAAGTGTCCTGAAAGAGCTGCTCGGATAGCACCAGCCTCTGATCTAGTCACAGATGACCAATTATTTTAACTTCTCTGGGGGTTTCTCCAGGAGCCTCGCCACAGGTGTTGGTCTGGTACAAGGTCTCCACTTTCCTGCTACGCATGCAGTCCTGTACTGAAACTGGGGCCGGAAGGAC
>NW_005841833.1:5135388-5149221 GCF_000455745.1 Alligator sinensis | reverse complement strand
GCCTGCTTCAGAAATGGTGCATCCCTTCTGCCCAAAGTAGAGCTCTCTGCTTGTTTTCCAGAGTGCCATTCCCCTCTGTCTTACATCTCACTGCTTGCCTTGTATGTGCAGGAAGAGAACACCGTCTTCATCATGACAAACATGATCATGACACTGAATCAAACGCAAGGTTCCTGTCCCGAGGTAGGTACAATCTCGGTCAGCCTCATCGCTAACGGTTTTGGTGCGATGTGTAACTCTTGTCAAAGGGCGGTTGTCGGGGTCTACCTGGGAAGAGACTTTGAACAAATTTGCCCAAGGCCTTCCTGGGTCTAGTACAGTTCAGGCTCTTCATTGACTTGAAGGATGGAATTGAGTCTATGCTAATAAACTGGCAGATGATGTCCACCCGGGCGGGGTGTGTAACAGGGCCAGCCGTGCCCGGGAAGGGTCTGTCACCTCCTGGCAGTTGGCTTTTACCTGTTTGTCCTCCTGACAGTTCCCACCTGCCACATCTTGCTGTTACCAAATACATGAGAACAGGCTCTCAGCTCAGTCAGGTACCAATCCTGGGTGTCCCATTCATTATTCATATTGCTGGGCCACCCCTGCAGAGCGACAGTGTTGCTGGACCTCTCTCAAACCATTCTCAGTCTTGTCCATCCAATCACCCCCTTGGGCTTATCACTTTGTACCAGCCTCTCCGGGTGTTGCAGGGCTCGGTGCCCCCTCCTCTGCTCTGCAGGGCTCTCCAGCCCAAACCAACCCACAAACGGACAATGCGCTCCCCCAGTGCTTTCCATCTCCCCTCTCTAGCTGCCTCCTGCCTGTGGCAGGACTCCTACACCTGGGTGTCACCCTTGTTAGAAGCAGCGCAAACCCAAACACAATCCACTTCAGCTGGGGCCTTTTCCCCAGAACCCCCGTTCCCACAGATCTCTACTCCAATCCCAGCAGGCTTTCCCAGCTACAGCCCTGCTGGGCCTGCTCGCTGTTTTGTAGCATAGCCTCTGCCGCTCTCCAGGGAGCTCCTCTCCACTGTACTGCCACAGCCTGACCGACGGCTCTGCCCTGGAGCTGGGCTTATATGTCCTCAGGTGTTGCTTTACACATCCCAGCCTCCAAGCAAGCTGACTTTACATGCACAGTACCCACTTTCCTATTTCTTATGCTGCCTCTCACTCTAGGAATAGGGTTAGGGGTTTCACAGGGTGGCAATGATTTTGGAGGATAGAATTGAGGATGCAGCATGTATCTTGATAAATTGGAACAAATGGTCTGAAATAGATTGGATGAAATCCAGTAAGGACATGTGCAAAGCACACGGGACAGAATCATCAAGGATACATGTGCAAAATGGGGAACAGAAAGTGCTGTGGTAACAAGGAGGGTACATCAGTCCACAATGGAATAGATTAGTTAAAGAGCTTCTTGAACCTCTCTTATTGTCTGGCCTACATCCAAGCATGTCCAGGCTTTTGTCTGGGATGGCTTAGATGGGGATGATCCTGCTTTGAGCAGGGGCTGGACTAGATGACCACCTGAGGTTCCTTCCGGCCTATTTATCCTGGAAGAGTCTAATAACTGGGTGGGGTAACTTGTGGCTACGTGCATAGAGAGCAAGCAGAACTGCGTGGCTTTATAGTAACAGCTCTTCCTCTTTAGCTTCCAGATAACAAAACTGTGTGCAAGTCTGAAGAGGACTGCCGTGCAGGATATGTAGGCACTCATAGCAACGGTAGGAAATGACCTACACTTCCCTCTTCTTCAGTGTAGGTTGTGTGGGTTTCTAGTAGGATAGGAACACGGTTTCATCAAGTTACCGCTGCTCTTACTCTGCAAAGTGCACCCTTTAAGAGAAACACCTGTGCTCTTTCAAAGGGAGCCCAAAAGGTTAAACTCTGCTGTATCTACTTTGCCAAGGCATTAACAACATGAAGTAGAGAGATGTACCTGCAAAGCTAGTTACCTTGCAGGAAACAAAGTCATTCAAGTGGCCCACGATGTTTGATATGCTTGACAGAAGCATCTGTTGGCCAGCAGGGTCCACTGGAAGCATGCATGTGCCTGAGTGTCCTCACGCCCTAAAGCAAAGAGGAACCGAGCACTAGCTAGAGAGATGCTGTGAGATGCAGATGGGTGGCACTGCTGTTGAGTCACTCCACCCTTCACAGGCAGTGAAGAAGCCAGTCTTCCTGCTTGTCTTCCTGTAGGTTTTGTAGGGGAGGACTAACACTGGCCCCACTGTGCCACCTTCCCTAACATTGGAGGGGGACTCTTGCTGCCCTCTGCCCTACACCTAGGCTGGGCTGCTCGTCCCTGCAAGAGCCTTGCAGAAGGATGCACAGCTCTTGCCAGTTTACTTTGGATACACAGCGAGTATCTTCTTTCTCGTGTCCTTCCAGGAGTCCAGACTGGGAACTGCATTAAGTACAACGGCTCCATCAAAACCTGCGAGATCTATGCATGGTGTCCTGTGGAGGATGATATGAATGTACCCAGGTGACTGCTGTGTGTTTGACTGCCACAGGATTGGTGTCCCTGCCCTGAGGGGAGAGTTGGTGATGTGGACAATCACAAGGAGGAGGGAAGGTCTCCATGAGATGCTGACTGTTAACGCATGGATCAACTGGAAGGGCTCAAGAAAGAGGGTCTTGACTGTACTGGTGGTGCTGATATTGTAAACAGGAACCAAAATGGAGGTGGTGAAGGGGGGGTGGGGAAGGAAACATTTCCTGCCTCCTCTAGAGAGCTCTCAAGTAAACACTGCTTTCCTTCAGTGCCATGTGCGTGGCTGTGGGGAAGGTATAATCTACAGGACGGCAACAGGGGCTGCATCCACATTAGTGGTAATGTGGGAAGCAGAGGCTGAAGCTTACTCCCAGCCCAGTGGTCCACAGCTGCATGCTGACCACTCTCCAGATCTGGGCTGGACATGGTCTAACGCACACTTCCTAGCAGAGTGTGCCCTACCCTGCCACAACAGAGGGCTAGATGCAGCTGTTCTACCACTTACCAAAGTTAACTGGGAGTGAGTCCCAGTCCCCCTGATGCCTGCTTCCTAATGTTGCTGCTTTGGAGCTTTGCTCTGTGTAGGCTTATACCATTATGCATTGTCATAAGAGCTGTCTGTGTCGCTAAGAAGCATGCAACTTCCTTTCCATATAAGGATTTTGCATGACTGTCTTTGTAAAGCACTTTGAGATGATATCAAGATGCTGTATAGAAGTGGAAGCCACTGTACTCAGCCTCTCCGTTGTTTCATAGGCCAGCTTTCCTAAAGGATGCTGAGAACTTCACCATTTTAGTGAAGAACAACATCTGGTATCCCAAGTTCGACTTTGCCACGTAAGTAGTGCATGAGGGTATTAACTAGACGGACTGGGCTAATTCTCTGCTGCCCACGAGCCGTGGGGCAGGACTGGGACAAGAAAGATGACATGCAGACACCTCTAACCCAGTGCTGTCTTCCTATGTTCCTCCAGGCGAAATATTCTCCCTAGCATCAATTCCACGTACCTGAAGGGCTGTATCTATGACTCTCAAACAGATCCCTTCTGCCCGATATTCCGGATCCAAAAGATAATGGAGGCTGCAGGACAGAACTTCCAGGAGATGGCTGTGGAGGTGGGTGTTGGGACCCTCACTTGATGGGACCCTACTCGACACGGGGAGGCAGGTACTTGAACTTGCTTGCTGCATGCAGGCAGCCACAGAATATGCAATGCAGCTGCTGCTACAGGTGTACTGGCTCTGGGGAGGTGTAAACTTGACTTGGCAAATACCTAACCATGCTGCTTCTGTATCCTGCATGCTTCTCATGGGGGACCTGGTGCAGGAAGGTGCCATGCAGTGGCAGGAGTGAAGCCCAGCCCACGGCACTATGGCTCTTACTGCCCAGGGCAAGGGTTCGTGTGATGGGAGCAAAGCTCCTATGTCTAGTGTAGCCTGGGAAAGAGCAGCACGGTTTAGGTTGGTTCTTGCAGTGGGTCCTGGGTTGCTGATCAATTGGGACGAGCTGATGCTTTGCCACTCTGTAGGCAGAGACAGCCAGGTCAGGGGCGAGAGAAAAGCTCCTCACTGGCACTGAAGTTGGCATCTTCGGTGGGGAAGCTGCAGCGAGGCAGAGGTGAATGGTGATGTGCTCACACTGAGGGCAGGAATCCGGTTTGCAAACCAGTGGCCCAGCATCCGGAAGGCCCTTTGGCTGCCTGGCTAGAGCTTTAAGGAGTCCTGTCTGAGCTCCTCTCTCTGGGCTCTGCAGGGTGGCGTTATGGGGCTGCAGATCAAGTGGAACTGCGACCTTGACAAAGCGGCTTCTCTCTGCGTGCCGAGATACAGCTTCCGTCGCCTTGACGACAAGAGTTCCAAATACACCGTCTCCCCAGGCTACAACTTCAGGTAACGGAGGCCAGGACATCATTGTAGCTCATTCTGGGCTCCCAGTTCCATGATGCTGACCTGGCCCAGATAGTGCCTGGCCGGTAGGGTCTAGTTCAGCAACTCTCAACTTTAGCCTTGATTCACAGCGGTTCTACAGGGTGCCTCGAGCAGTGCTCCATTGCAGCAGCTAATTTATTACAGTGCTCACCTGCTTGCAGAGGGGGTAGGAAGGAGGAGCAGATTCTCTCTCCCACGGTGACACCCTGCCTGAGACTCGCTGGTCTAGCTACTGGGAATATTCCTCTGTTGTTTTTTTCCTGCAGCGGAACAGTTGGTGTAAACTGCTGTATTGACCTCCATAGCTGAGCCTGCTCAGTGTAATACCGAATCCTGTCTGTAATAGTGCAGCCTACATGTCTGGGGCATCAGCCCAGGCTGCTTTGGCAGGAGCTGGAGTTCCCAGACCTATGCAAATGGGGTGAGAGAATTTGGGAGAAGGGGGAATTCTTCTAGCGTGCATGGGGGTGGAAGGAGAAGTAGCTGACCAGATGAACAGAGTCCTTCAGCTGTGCGTGGAGTTGTCCATGTCCAGCCAGATCTATGGTAGACTGTGTGTCTGTGCTGGTTGAGCTAGTTTTGCTTCTGGGGTGTGTTGGTGCTGTAGCAACATTACCTCTGCATTGCTTGGGGCCTTCTCCATAAGAGAGCAAAACTGTTCTGCTTGTGCGGAGGGTGCTTTGGAGAGCTTGAATCTCATACGGCTCTCGGGCGGTGTCACACTAGTGGCCAAGGACTAGGGCACCATCAGGAGGGAGGAAAATCTTTTAGGTTTGAACAAGATGCCTGCAGAGTGCTTGGCTGTACGTTGGGGGAGGCTGCTCTGCTATGGCAAGCTAGCAGGCAAAATTTCTTCAGCAGAAGCCAAGAAGCAGGTGTAGACAATAATCGGGCCTCGTAAAAATGTACTGGACCAGCCTGCTCTGATCAAACAGGCTGGTGTAACTCTGGTGCAACCGCCTGGTAAACTTAGCAAGTACCAAGTGATCCATGACCCTTAAATGTGCATGCTTGTTACGGAAGAATCGTGCAGCCCAACAGCGCTCTCTCCTCTTCTCTTCCATCCTTTCTGCGATTTTTTTTTTCCTCTTGACCCTGCAGATCGTGGGACACAGTAAGTCGGCTCTCATCGCCTCTGCTTCCCTGTAAAGTACGTGCATGCATGTTGTGCTGAACTGAACAAAGGACAGGGATGCCCTCTGTGTGCCTACCAAATGCTGCTTTTGGAGTGACTACCGCAGCCATGTTCATTGCATCCCTGGCTGCTCCCTCTGGTGGCAAGTCGCACACCTGCAGACTCCTCTCTGCTCCCAGCAGACTGCTTAGCCTGGCAGAGCTTTGCTAGAAACCTTGGCTAAAATCTCACTGACCTTATCACTAAATTTCCATTAGGCGGAGCAAAACCAGGGATCTGACCTGCTCTGCACGACAAACTGGTTCAGGACAGTAATAAAGGTCTTTTTGCTGGTGAAATTAGGCCAGGCAGGAGGGACTAACAGGGACTCCTGGGTTTTTCCCACCTCCCCTTTCATGTGCTTTAGAAACTGGCTCAACTCTCCTAGTGGCTACACAACTTCTGTAGGGCCCTTGGTGTAGCCTGCATGTTGTGCATAATCTCTGACCACACTGTCTGTAAGCACATAGCTAAATGAAACTCATCTGTTTCTTGGTCTTCTCAGTGAGAAACCAGTTTTCAATGTGGGTTGGGGTATGCTGGGCTGGCAATAGGCTTGGATATTGTGGGGCTCTAGATGGCAACCTCCACACTAAGCTTTTGAACCAATTTGCTCTGCAGATTTGCAAAGTACTACAGGGACACAAGCGGCCTCGAGGCACGGACCCTCATCAAGGCGTATGGCATCCGCTTTGATGTCATAGTGTTTGGAAAGGTACCTCTCTCCATTTGAAATCCCAGGGCTTCGGAGCACTGCAACAGGTCCAGCAAAACCATTCTCACTTGTAACTTTCTCTCTCAGGCAGGAAAATTTGACATCATCCCTACAATGATTAACATTGGCTCTGGTTTGGCACTGCTGGGAGTGGTAAGTTCTAGCGTCTGCCTACAGACTGGCATCTGTCTTGGTATCTGTTCACTTGGAAGTACAGGGCCTTCAGCTGTCTCTTTTTGATCTTCTGTAGGCAACAGTCCTGTGTGACTTCATTGTCCTGTATTTTATGAAGAGAAGACATTTCTACAGAGAGAAGAAGTACAAATATGTGGAGGACTATGAACTGGTAAGCAGCCTGGCTCCCTCGGCACATGGTAGAGGGTGCACTTTTTTTGTGGCCAAACTTGCCTTCCTCCAAGACTGTGGAGGTGACTAGCTGAAGCTCAAGGCCTCAAGTTAGCACAGCGCAGATTGTACACGTGAGGTTTTGCATGGTGGTTTGTGGCAGGCACATTCTGCAGAGGAAGGAACAGATAGGAACAAACATGGCACGTGCCAAGAAGCGTGATCTTGTTCCTGGTGTGGGGGCAGTGCAGATGTACAAGAAATGACACCCTGCCCCTGCTGCACCTGGCACTTCTCTTGTCTCCTTGCCTCAGCTGCTTTGCACTGGAGAACAGAGCTTGAATGACTGAAAGCCATCGGCACTTCCTGCTGGGGACAGACAGGTCAGAGAGGTCTCAGATTTGGCTGCTGCTATCAGACTACCCTGGGATGTAGACATGGCACTTGACTCTCTAACAAGGTTCCTAGGACTCTGGCCCTTGCCTCGCTATCTGCCCTGTTGTCCCCCTGCAGACATCCTGCCCTGTAATTGTAAGATGTGGTGGGAAAGGCCAAGGATTTGAGCTGAACTCTTGCAACAAAAGCAGTGGGGCAGCTCTCTGGTAAGATGGTATCTCCTGTCTGGCCTGACCAAGTACATGGCATAAGCTTCCAGTCCTGGGCTCCAGAGAGGAGGTGGGTTTGCTGTAGTTGCTCTGCACTAGCTTCTGGACTTCACTGTGAGTAGCATCTAATGTCTGAACTTCTGCCCTTCAAGGGAGGCAACTCCACCTATGGGACGCAGCCGTGACATCCTTGGAGCTGCAGCATTAACACCCATATGCGAAGCACCGCTGCGACTAGTGCCCCACGTCACATGTGGACAATGAAGAGATGCTGCAGGTTCTCTCCTTGGGACAAGAGACTTTCTTGCTATGCGGATGCAGCACAGCAGAAGCCAAAGGGAAACTTGGGGTTGCTGGTGTTTTGGAGTTTTGTTCATGGTATCAGAAGCAAAGATCAAGCTATAGGATTTGCCTTTTTTTGCCCCCCATGGAAGCCCGGTGCATTCCTAGTATTTAAGTATACTACTGGCTATATCCATGCCCCAGTTGCCAGCTCATCTCTTCCCTTTTCATCTCAACCCGGAGCACTCTGAAGGGCAGGGCATAGCAGCACTGGGTGGCCTGGGAGGAGGAAGCTATGCTGCACGGGGGCAACTCCTAGGCTGTGACCTGGTGGAAATGCTGGTTGCCTTCCTGTAGGGCTACCTGTGAGTGGAAGAAGGGGTACAGAAAAATGCCTTGCTCACAGAAGAGACATCCCTTGGATTGTGTGAGCTCCTTACAGCATTGCTCTTCACTTTGGGAGAGCACTGAGCCACATCTTCCTGTCCCATACTTGTCTTCCTTTTGGGTGAGGGCAAGTCAGTCAGCTAATCCTCCCCGGCCCACTGCCACCCTGTCGGACCTGCGGCAGCCCCAGAAGCTGAGGCCCTGCACGGTGTTGAGTGGCTGACCACTCTTTCTGGTCCATTTATTCAAATTCAGTTTTTGCAATAAAGGAAACGCATCTGAAGCTGTGAATTGCTGTGTGAGAACTGCTCTGAGCCATGCTGGAAGGCGGTAATGTGCCTCTCCTTCAAGAGCACACGATGGACATACATTCAGCAAGTGCCTTGGGTTTTGTTTTCCACTGTAAGTTTAGTCCTCTGAACAGTGAATAAAGCCATTTCAAACTTCCTCCTTCACTCCACTTTTTCTTGGTAGGATTCCTGTCGGTGGCTGAGGCTCTCTACAGTGCTGCTGCTAGCAGATGGTAACGCTGTTGGAGTCACTCTCCTCCTCCTCCTCCTCCTCCTCCTCCTGCTGCTAGGGTGGATGGGGAAGATGGTTCCAACTGTCCTTGTCAGTGGCTTTACATCCTGCAGCTGGAAACAGGTCCCTGGCTGTTGGGAGAGGTTAGTGCCTGAGGCTGAGTCGGCACTGCCTGTCTCGAAGCCTTGTGCTGCACTTGAGCCCTGTCTCTGCCAGAAGCTGACAACTCTTCCTTTTTTTTTTTTTTTTTTTTAAGGGAAAGGAAATTTTGAGAAGTGGAGCTGCCCAAGCCACAGGCTTTCCACATGCCAAGGCCTCACCCTGTGAGCTGGCCTGAGGGTGACTGCTGGCACTGTGGGTATATGTGAAAGGCAATATGTCATTTTTTTTTTTTTTTTCTTCTCAAATCCAGTAGTGCACCTGAGCCTAGAGTGAATGGGTTGGTGCAGGCTCATGGGGAGCTTTCAGGGGCAACAGGCTGGACCTAGTATGTGCAGATGACATCCTTTTGCAGCCCTACTGTGTTCTAGGCAGCTGGAATTGGTTCAAAGCCAAACCACTCGAGGCTCTTCCTGCCCCTGCTGTGAGCATCTGCTGTGTTCCAGGTTGACCTGCACGGTCAGCTCAACCAGCCTGTGGTCAAGGGCATTGGAGGGAGGATCCCTGATCCTTCCAGGACAGGCTTTGTACCTCCACCAAGCTGAGATAGATGAGCATTGTCTGTGCCATGAATTACATCCTGCTTTTGTTCTTCACTCCCTTCCTGGCACAGTGCAGAGATAAGTACTGAGCCCAAAGTGCCCCAGAACACCTCTGCTAGCGGACACAGGTGCAAGTGCTGATTGGCAGTCTCAAGGGCTGCACTTCCTCACTGAACACTGCTCTACAGCCCTTGGGTTTTCACAGTGCCAGGCTATCGCCTGCTACCCAGAACCTGGTGTTTGTGCCTCTGGTACCACCACCTGCCAGAATGGAGAAAGGCCAAACACCATGGCAGTAGAAAGAGCTTCCTGAAAGATACTCCTGGTACTGCAGGCTTGAAACAAGTGCCATAGAGACCAGTCATGGTTTGATCTAACAAGGCATCTAGCTCAGTTGTACAATAAACTCTGAGCTGGTCCATATTCAGGTTCCCCCATCCATACCCATCGGCTCAAATGCCTCAGAAGCCTGGCAGCTGGTCTTCTTTGATGCTCCCTACCACTGCTGGCCCTACAGACAAGAGTATATTGGTCTCTTCCTGACCCCAACTCTGGTGACTGTACATCTCCTTTAGCAGAATGATAAAGATCTGGTCAGCATTGCACAGTTCCTGTGGTCCCTTCCTCTCTTGCTCCTGCAGAATAAGAGCTCGTGATAAACCAGCTACCCCTGGGTTTACTTTTGCAAGCCATTTATTTCCACTTGTACAGAGAAGTTTAAACAGTCGTGGAATACCATCTAGAGGTTTTTTTTCTTTTTTAGTTAGTTAATATAATTTAAAGTGATAAATACACAGTATTTAAACTTGATACACCTGATAAAGTAAAATGCATAGTAAAAAGGGGGTGGGAATAAAACACAAGCCTTGGGCATTAAACAAAACAGTATAAAAGTCAGTGACAATGCAGGGAACTTTGAAAACCCACAAGACTGATTATCTAGTAGATAACAGGGCACCAGCGGGGGAATAAGCTAGCAAAGCCAAAAGGCCAAGTTGTCCCTTTGCAATTTCAGAGCCATCTGGCCTTGCACTCAGGGACAACTTACGTCAGTGGGAAGCTTATTTGAAGAAGGGGGTGTGGGAAACCAGCTATTTCAAAAGGCACAGGAGAAAGGCTTACTGCACTACATGAAAAAAGAGAGAGAGAGAGAGAGAGAGAGAGAGATTGCTTCACTGGCAAAGGACAGCAAGCGCAGAGCTGAACAGGTTTGTATATAGTCACTCTAACAGGCCATGCATTTAGCGAACACATCTTCCTCACGCTTCAGACACTTCAGAGTTTTGTATTGTCAATACACCTGACCAAAAAGGAAAGCCGAGGTTAAAACAGGAGAGCGTGCTCAGCAGAGGTTCACGCATGGAACTGGCTCCTGCAGAAAACTCGTTTGGGGGGTTGGTTGAGGAAGCAAAGGGCACCTTGTCCACAAGTTGCTGTGCTGCACCGAACCTCAGGAGCCTCACCACTGTCCTTGAGCACATGTTTACTGCTGCATCACTACCCACACTGCGCTCTTATGCCATTGCCCCAGCTCTGTCATTAAGCTTTAACAGCAAGAGGCAAGTGCAGAGATTTGGCACTGAATATATTCACTGCTCATGGATCTTTAACAAGAATGTACTTCTGTGCACAATGTCAACAAGAACAGTTACAGAGAACTTTAGATAGTAAGACACATTTTTGGAAAACACCCATCTAGGAGCAGCCAGACCTGGTCAGCAGCTCCAGATCTGTGAGTATTCCCATGAAGGAAAAAAGGAAATTTTGTGGGGAGGAAGAAGGTTTGCAGCCTGCAATTGCCTAATTCTCCTTGGTATTAAAAAGCAAAGCAGTGGAGTCATGGCAGGTCGTGGCCTCCGATAAAGTTACAGGATGAGCCCTGTCTCCTTTCCACTGCTCGACCTCCAATGATTCTGCTCCCAAAACCTGACCCGTTCATGGAAGCTGTGACTCTTCTGTATTTCACATCATCAGTTTTGTGAGGATGAGAGTAGAGGTGCCTCAGTGAACTGGGATAGGACTGTATCTAACTATATGACTTGGGACCTTTCCTAAAAAAGCACAGCTGTGTCATTCCAGGGCAATGAGATCTGCTCTACCATGGAGAGGGGCCAACCACTCCAGCACTCTGCCTCGTGAAGCATCCAAGAACTAATATTTCAGAGGCGGGCAGGAAAGCAACCATCCATGTCGTAATGGCTCTGGCTGACTGCCTTGCTGTAGGTTGGTGGGGGGATATTACTAATCAGACAACCCCTTCCATCAGAGCACAAGGAATTCAGCCTCGCAAGCCCTTTCCAAGGAATCCTCTCTGTTCCACATCTGCCTTGCAACCGAGGCGACTTACGCTCAGTCACTCCACAAGCCAGTGGCAGGGCTGAGAAGACACAGCAGCTCTCTGCACTCCCACTGCTGTCGTGTATCCACAAGACCATCCTACCTGCCTTGATCCTTCTTTCAGTCAGATACAGAATCTCAAACCTGCTTCTTCTCCACTCTGGTGTTACCGTAGCTCTCCTGCCTTACTCCATCACAGAGGATTCCCGCTCGGGAAGTTTGCTCTATACCACTGCTTGCTATTTAGATTTTACCAACACCACAAAATAATTGCAAAACAACCGGAGCAAAGATGAAAGTGCTCATAGCAAGGAGTAATCCTAAACTAGTTATTCACTGAATGTACCGAGGTCAGCTAATGAGCCTTTACCTCACAGGGCTGTACAAACTATTGGCTATTAGCCAGCAGGAAAACGCAGCACGGCCCTCAGAATAAGGAATTTGGAGGGAAAAAATGCTGCTTTGTAAGATACCTGCTAATCTAAGTACTTCAGGAAGAGCTGAAATCCTAAAGGAGCATTACATCTAGTCAGATACTTTAAAAATAGCATAAATTGTATTATATTTTAACTTGTATTAAACCATGTAATGTACATGGAAGTGAAGGATTTTACCCTGAATTATGTTACACTATATATTCTAGATCAAGTAAAAGATTCAGAAATCTACTTTTGTTAGTGCTTCTTTTGCCATTCAGAGAAAGAGCTCAGCTACTGCAGCAACAAACTTTCACTCAGGTGCCCGCTGCAGTAGGAAAGTGCCATCCAGACTGTAAGCCCTTAGATGCATTTACCTTCCGAACACTCTGCCCAACATGCGTTCAGCTAGTCATGCCAACAGCAAGACCTGAAAGGAAAGCAGTGTCTTCAAGTACTGTATTTAGCATTAGTTTACCAACTTCCTGAAGATGCTCTTAGTTAAACTGATAAAACTTTACTCACAGAGGCAGGCTTTGTTAAAGCAGCTGAGGAGGTGTTTTTTTGCTTCGTTTCCATGCAGTTAAAAATGTTTCAATTCAGAGGAATCAAGAAACAGATGCAACAACATTTCTGGTACGTCGTGAACAGTCCAAGTGCATAATTCTAAATTCACTGCCGTGTCTGCCACTTTGCAAAAGCTCCACACTTACACATGCCCACCTTGTATCTAGGGGTGTAACATACCCATGTAACATGGGGATTAGTCTCTGAATAGCTGGCATTCACACCACTTAAAAGCTGTTATAACTGCACTGGTTTGCCGTTTGTGAACCCTTTCACTGTCCTTCACATCAGCTCACCTTTCTGATGTCAGCCAACACATTTCACACAAGAAATCCACTGCGCTTCATTGAGGTGACTTTTTTAACACTCAGATGTTCAATGTTTGTGACATGTGCTGTAGTCTGATTTCTCACATGCTGCTATGTAAAGTTGACACTCAGCATTATACTGGGCCGCTGCTATGTCATGCTTCATTTGGCTTAGGTGTGGTTACGTCTCCCAGTCTCAGGTGCACGTTGTGTCAGGTGCCGTGGACAAAGTTGCTCATTGTAACCACGAGGCTGTTTTTCATGAAAGAACTTCCTCTCCCACGTTTGGCAAATCATTGCACTTCAGATGATCTTCACTGCCTTGCTTCCTGCTTTGAATGAACACAAAGCATTTCAGTCTCCCTAAAAATTAAACAACTTATACAATAAAAATACCCAGTATGTTCTCAGTGCATTGGGAACCATTTCTAAACTAGAATAGGAGTTATACCACACTGCACAACATCACACCACCTTGGTGTGTTCCTTTAGGGCTAAATCCTCCAAATAAGTAAAAGACAGCTAGGTAAGATTCTAATTCCAAACTGCTATAAGAGTAACCCAAAACACCTGTAAGATGCAGAAATCAGATTAGATCATACCGTACGCAGAAGCAGCCTCATGCAAAAGACTGCAAGTTAGCTCAGGGCTGCAGGTAAGCTGGGAAAAAGGGCATGGAAAAGTTTCTGGACCACATAAAACTCAAATTCCATGTCAAATATATGCCAAGACAGAACACAGATTGCCTCTTTACTCGCACGGTTTAGCCAGCTGACACTTCATGTGACTGTTTTAACCAGGGTCTGTGGGGTCTATTTTATCTGCTGCATCTGGCAATTGCTACCAGTCTTATCAGTGATGGGTGGGAAGGAAGCTTGCTAACAAAAACACGTGAACAATAAAGAATCTGTTACAGAATGACAAAAAAGGCACCAATAAAGAGACATCATGAACATGAGCAAGTGTTGGGTGTCAGATTGCCAGTTGCAATTGAGGATAGGAGACAAAGGCTGAGAAATATGCAGATAAGACTCTCTCCTATTAATAGTATACAA
>NW_005841833.1:5099263-5135357 GCF_000455745.1 Alligator sinensis | reverse complement strand
TACACAGACTCCAACTGAAGTCAGCAGGACACACACGGGGGAAAATTTGCCCCTGCGCAGAAGCCCAGCACAAGGTCAACACAACTTAATTGCCACTTCATGTCTCCAAACAGTGCTCTCTGGGACTTCTACAGCTGGGGCACAGGCCACGATCAGTCCCTCTGGGCAGGTGTCAATGGTCCCTGTGGAACAAACCGCAGCAGAGGGGCTGGTGCAAGTCTGCTGTCCTGTGGATCCTCAGAGGTTTACTTACTCACATTCCAGATGTGCCCAGGAGAGAAAAGAGCTACAGAAAGTATCTGGCTCAAATACGTCATTCAGCTGAGCTTCCTGTAATCAAACATGTACCAGACCTTGGGGGGGGGGGGGGAAGTCGCATCACACAAACACACCTCTTTCCATACTGACAGAGGGAGAAGAGGGAATGGGGAAAGCCAGTGTCATACTGGTGCCCTGCCCAGCAGCAGCATTTTCATCAGGCAACTGTTGGAGACTTTCCAATTGAAGACTGGATCCTGCAAGACTTGGGGCTGAGGTTTATAGAGAAACCAACCCAACACCTAGGCTGCTCTGGGGGATTAAAGCAATGACAATCCTCCCATTGCCAGACAATGGCAACAGGAGACTCCAAGGACACGGCCTTTGTATCGCAACTTGGAAGTGACCCACAATGAATCTGCCAGCATGTGAGGTTTGAAGCAACTCAAAAATGGCAGTAAATCATCTCTCTCCATATTGGTGTGTGTTACTATTTCACTGGACTGGTTTATTCCAACAGAAAGGTCTCACCTCTGTCCCCACCCCAGTTACAAATGCAGCACACTGAAGTCACAAGCATGGTACATGTTTTGACTTCAGTGGGACTGGGTTCCACTCCTGGACTACGAAAGAAGCCATTTGGGGTCCTGTTATAAATGGAACAAGTCCAACAGGAAAAAAATCTGCTTCAAGCAAGGAAGAGGAGGGAGTAGCAGAGGCCAATGTTAGTTTTAATTTATTAGCATGGGTTTAGCATGAAGCTGCTCTCACTAGCAGTTCCCCAAAGTAAAACTTTAGTTCTAGAGAGTAACAATCCTTTGCAACTGCCACGGATACAGAAAGCTGCACACACCTCCCATCTGCCCATGGAGTTTACTGGCATTATTCAGTGCGTGTCCCCCATTACTGGAACTGACCGTGCTTCTTTTAAGCTGGGAGATGCATATAAGGGCATTCCCTCTTACAGAAGAGGACTTCATGCATGGCCATCAGTCAAGGCAGGCAGCCAGAAGACCTTTTGTTATTCACCCTCCCCACCTCTCCAGTTTCTAATAATGCGTGATCCACTCTGAGAAAGCTCCATTAGTGCTTGCCAGGACCATCCCATTACAGTGCAATTTTCCAGAGCTTCTGGGCTTCACTGGATGGAACAAGTGCAATTGAGGAGTGTGTTCAGGCCCTGTGCTGGTGAACAGACCACCCCAGATTCTCCCCCCAGTGACTACCCTGTTACACCCCAGGAACGAGCTCCTTCAACACATAACTATAACTCGTTCCACAGGCAGCTTAGGAGGATGAAGGGAATGCAGCCCAGAGATGAGAGCTTCTCTTGCACTGCATCACACATTATCTGTGAAGGTCCCCAAGCCCTTGTTGTGCAGATGAAGGCCAGGAGGCAGTGTTGCTAGGGAACAGGATTTTACCTTTGACTGATGCAATATTTCAAATTTCTCGATTTGTTTTTTCTAGAATTGGGGGAGGGAAAAAGGGAGGTCAGAATGAGCATGGAGTAGAGGAGATGACAGCAGTATCCAAGGCTGCCTCCCCTCAATGAGAGGAGTCAAAAAAGGACTTGACTCTGCTCGCGCAGGTCTCAGCCGTGCTGGCTTTCCAGGGCTCCCAGAAGCAGTATCGACCACGTGTCCCTGAAGAAATCAGTCTTGACCCTGCCCATGAGCAAGTTCCAGTTACCAGGGACGTTTTGGTGTGGGCTTCACTGGGCTACCATTACAAAGCTTTCTCCCTGTGGGATGCTCAAGTACTGAAGGATACACCAGAGTTAGCAGGCCTGGTGCGTGCACCAGTTCAGAGGGGAAGTTCTACACACAGGACCCAACCTGCAAGGGGCTGGGTATCGCCTGCAGGGCAGGGAGAGTGGAATGGAGGGTGCTCAGCACCATGCAGGATCAGGCCCCACAGACTTGGCTGTTAAACCCCAGCTTGGAGAAGGAGGACTAGTGATGCCGACATAGTAAGCCTGGTAACAGCCCGGTCAAATCCTGAGCCTCTGATGCACCTGCAGTTCCCACAGTCTCCTGTGGGAGCTCAGGTGCCTCCGAGAATGTGGCCCCTAATCACCCTGTGCTGTCACTATGTACGTGTATAAAGAGCCATTTGGCTTGGGCTCACTCTGGTTCCTGCAGGTTCTTGGGAGGCGAGGACTTAGTTTCTCTCTTACTGAATGTCAGAGTACCGTATTCAGCTGCAGAGTTGAGCAAGTGACTGCAACTTACTGGAATCACTTCCCTTGCTGCTGCTCCTCTGGGAGGAAGAACGAGACAACATGTGTATAGGGTACCAGCTCATACCCTGGGGCAGGACAGTTTAAAAACAAAACTGACGCACTGCAGCCATCTACTCGGTGCCAACCCTCACGCCTCACAGAGATGAAGACACTTACGTCAGCATGTTCCCAGGGGCAGACAGCAATCGCTCTTCTCTCTTGCTCCCCTCAAATGGGTTCCCAAACGAGCGCTTCCTGATCATCGTTTTAACCAGGATCTGTGGGACCAGATGGGTTTTGGTCACAGCTGTTACAGACTTACAGACAACAGAACATTTCTATTCAAGTCCAACACGGCTATTTCAGCTCATGCCCAACTAGATACAGTTAAAATTGGAAAAAAATAAGGCTAGAATGACTGTGTTTGCCAAGTTTCCAACTGCTTAGCACAGAAGCTCATTTTGTTATCTGGAGTCCTCAGAGAAACACACACGCACTTCAGACAATACCCAGAACATCACGAATCTGGAGATCTGATACAAGACCTGAGTGAAGGGGGAAAGTTTCCTCACCAGGAGCACTGACCATTTGAAAGGGAATCCTGATTCACATACATCTTGCCACCTATCCACTATCCATAAACTTTTGCCTGTCTGAGGTTTCCTGGCTGGAGGACACAACAAAAGAACACTTTTTTTTTTGGTTTCATATTTGCTCAAAGCCAGTTGTACCTGGGAATTGTACAGTTTGCACAGTTTGAAAGGCAAGCGCTCTAGATACAACACAAAATACAATTTGGTATCCATGTTGCTGTTTAGTTTCATAATGTACGTGCTATTGCTTTTGCTCCTTGACTGGGATTAATCATAGAGCTAACCAACATCGTGTAAATGCTGAGTTTTACAATCAAGCAGGTTGTCTGAAACATTCCCTGTGTCTGTGGGTTACATAGCTATTCACTTAGGGAAAAGAAATTTGGCTTCACTGAGTCCATACTGTGCAAATCTTTAGAAGCAAATATTAGGTTTGAGCATGATGGACTAGAAATTACCAGCTGGAGAACATTGTGAATAATTTTGAACAAAAACCATCTGACAAATCTTGCAACCCATTTGTGGGCAACTGGTACACAGGGGGGGGGAAAAAAAAAGAGTGGGTGGATTTCTCCATCCATTCTGCACTCAGCTGTGCTAGAAGCAGCTGGGTTTCAAACATGGCTGAGAGAACCTTAGCCATTCTGAAAATCGGACCCTGGGTGTATTTGGGCACTAGGCATAGAAGTGGTTCTTCCCTGGAGCATGGCATGCCACACGGCACGCTCGTGATGCACGCATGCACATTTGCTTGCCAGATATGGCTTATTTTCCTCCTGGATTGCCTCAGGCTCTTTCCTGAGAGACCCAAAGCAACAGAAAGGAGAGAACAGCACTGCACCTCCCTAGAGAGTGTCGCAGCAAGCAGTGAAAGCAGCTACAGTACAAGCTAATACTATCACAAGGCCACTGAGCAGCCATGGATCCAGTGGGGACATGGAGGGAGCCTCAGAAGATATAGGGCAGCCTGTGTGAAGGTCAGTCCCTGCTGGCTGCAGCCCTCCTCTCCACAGGTGCTGTGGAGCTGGGTGTTGGCATCACAGCAAGGCAGCAAAGGGCTTTGAAATCTGCTTGAGCTGGGAACAACCAACTCCTGCTAAAACATCCATTTCCCTCCTCCCTCTAACAAGGACATGAAGACCCCGAGGCAAGTAGTCTGCAGTATTCAGTGCCCTCCTCCTAACCCCCACAAATAGTGAGCAAGATTTCCCAGACAGGTGCGACCAGCAGCTGGATGACCTCAGGCTGCCTGTGGTGCAGACCTGCTTTATTAATGCAAACTGGAGATCAGGGAGAAGCTGCAAACCCAGCCAATTAGCCGCTCCAGGAGGGGGTGACTGCAGAGCTCTGGCCAGGTGGGATTTAGAATGGAGAGAAGGAAGACAGAGGAAACAGACTGGGCCATGGAACTAAGACATAAGAGCTTCTGGTCTGAGGAACATAAGCTGCATTTGTGCTGCAAACAGGGCAGAACCCACTGCATATGTCCAGGCACAGCTGACCTAGCCTCACTCTAGCTGGCTTGAGTTCCATGAGGTCATGGAGACTAAGGCTCCCGTGTGGGCTATCCCCTGAATTACTCCTCCTGTTTCCAGACAGGCGTGTATGTCCCACAAACCCCTGAACTAACTAGACTATAGGGCTCCGTGTCCTACAATTGTCCCTCTGTCTGCAGCACAGACATTGCCACAGTGAATGCTGGGCAAAGAGTGACCTGGGAGACAGCCTGAAGGGACTGTTCTGATATATCCCTTCACAAGCCTGGGTTCACTCTGCCTCCAGGGCGAGCCACTGCTCACTGAACCATTGACTGTGTTCTCTTTAGTAGTTGCTTAGAGAGAGAGAGCACTACCTTAGATCTATTCCAGGAAAAGTGCCTGGCCTTGCAGCAATACCTGCTGCTGCTGCATGATGCCCAGGTGCTATCACATGGGTGCATTGGGAAAGGAGGGATTCAGCAATAAATGCACTGTAATTCAGCGTGTTGGTAGCAAAGCAGGGGGCAGGAGGCACTTGAAACCAGCAGTCAGTGCTGCCAGGTGGGGGTAGCCAACCTGAAGTCCTTCCCAGGCATGTATGGAGCACACTGCTGTCCCCAGAACTCACCACTGTGGCCAGGCTTGGGATGTGTTTAACAGAGTTCTCGACCTCCTCTTCAGTGACCTCAACGAGCGTGCAGTTCTCATCCTCTGTCGGCAACAGCTCCACTCCGTTCTTGGTGACCCAGGGGTGTAACTGCAATGAATAATGCAGCCTGTCAGAAGCCATTTCCTCTTTTTCATCAGTAAAAGAACACAGACGCAGCAAGTGCAGCTCTTCTTTCCAGATGCAGTAGTGAGAACCCTTTAGCCCAGCGCAGCAAGAACAAGCAGTACCAAAATCCTTGGCCCTGGAGATGGGCTCTAGCCATGACAGCAGAGCCAAAAAGCTGCAAACACAGGTCCAGGTCCTGGTCCAGTGTGAACCAGGACTCCAACTGCACAGGACCAAGAGGGCTCACACTAGGTAATACTTTCAGGGGCACATGGCTTCCACGCCCCTCTCTGGGCTTTACTAGATGTATGGTCATCACTCTGCCCTTCCAAATATAAAGCCCTAAAATGAGTCAAACAACTCCCTTAAGACCGTGGCCCTTGAGGGAGAGTGGAGCTGGCAATGGTGGATCAAACTGAGCCCAAAAAAATGCAAGCAAAGAAAACCTGATAAATTAACAGCTCAGGACAGCAGTCAGGTCAGAACTCACCAGCAAGGCTTCACATCTGACCAACAAGTACCTTGATTTCTGGGACTGAAATCCTGGATTCAGGGTTTTTATCCAGCATCCGTGTAACTAGATCCTTCAGCTCCTCTGTAATTTCTGGCCTTGAGGAAATGAGCATGAGCGAAGAGTTAGAGAACCCACAGCCACTTCTCACTGAGAGGCACTATCACATGAGCTTATCTTGGGGACTGGGGAGAGCAGGGAGGTTTGGGCAGGATGCTTTGTGCTAGAGGAGATGGCTCAGGCTAGTGCTATGTGGAGCAGCCTTTGAGGATCATTCACACCCACTGCTGCTGCACCAGGGAGCCCAATCCCAAAATCCAGGGTTCAAGACTCACTTCAGCCAAGCCCTGACCAAAACTGGCAGAAGTCAGCAGTAGGATTAAATGGTGAAAGGGATTATGGAGCAGTAAAAAATTTGGGAATCAGAAGCACTACACAGCCTAGTTACATCTTTATTTGCTGGCTGCCCTGGGAAGTGAGGCCCTCCTCCCCCCATCCCAATGTAGCAGGGCCTGATGAAGCTTCAACAAGGAAGTAGTAACTCCCACTCCAATGGCTTGCAGTCCAATAGTATAATTTCATGTTTTTATACTCTGTCTGATCAGAGTGCAGGGAAAGATCAGACAGACAAGAAAGCAACCCAGACTAAAAACCATGTGGCTACTGGAGAGGTTAATTGATTCCCATCATGTCTCCGGAAATTAAATCTTTTTTTTCCCCCAACATTTCTTAATCAATAAGCTTTGACCTCATGCTTGGAAGGAAGTGCTGCTGCACTTGGCCTTAGCAAGAGACAAGTACTTGTGGTTGGGCTTTTGGTTTTATAAAACCTCACGGGATCAGGTCCAGTCCTATCCAGGAAATGCTTTATGGGCATCGGAGGAAAGAAGTGTTCCTTTTCTGAGGCACATGAGTAATTAGATGGCTTCTCAGTACTCACTGGTCTGGGAATTCCAAGCTTTGGGTCTTGATTTTGTTGTGCAAACTTAGAATCCTCTCATCCATAAAGGGGCACTAACAACAAGAAAACAGCAGTAAGCAACAAGTTTTGTTGTGTGCTAAGCCAGGTGCTCAGGAGAACGTGTCATGCAGCTCAGAAAGAACCAGGCAGGCTTTGAGAAAAGAGTACGTTTGGGAAGAGTGTACCACCATCCATGGAAGCTTCTCGTTACTGTGCTCAACTTTATTTCAAAACAATAAAAAACACAATATCTTTATGCAGCATATGCTTAAAGTTGAGACTAACAACTGCTCCCACTTGAACATTATGGCCAGACCTAAACATATAATCCTTGGGCTTTCTGAAAGCCAGGGGAACATTCCATGAGCAAGGCCTCTCAGATCAGCCCCCCTGGCCTGGAAAGGAGTCAGGCAGAGCCATCCAGTTTCCAGTATCCTTGGCTAAGGCATCTCCCTCAGTGACCCACCCAGCAGGTAAGATCTCTATGGGCTGTGTCCCCAGCAGAGTTGTCTTCAGCTGGTCAGATGAATGTAATGTTTGGTGATGTGCAAAGCCTGGGGTGAGGCTCACCCCTTGACTTGGACTTTCAGCAACTCCATTACTATTACAGCAGGCCTTGGCCATTTGTGATTTTGGTGAGTTTCCCTGATTCATGGTTATAGATTTTAAATTGAATGGTATCAGTGATTCCAGACAGGAATAACTGCAGCCTCACTCACCGGTTACCAGGACAATTTACACCAAATGCCACTCTACACTGGGATCCGGAGTAGACAGATGACCAAATTACCCTGGAGTAGCAGACTGTAGACTACAAGAGTACCTCAGCATGAGGTGATGGCAGAGCGGGTAACAGTTTGAGCAAAGGGAGCTGTGGCAACAACACAGACTGGTGTAACACAGTGTACCTACTACACTCTTTTCAAGCAGTAGCTTTACATTAGAGCAGGGCTGTACGTTGCATGTGTGCTCCACTTTTACACTAGAGTACAGGCAGATAGCACTCACCTAAAAAGGTTGTGTCTGCACCATGATTACACAGGCTATGTGGCTCTTATACCGCATGGAAAAAGGAGGCAGTAGCACACAGTTCAGTTGGGGAGTAGATTAAGGCTATGTTTCTTCTGTCCCCTTGATCCTGGATACTTGGGCCCCTGAACACCTGTCTGGTCATGTGGCTTTAATGAGGATGGAGGTGGTGGGGTGACCTGACATTAGCTTCACCAAGCAAAACAACCTGCACATCCTTCTATCAAGTACAGTCATGCTGAACCACTGAACAGGACTAGACAGAAGCTCTCATTACCTGCCCAAACACAAAACAGTAGAGCGTGATCCCCATGGCCCAGACATCCAAAGCCTTGGAAGGAAAGAGAACACAGTTACTACCAAGCTCTTACAATTAAAGGCTGAAAAATGGGCAGGTAGATACACATACACATTTGAAAAAGACCTAACGCCACTGCAATATACCTTTCCAGAAAAGATTTTTCTGGTTTCTGAGAGTGTTTCTGGGGCCATGAATGCAGGGGTGCCCACTGTGTTGGTTAGAAGGGCATCTGTTCCTTTGAACTCATTGCTCACGCCAAAGTCAGCGATTTTGATGTGACCATCCTCCCCCACAAGAAGGTTGGAAGGTTTAATGTCCCGGTGGATTATCTTCTGATAGTGCACTGTGATGAGAGAAGCAGTAAGATATTTAAGTGGCAGTATGTGCCTGTAGCACAGCGGAAAGAAGCGGAGAGCAGTTAAGTGTACTAATGGAATGCCAACCTTGCTTAACAGTGCCAGTGCAATTAAGGGCCAAATCCTTAGCGGGGGTAAATGAGACAGCCCCACTGACTCAAAGTGAGAAATTGTGACTTAATGCCACCTCAGGCTCTGGCCCAATCTTTTAAGGATCTCAGCACTCTCATGTGGAAACTTACAGTATTCAATGCCTTTGATGAGGTCCTGGAAGTAGAACCGCGCCTGATCTTCAGTGAGAGGTTTCAAGGTTGGGATTTCCATGACAGGCCTGTGAAGGCAAAGCGCAGAACAAAGCCAGTGAGATAAAGAGCAGTTTGGAATGGACCAGACCCCAGCAGCTCCTTTCCTGGTGTATAAGGATAGGAGCATGTCTCCAGCCAAACCACATGACAGATTCCCTATCCTGTGATGCTAGCCACCCAGCCCCTCCCCTTCATACCCAGGCGCTCCTGCCCTTCAGTAGATGCTGCAGATTATGGCACTCCAGGAAAACAAAACCTACTAGGCCCTGGCTGTGCCATAGATTTTATGGGCTTGTGGTTCAGTATGTCGACCCGTAGTTTTCAATTACAGGTGTGGACAGGAAACATAAATCAAACACAGGAGTTAGGGACCTTATTTTAACTCTGCTTCTGCCTACAAAAGGCAGTGCCTAAAACCAAAGTCCCAGGGCAGCTATAAGAGAATGGATTATATGGACTTGATCCTTGATTGTATGAGGCCACTTTGTACCACGAGTGTTGCAAAGCATCTCTGATGCCACCAGAGCAGGCCACTGTGGGACTGGGTCAGCACAGAAGATCCTCAGGTAGTGAAGAACAAGTGAAATAGCTCCAGGCCTTGCCCTTCTCTTGGTGGTTGGCTTTGGGAACAATGCTGGAGCTTCCCTGATCTGCAGCAGCTCCTACCTGCTGTAAGTGCTCCTCAAGCTGCTCTATATTACAGTGTTGGGAAACAGTTCGGGGGAGCAGAAAGACCATCTAAATCTACCCTTTCACCCTTGCAAGTGGAGCTGCGTGCACCCTGGAGACCAGGACTGAGGTCTGGATCACACCTGTCGCTCTGTGTAACCAGGTTACAGTTCCCACTCCCACATCTACTCCCACCCCTGAAGAGGGCGGTTGTGGCTCAGGAAACAAGAAAGGGCCTCTCTCTTGGTAAAGTCAGTAGGAACAGTGGTTGAGCAAGGACTGAATGAAAACGTCAGAGCCCTGTCCATTAGGATTACGGCTATAATATTACGATAAATATCCATGCCTTGGGCTGAGGAAGGCTGGTGCCCACAGACAGTGGCTACCTGCCCCAGCGGGCCTAAATCTAGAGGCATCAAGTGAGAAGAGCATGATGAGCACAGCCAGGAAAGTGCCTGTTACAGTAAAAATGCTTCTGGGTAAGTGGGGCACCCTGGAGAAGGAAGACTGAGGGATGATACTGGGGAGGCCGTACCTGGCATCTGGCCAATAGGCACAAAGCACAGAGAGCAACTATATTTTGGGGCAACTGCAATTTAGTTTGAGTTGATACAACTCGCATGGAGGCCAGGAGAGAGAAGCATAGTGAGAAAAGCAACTAGCAAGAGAATGCAAGAGACCCACCTACTTTAACTTCCACCTTCTCCAGGCTCCTTGGCATGTAAAACTACACCAATTTAGACTCCCTTACTCATCAGTAGCTAGATAAGTGAAAAGGAGTCTGCCCGTGTCCAAGGGTGAGGGTGAGGTCTAGATTAACACCTAGCATAATACCTCTGACTTTGGCCTATACGACGTACTATCCCAAGCAAACTGAAACGCACGTGAAATACATGCAATGGATTCACCTTTTTTAGTTCTTACCTCATAGTTCAATACTTACCCTTGTTTTACCAGTTCAAACACTGAAAAACCAAAGAAAAGAAAAGGTGAATACTTATAGGCTGGAAAATCTGCAGACAAGATCCCTGCAGAAAACCAATTATTTTTATAGCTAAATTATGGAAAGATGTTTAGTAATGAAATGCTATGTTGAATAGGACATGCAGAGTTTGGGATGGTCTTGTGTCTTTGATTAAAGCAAAGAATCTGGACTTGGCCAAATGAAGCTAACTCAGACTAGGGAAGAATCACTTTTGGCATTTTGTTTTTTAAAAAGTATTTATGCATACACAAAGGCTGGCATGAAGAGGTCTCTGCATCAGGACACACCCAACATGCACAGAGAGAAACTGGATGGACAATGACCAACACTGCTTCAAAGGGTCCAGTACCATCTGCCTTCTTATTTCATGTTGAATAGTTCAGAATCCTTGTAGTGTCAGACCGATAACCTGCTCGCTACCACCCTGAGCCTGGATTTCTTGCACACACCACTTCTGAGCATGCAAAGACTGTAGGAACAATTCTAAGCAAACTAAAGCTTTTCCATCAACACACTGCTCCACCGTCGGGTCAGAAATCCAGAGCAAGGTATAGGCAATGAAAACTATATTTAACTAGAAACAAACTGAAGCCCTCCCCCAGCCAAAGCGTTTGTGTGTGTTTCTTGGAGAGAAGCTGTGAAGGAACCCATTAGTTCCTCAGATAAATGATGTATATTTTAAATACCTTTGAACCAGGAAAATAAAAAGTTTGTACCCAAGTAGAACATGCAAAACACACTCCCCCCACCTCCAGCTCATACGTAGTGGAGATGTGAAGGCTTAAACCTTCCACAGATACTCTGAGAGCTGCCCCACTATAACTAACAGCGCTAATAAGGACATTACTCTGTCTGAGAAAGGATGGTTAGCAGAGCCTTCATTAACACATTTTTAAGAATAACAGCTGCCAGTATGGAAAAACTTGGCCCTCAGGGTGCGGACTAAATTAATAAAAGCCGGAATCACAGCAAGACTGATATGCTAATGCACTCAGCCAGTGATCAGAAAAGGCATCATGGCAGGAGTGGAAATCAGCCTTCACTGGTCATCTGGCAGGTATCAGCTCGGCTCCGTGTTATTTAAGAGGGATATCTGTATCCCAATCATCACTAAGTGGTTTTGAGCAATATGAGGCAACAGACTTCAGGGAATATTGTCAAGAGTGATTAATTTCCTCAAACAGGTCTATTTTCGGGTACAAACTGCTAAACAATTCTAGGGAGACAGGGGAAGAAGCACGGGTCGTTCTAATCAAGGAGGATGAATCAGTGAGTTCTCAAAACTTTTGCTGACATGACACCCTCGTTCCTTCAAGCGGGTTAGTACCTTACAGGCACTGTGGTCTAAAGACTCCATAATGCTCCACCAGGAAATAACTACAATGGCTGGAGGAGCTGAACTCCAAGGAGGAGGAAGACACTTCAAAGCACACTCTCTGATGAGGAGTCTTTGCAGTTCTAGCCTGGGCGGGCTCTTGATGCTCTGCCAACATTTCTCAAGCCTTTTGATACTTTAGGAGTCTCCCTGTCATACAGCTGGGGTAACTGAGGCACAGAGAAGTTAAGTGACACACAAAAGGTATCAGTGGCCAAGCAAAGTGTGATACCCAGGTCAGACTGCTAATGCTCTGCTGTAGCCAGCCACTGAACACTGCCTCCTTCATTAAAGAAAACAGCAAGAACGTGGCTGCAGGAGGAGGTGCCCACAACAGACAGCCACGTTACCTTACAATGTATTTCTATTGTGCCTCTGCCTCAAGTCAAAGCCCCCAGGCTAGTGCAGGCGAAGTTTGAAGGTAAGGGGTACGTGGGTCTGGTACTGGCCAATTTCAGAGAGAAGGCACCAACCAAACTGGGTCCCTGGTCAGAGCAGGGATGGCCAACTCCCATGTTCCAGTTCTGCCACAAACCTAGAGGCTCTTGAGTGGGACACTTTACCCTTTGTGTGCTTCAATCACTCTCTGTAAAGCATGGATGGGAGTGGTCAGGCTCACGGTCAATGAAACCCTCCTTGGCAGGCTAGCTAAACAATCACTTTTTTCCTTGAACTCTGGTTCCCCGTCAGCTCAGTGGGGAGGGCAGGTCTTTCCATCCTAGAGAGTGAGAGAGTGTGTGCAGCTATGCCAGCACCTCCTCAGAAACTGAAACAGTGCTTACCCAGCATTTGGGTAAGACAAGAGGATAGTACTTAAGAGCATTACAGGTTACAACTGGACACCTGGCTCTCTCAAGTGGTCCCAGACATCTAATTACAAGCTGGCTCCCTGCTAAGTCTAGGCTCACTGGGCAGTGCCCTGTTTGATCTCTTTCTGAACAGGTGCAGGGTCCCACACATGCTCCTGTAATTAAAGGGGACCTGTTTATCTCATATTCCCACACCAGGGAAACTCTCACTGCCATAAGTTTTCTTCAATTACTTTGCCACCATACACTGAATCTTTTTAGAAATTAACCACTTTGCTTGCCTAACCTGCTTCACAATCTCCCCTGCAAAACCGTGGGAAATGCTTTATACTGCCACAAAGTGAGATTCTCACAAACAAAAGCCAACAACATCAAACACTGTTATTGCCATGTGGCAGGCCCAGCAGGGCAGGAGGAAAGAGCGGCCTGCTTACCCATGTACAGATGGTCTTCGCTGGGGTCATCTAGCACCTGCCAACACAAGTTAAAAGGAATAGAAATGACTCCGCGTGGGGGAGAAGCAATGTGCATTTCCACAGGCCCATATCCTTGTTATATTACGCCCACCACAAAATATTGCATATAATGCATCAGCCACAGGGATAAAAGCCCCAAATTAACACCTAAGGCTTACATCCATCCGACATGTATTAGACGGTATGTATGATGCGTCAGAGGCACACAGCGTGTGTGAGCCCCAATACACAGTGACGAGTCAGCAGCCACCTCAGACTTCATGGCTGTCTCTATAATAAACACTGCAGCCAGGTAACCTCAACATCACTGGGGACAGAACATGGCTCATCTTGCTCTAAGATGCGAGGTCCTTACTGCTTGAGGTAAGAGGGAAGTCTCCGTTAGTGGTAAATGCAGAGCATGATTCAGTTCAGAACTTCTGGCTCTATGTGGCAGAGAACTGTGATGTAACCACAGGCAGTGCAGAGACTACTTCACTGTTTGATGCCTGTTTATAAATGGATAGATAGGAATAAAACAGAATGAGGCAGGTTATGAAGAAATAAAGTAAAACGAGTTTTGCCTTGTGGATGCCAGTTTAATTACACTTCAAATAAAGCTTAGAAAGTCTCCATTTCTTTAATGGCCAGGTCAGCAGCTCCAATTTTAGAAGTGGTGCATTTCTCACAGCCATTGTCTTTTAGAAACTCCGCTATTTTAATTTCAAATGTACCTCTGAACTCTGCTAATCACATTATTCTCCATTCTCAAGGGAAAAAGATGTAGCTGGAACACAAGGCAATAATACTTCCCGTATGGTTAAATATTTATCTCTGGTAAACCAGCTAATTTAAGTCCGCACATTCTTCAATGTTGATATTTTTGGCATGGACAGTTTTAGCCAGCCAATATGGTTTTTTTGGAGACAAATGTCAAATCTAGCATTGGGTTTATTGAAACTTCTCTAATTCATCTCTAAAGGATGAAACATAAAAAGAACCAAACTGGAAAAAACACAAGAGTAAACGAGATGCTTGGGCATGTGGCCTTGAAAGACTATTTACAATCACATCTAGCTCCCTGCAGGTTCTGTGATAAAGAGCCTGGAGGGTTCCTTGTGATGCTGAGTATGCAGACCAGCACAGACTCCTGTACTGCATCACATATGGGGATGAATGGAAATGCTTCTGTCTTTGGGCCTCATCCTGAAAGTTGCTAAGTGCCCTCAACTCCTATTCAAGTCAATGGGTTGCAGGTGCTTGGCACTGCATAGGAAGTACTTGAGCCCTGGGTGTGCAGACGGACTGCTTCAGGACTCTGGAACATGGTTAGGATCCACAACACTTCATTCACACGAGTAGGAAATAGATCTTTTCCTGCCTCCCTACAACAAACAAACAAGAGCACTGCCTTGGAGCTTGCGCGAGGTCTTTCATTCTTGCTTCATCAGGGCCCTTGGAAATGCCATTTCCTTCCTCCCTGAAATGCTCTCGCCCTTTTAAAATTCCCCAGTAAGTTTTGCAGCAAAGGTGACAAGAGAAAGGAAGTGATTTCCCCAAAAGTCACCCTTCAAAATGAGAAGGGAAACAAGCGTCTGAGATCTGGGAATTGCCAAAGAGAAAGCCCTGTAAGTCTTGCTTGACTACACCCATGCAACTTTCCTCTGCTCTTTCCAGATCAGTGAAGAATGTGCGCCTCTTGGCACAGAAGCCCTTTTATTCTTGGCTCCCAAGCACAGCTGGACTGCATGCCCACTAGGTGTGTTCAGGAAACAGGCTGCAGATGCAACACTGAAAAGCAATTCCATGTACCTCTGCAAACAAAGCACAGCTGTTGCTTGTGCCAAGCTAAATGAATGCTCTGAATAAGCATTACTGAGCTTAAGAGCCAGCCCATCAGCCACACAGGAGAGCTGTGCCTTGGAAGGATGCTTGGGATGACAAACCATCAGTCACAGTGCACTCAATTCCCATGATTAACACTACCTGCCCCTGGCACGCACTGAAAGCAGTGTCACAAATGAACGTCTGTACTGGTCTCACCTCCACCAGCTTCACCACATTTGGGTGATCCAGCTTCTTCAAGATGGCAATCTCTTGGTACACCTGTTCAATTGGCCCTTTTGGTTGGGAACAGCCTTCAGGTATGGCTCTGGC
This sequence comes from Alligator sinensis, assembly GCF_000455745.1. Lineage (NCBI taxonomy): Eukaryota > Metazoa > Chordata > Crocodylia > Alligatoridae > Alligator > Alligator sinensis. The sequence goes on along the minus strand of NW_005841833.1, from coordinate 5,120,116 downwards.
TCCCCGAGGAGGTGGGCGGCCTGTTTAAAAGTGTAAAGGTAGGTGAGCACAAAGCACAACTAATGTGGCTGAGCCAAGGTGTCGTCTCATCAGTGGTTGCAGCATGAAAGCCCTGATGCCCTGAATTGCAGGGAGGTCACTGCTCCTACTGACTCCTCTGGGGGTGCCAGGTGCTATGCATCTTTCAACACCAGGCCCAGAAGCATGAATCTGAATGGCCCTGGTGAACAGCAGTGTACACTAATGAGGCTCACTTAAAGAAAAAAAAAATGCTGCTTAATACATTCCATTATCAAGGACCTGAACACAACAAATACTGTCACCCAAGTGTAGTAAGGTGCGAGCGCCACACTACAGGCTAGTGCACGATGCACAGATCAAAATTCTAGCCCTTCCCTTTTGGCAGGAGAACTTGTCAGCAGAGGCCATCAGAGCCATTGACCCAGTTCTGCTCTGACTTGTACTCTGCAGTGCCCTGTTATAGGATAGAAAAAGAAATCAAGGCATGGCAGAGTTAAGTGACTTGCCCAAGGTCGCACAGAGTCTGTGTTAGAGCCTAGGTCTCCTGCTTCCCATGCTAGTGCTGTAGCCCTCCAGCTGTGTCTCCTCCAGGACACCAGCCCCCGCCCCAAACCTGAGACACACTCAAACCCAGCAGTGACACCAGGCACACAGCAACTAGAACAGCCAACTTGTATGTTGGATAACTGCTGTCAGAGTGTGTGCAGCCAGATGCTCCCACCTCACTTTGACAGCCCACAGCTGAGCAGCAGCAAACCTTGCCAGGTCTCCACATGCTACGCAGCCGCGCATCACTTACGTGGGAATCCTGCTTGTCTCATCAGCTTCTTTTTGGAAAGAACTTTCATTGCCTGCAAGACAATTCAGATGTAAATGATGCCAAGTCCTGCAGGTGTATGAGATGAATACCTTGCTCAGGAGCAGACACTGGACCCATAGCCAGAGCAAGCAGGCCTTGTGCATGAGATGGGAAAGAAGCAACACACCTCGACCTACAGGACACAGCAGTCTTTTGGACCCATCTTGGAAAAGAAAGAGGAAGCCCATTCTCACATATATGAAACCCCAAGTCCAGGGCAGCATCTCTCCCCCTCTCTCTCTGTCTCCAGGCTTCTTTTCCCAACACCACCTAACAGCTCCCCGTCCCGTGCTCATCCTTCCCCACAAGTCCAAGCCTCTCCCCTGCTTGTCCTCCTCTAGCTTCACCCACCCAAGGTCTTAATTCCACAAGGGCAGCAAAGCCTGAAGGCTGATCTTGCTCCTTCTCTGGTGCCCTTGCCCTCCCATGATTTGCTAGCCAGCTAATGCTCGCTCTTTCCTCTGAAAAAACCTGATGCAGGAGCCCAAGATGTAAGGGAAAATATTTTTCAGTCACCAGTTCAGGGAAGCAGGGAAGGAGCCTCAGCTACCAAGCCACTGCCTACCCCTTGTTGGGGAAGAGAAGAATTTCTAGCAGCATTGTGAGGTTTGGATTTTTTCTTTAAATCAAGTGGTACTAAAGAGCTGGAAGGTGGTTGGTAGATCAGCCAGCCTGCAATATCAGAGACTACCTAGACCCTGGAGGGGGGAGGAGGCTTGTCTGCTGCTCCAGCCACCAGACGATCAATAGCAATGATACTCACATAGTAGGTGTTGTCATCTTCATTGTACGCGAGTTTCACGACCCCGTAGGAGCCCTACGGAAACACACGAGCCACAGGTTACTGCCAGGGATTGACTGAGAAAAAGTACATCTGCCACTCTGGACCCCATGACCAGCAGCGTATAAACTGATCTGCGGATTCCTTTACAAGCCACAGATTAGCCAGAACTGCGGGGCTCCTCCCTCTGCTCTCACAGCACTGACACGCCGGACACGGTATCCTTCTAACACCGGGACCTAACAGGGTTCAGAAAAATAAACGCTCCCCCAACCCAGCCGGGGCCTCACCCACCAAGTTTATGGTACAGAATACCCACCTTTCCGATTTCGTCTTTCAGCTTATACTGATTAAGCTGCACGCAGTCCTACGAGGGGAGGAAGAAAGAACAAGGTTGAACGAGCGGCAGATGCAAACAATCGCGTGTTTATTTGTTCCGTTTGTTGCACAGGTAAAAGGAATGTATAATTCATAAACAAAGCGCTGGAAAAGGCTCTAGACATCAGAAGCACCATTAGAGTCAATTAACTGGAGAGGGAGAAAACAAATCGCGAAACAGTAACAGCCTCTTAAGTCACAGACACAATGTTCTTTAGACAATAAATGTCATCTTTACCAAACAAGCACAGTCATCTGCATAGTAAATGTAAATCCATTCAGATTGTAGCTATAATGTTTGATTTCATTAGCAATAAATGACAGCCATTTGCTGAGATTTGGCATCGCTACACATGGCTAATTACAGGCATTCAAGTTATTGCACTCAATAACATTGCCTCACATGAAATGTGCACATAAAGATCAGTCGCTGGAATTAACTGGCTATAGACCTATTGGAGTGCATCAGGGCTTGTAGGCAGTGGAAAGTTTAGTCCTTACTCAACAGCCAGTGACCAACCTCCACATACTTTTATTATGCCTAAAGCACTGTCTAGCTGTAGATGTTTGCGGCCTGTTCTGCATTAGAGATGACAGGTTCTGGGCACACAAACAGCTCACGCCCTTATCTTTCAAAAAAGCTTTTTTTAACTTCATGTTTCTCACGCAGTGGGCAGAAGACAGCATCCACCCACTTCTGAACCTTGTTCAAGAAACTGCAGGCTCCTCGTTTTGTTGCTTTTTTGCCATCAGCAGCAACTAGTACATTGTAGGGGAGAACCCCAGGCTAGTGACCTGATAATGAATAACTCCTCAAGGGTTACAACCCCCACGGGACCCTTCTTTGCAAACCCTTCCTCTGGAGGCAGGATCATGCAAGGGGCTGAGAAATTAATTTAGTCCTAACTCACATCAATAACGAAACTCCCGTTAAGTGGGGTTGGATGAGGCCTTTTATTTTACGAGGAGCTCTGGGGAATCAGCACCTTGCAAGATTGGGCTCGTATCGCATCACAATGCCACATCCGTGCACAGATGAACACTTTTGAGAGGACATGACTCCTCTTTGCTACCTCAGGTGTAAGAAGAAGGACCCCTGACACCCACCAGGTTGTGGTTACTTAAGAAGAGTCCCTGTTTTCTCAGATTAACCATACATTTTCCATCCACTGCAGAACACATGTGGAGGTTTAATGCCTAAAGATGAGCATCATAAATACAAGCACATCTTCCTCCTTTCAAACACATAATGAGGAAAGAATGGGTTGGAGGTATTAATTCCGCCCACCTCTCTTTTAATCAGCTGCTGTTGTTGGAGATCACAGAACTCCCTACCCAGCTTCCCAAAGAGTGTCTCATTTCCCATTATTTACCTTCCTGCCCCAGCCCCTGGCCCTGCAAGCTGTGATAAATACTGCTGGGCTCCATTAGCAGAGTCACTCAGCCGGACAAAGCAGCCTCTCTCTTGGGGGATTTAAAACGGACACACCAGGTTCTCCCATCATCAAGGTAAAGACCTTGCAGTGCCCATCACAGCTATTACATCCACTGCTGTTGCAGCCAGACAGGCTTTTAAATGGCATGATTTCAGACTAAACCTGGCAGCCAGGAAGTCCCAAGTTCTAAGCCAAGCTGGAATCTGCCTGCCTTGCGGCAATCTATGGACTTAACTCCACAGCCCCAGTGTCCACAGAGTAGTACAGAGTTCAAGGATGAAAGGGTCTATCCTGCTGCCTCAGTTTCCCCACCTATAAAATGGGAGCAATATTTATTTCACAAGTCTTCTGAGGAATAAACCCGCTTTGAAAAATGGAGGACACTACCTACTTATTTAATAACCAGTCACTGTTCCATGGCAACAGCTTGCCAAGTGCTGCAAGGGACCAATATCATGCATACTTATGCACGTAAGTGCTCATATTGCTCACATGAGTAAGCAGTTGCTCACACACCTAAGAGTGCACAGGACCAGGTCCTTAAATACAAAACCATCAGTCAGGGGTCATGCAACTTCTCTGGTTCTGTTTGGAGACCCTGGGAGGATCTGAAAACGAGCACATGGGGAGCCATGCAGATTTCTAGCTGGGAAACCAACAAGAAGGTCAGGTTGTCTATGCCCAGAAGGGGAGGACAAACGCAAGCTCAATGAAACAGGCACATGGAACAGACATCAGAATACAGAAAACAGGACCCCCGAATGGTGAGCCCCCAACAGTCATTCACGCACTCCCCTTGCTAGGAACTACCTTTAATGACAGGAAAATACTCCAGCATAGAGATGAACCATGCAAGAATAAAAGGCTGCATCAAAAGCAACAGGTTAAAAGAATCCAGAGCTCAGGAGACAGCAGAGTAAGGCCAATATTTATGGAAACTATACACGCATCACAGGAGTGCAGAGTCTGTGATGCACACAGGTCCAACCCTCTCCCCCACACCTTACCTGCAAGCCTGTGATAGAAACTCTGTTGGATTCCACTGTGGGCCTCCGCGGCAGCCGAGGAGACGAATGTGGAGACGTGACTGGAGAATAAGGGAGCGATGGGTAAATGTAATGCTCGTTCATGTCTATGTTACTCCCGGGAGACTGTGCTGACTGGGACCTTTCCTGGAGAGAGAGTTTTCGACTGGAAACATTTAGCTTGACTTGCGCCTCCCTCATCTCATCTAACGGGCCCCCGCCAGTGCTGGGGACGGTCTTCTCTTCAAGCCCAATGCTGTCAGACATGATTGTATCTTCTCCGCAGTGCTCCATGCGCTCATCTTCCTCCAGTCCCTCCTGTCGGTCAAGTCCCTGCTCCTCGCTCATGGCACCTGTTGAATCGTACTCTGATACCACGATGAAGGACTCCATGCCGAAGCAGTCAGTGTTCAATGACAACACAGCGCACAGAACGTCAGGCGCCTCGCTGCGCAGTCCATCGTAACAAATGGGCCACTCAGCGGCAGCTCTGCTGGGGATGCATGATGGCATGATGCACTTGCCAGCTTCATCCCTACGGCTGGTGCAGCTCCATCAGAGAGGCTAAGCTAAGAGCATAACAAACAGTTAGTGGCAACACACTGCAGCAACCCATGTCCTGCTCGTGGGTCGCTTTAAAGACAAGAGCTAACTTTGTCCTGGATGCGTTGTTGAGCTCATTGCTCTGCTGAAAGTTAGGAATTCTTCTGGCATCCATAGGGAATTAGTCATTACCCCTCTCTAGAGTACCAAGATGCTGGCAATTCAGCAGCCAGCAGTCTACCCAGTTCTGTAGCGATCTGATTCATTGCAGTCCATGTTAGCAGAGATGGGGCCAGACCAAACCTCAGGTTCTGGATCGAGACCCAGCTCTGTAACACGATGCATGCACATGAAACCTAGCAAGGTTCAGGTTGTGAACTCTGTTTCAAACCCACATCCTGCACTGTCTGGATCTGAGTTTTCCCTTTTGCCTCTGCAAGAGAGCATGAAGCTCAGATCCAGGAGTTTACAATCCAGGGCAGAGAGACCAAGAAGCACAAAATCAAGAATTGACCAGGATAGACAAGGGTTCTGAGCAACAAGTCTGCAGCTGCCCAAGGAGCTACTCGGTCTGATGCTTGTGCTTTGAACAGAAGGAGAGCGTATGGAGTGAAGGTCACTTGGGGTCACTAAAACTCCCATGGCCTCTGTGTAACAGTAGCAGTGGTAATCCCTGCATCCTGGCCCAATTGTGATGCAGGCGAGATTTACAGTCCATCTGCCTAAATCCCCCTTACATTTCCAGTCGCACATGCTGCTCTTCTTAACATACTCCGCATGGTGTTGCACAATCCTGAAATACCGATTCAGGCTAACAAATGGTTTCCTCTCAGTGGCCGGTGACATAAACTGTGTGTTCCTTACCACAGTCACAGAGGCCCTGGGAGACTTCACATATGCAAAGTGCTTTGTGAGTCTGGGATATGAAATACAAAATGCTCTAGCAGTTTGTACGGGGTTTTTAACTTCTTTTGACCTTCCACTGTTAACACTAAAGTTGTGAAGCTACAACAAGGCCAGCCCTGTATGGGAATCTCTCGTGCAACCAATCCACTGTTAACACTAAAGTTGTGAAGCTACAACAAGGCCAGCCCTGTATGGGAATCTCCCCTGCAACCACCCCCCAGCCTCTAGAATAGGGATTGCTTAGCAGGTAGCATTCCTGACCTACAAAAGAAATGCTAGGCAGCAAACTTGCCACCTCCTGTAAAAAAAGCTGTAACATGGACCTGCTCCCATGGAAGTCTGATCACTCCCTTCCCCAAGGATCAGGCCCCCTGTACTCAGGGGTATTCAAGTATCCATGACTGATACCAACAGCAATCACGTTACAGGGGTTCTCCAGTGCTAGCGGAAGACATCAAGCTCCCCTGTTTTAAGTCTTGACCCCAAAGTCTATTGAAGGTGCGCTCAGTTCCTTTGCAAGATCAGGCCCTCAATCAGGCAGAATCCTATTCCTAATTCAACAGGATTTCCCTGCACATAAAAGATCTCCCCAGCCAGAGACAGGATTGGGTCCTAAAGCTGTTCTTAAAACAGCCATTTGCATTATTTCCATTTGCCCTCCATCCATTCTCTAACTGCTTTGTAATTCTCAGTTGGTTTAAATCAGGTTTAACTCAGAGAGAGACAACATAATTGTTAAGTCTCTAAAGCTTGCTTCTAGTTTTCTGAGCAGCCAAGCTTGATGCACATAGTTTGCACAGCTAGCTTGCAAACTGTCTCCATAAAATTAAAAGTTTAATTTTTGCTTGGTTGATGCGGGTCTTTGCAGAGACCCTGTGAAAAACCTAAGTGTCACCCAGACGAGACAACATTCCCCAATCCCTGCAAGCAGCTTGGCTGAGATGACAGGCTGGGAGTTCTAGTTTAGCAGGACCAAAACACGCAGGCAGAAAAATTATTGCTTTCCGCACTGCAACACAATTTTATTTTTAATTTCTAGGTTGACAAGTTGCCACCAGTACAAAAAAACCCAGGAACAATGTTTAGTTTATTTATTTATTTATTGCCATGTTGTTCCCACACCTCACTAAGGCGGCTGCTTAAAATTAGATCTCATCTAAAATTAAAATTTCCATTATGTTGTGCCCTCTGGCAGAGCTGTTCTGAATCAATATAGTAGAAATTACATGTCAGATACAAAAAACAAGCACACTCTCCCAAAGTCTTTATAACTGCATAATTGCCATTTTAGACACAGAACATTTGCATAAAATAGATCATTTTCTCTAAAGCTGGAATAGCCCATTGACAAAAAATGCTGCTTTATTTGGCACGTTACAATTTATTGCTTGCAGGTTAAAGGACTAATAAGAAAAAGAAATTAAAATACTGTGAAAGATATAAATACGACCAATTGATAGCAGAAAGGTTAAGCTATTTAAGCTGTGCTATAATTTCCCCCCTACTAAATATATTCCTGGATTGTGCCTTGCTATTCAAAAAATGAAACACTTAATACTCTAGAAACATAGAACGGTTTTTCCCCCTGTCCAACAGGGAGTCCATTATTCACGAGTGCTCAGTAGGACACGGCTGTTTGGCTCAGAGCAAAGTTGCACTGATCACTCTACTTTGTCAATGAGTTTCTGGGCCTTGGTTCATAGAGCTGGAGCCAGGAGGACACCAGCTTTAGCAGCTGCTACATTCATATTGGGGCACTGAGGTGTGATGGGACCATGGATGCATATGGTGCAACAGCTGATGGGTGGGAGGGAACTGGGCAAAGATGCCCCTGAAAATTAAAAAAATATATATTTTAAAGCCCACATGGAAGACAGCAAAGCAGTAAACTGGGCTGCTCCAATGTATGGTGGATCCAGAGGCTGCTCTGCAGAGGCGGGTGAGAGGCCTATTTTTCCCTTTAACCACAAAACTTCATTTTTGTGCAAACAAAATTTCGAGCACAAGACGACAAACAAAGCACAGAAACAGAACTGCGTCCACAACACATGAGGACAAAGCCTGGAAGCCAGAGCCAGGGCTCCAATCCCACAAAGGGCTATGAGCTGTCAACTGCCAGAGGCTTTGCTAGGGATGTTCAGCTTCTTGAAAGAGGAGAACCCCCAAGAGGGTTTAATCCTGCTGTCACTGAAATTGTTGGCAACACCACTGCGGGAGCCAGCTCTGGGTTGTATGCTGGGTGCAGCAAGTCCACGGGACAAAAGCAGTGGGACGCACTAGCGAGTGACCCAGGAGTCGAGTCTGTTAGCACTGCACAAGCTCATTCTAGTGCATTCCCGGGAGGGCAGCAAAAATCCAAACAAAACAAAAAACAGCCAGCTCCTAAAGGCTGGCTGCCATGTGCTAGAGCCCTTTGGAGGCCAGGCCAGCTGGTGGATATAAATAACTTCCCATTAATCAGGAACGTTCCCAAAGTGCTGGGCCCAGGACCCTCACCCTGCTCCCTCTAGAAACCACACCAAAAAAGGATGCCCCTTGGCACCTGTCATTCGTGGAATGGAGCTGATCCATCTGTGCAAGAAGTGGAAAGCATTTCTGCCCTCAGTGTGGACCATCGCAAAGGCCAGAGTGCAGGAGGGACCTTCTAGCACTGGAGTGCGTGCGCACTAGCTGGTCACTCTCCATTGCCTGGAACAGCATCAAGAGTATTGAAACCCAGACCCGGGCGCGTATGCCACCACACTGGGGGCTTGAGCTCACCAGACACCCAGCTTGCTCTCTGCCTACTGAAAATTGTCTCCAGTCCTTTGCAAAGGTACATGGCAAAGGCAGAGGGAATTTATCCTAGGACCTGTATATTTATCCTAGGACCTGCGGCCCCCCCCCTCTGGCACCTCAGAGACGGCCACCCAGACGGAGCCCCTGGTTCCGGGCTCCACGCAGACGAAGCCCCTGGCTCTTCTTTTTTGAGCGTGCGTGAGCAGAGGTGATGGGGGCGGGGGAGTTCAGTGCACTTGCATGAAAACGGAGTCGTGTAACTTGTACCGGAGAGGGAGGAATAAGCTGGTAGACCCTCTTGTTCACTGGGACTTGAATCATGTTTTAGATTAATAACCAGTTTTGACACCAACATCATAGATGCAGGAGGATTGGGAAATTGCCTTTGTGTCAGTCTTACTCTTTTGTTGTTCTTTCATCCTCCTGGGAATTATTTTCCACCCACCTTTGATTATCTTTTATCTCTTTCACAACAAGATGCTTCACAGGTGGGGTGTGGAGATGATTTTTTTTGTTCGTCCTTTCAGATCCATGTACATTTTTAAAGATTGCTCACTCTGTATTGTTCGTGCCATTTAAATGTTGAATTTTTAAAAGGTTATGGCAATTCCTGTGTGGGCAACAGTATACACATTTCGGAGGATTTGTTATAACGTAGTACACCAGATCTTTCCTATTCTGATTAGTCCAATTAGTCTTTTAGAGTGTTTTCATGAGACTGGAACTGTACCACTAGAGAGTGCCTCTAGCCAGGCTGAGGCGAGCATAACAATTCATCACGTCTCATCCAGGACCTGTTGTTCCCTTATAGTATGTACAGTAAATGCTCGGTTCTCTTGAAACTTTACCCTTAGCATAACAGTTTCCTTAAGTCTGAGCCAATATTTCATTCCTGCTTTCTGGCACTTCCCCAGGTGATACATACAGTAAATGCTCAGATAGCTTAGATTTATATCTTTGGTAATCAAAGCAACAGGTCAAGTATCAGGTGAATTACTGTAGTTACTAAAGAATCTGTCTCCGCACGACAGCCAGAATTAACACAGAGATTGAGAGAAAGCTAAGCTGTCCTACCCGTATCGTTTATTATTTTTAGCATTTCTAAATAAGCAGCCAACAAGGAAGTGGAGAAATGTAAGCAAAAGCAATAATGAATCAGGACTACGTAAGAGTGCATACATGAAAAATAACTGAGAATTAAGAGTGCTACAAGATTTTTTTAAATTGCATATGGTAATGTAAGGGTTTTTTTAAATGTTCTTTGTTATACCAAGGCAGGGGCAAAGGCAAAAGAGAGGGTAGCAGTGTGTATTCAAAGTTGTGCTGTTTTCCACTCTCTCAAGGACGGCTTTGCTACCCTCCTACACTGGGCAGTGCTACAGTCAGAGTGATGAGTGTCTGTGTTTTCTGCCTGTCAGCAAAGGTGGATCAGGCCTGCATGACCTCAGCAGCTTGCTAGGCCACAGCCAGGAAGGTTTGAATAGCCCCATAGAAAAGTCCAGCGTGACCCACTGCTGACACAGGCAAATCTTTGGGCCTGAACGCAGAGCATCCTGGTTCTCTCTCCGATACAGCTCTGAGCATGGTGGGTTCCTAGCATTACTAAAGAAGATCGCACTTGTTCTTGCACACAAGGTGCAATTCTTTTCCGATGCAGAGTGGAGTGCCACTTGAAGATGAGCCAAGGTACTGTAAAGAGCTGTATCTCTCCCTCATCTGTCTTGCTTCCTTTTTGGGAATGTCACGAATGAATACCCTAAAAGAATTCAGCTTTGTTCTTCCAACCAGCTGTTGCTCAGCTGGAATACTGCAATTGTGAAATCTGCCCTGGAAAATGTGTATTTGTTTTGCTCTGCTTTGTTTTGTCATCTGCCGAAGTAGGAATGCTCCTTTTCATTCTGTGATGGTTGAAAAGAGGGGCTTGGTGTTGGTGTTATATAGCATAATTAGGAATTATCTATATATGTAATGCTGCCTAAGAACTAATTCAGCAAGACCTCTGTTTCCAGAACGCCTATGAGAAGTACACGAATATACAGAATTGAGCTATAAGGTGGAAAACCCTTCCAGATGGGGACTTGTATTTTTTAATATGTAAAGCATTTAGTGACTTTTGAGTGCTATATAAATACCAAATAGCACAGAAAAGATACAAATGGCACGCAACCGACTGTCAGTGCAGCAAATTAAGCTTCTGTTTATAGCAGGAGTGTAAATATAGGGTTAACGGTTAATTCATTTAATGATGAATGTGACACCACTGTGTTATCCTGTAAGAACGTGAATAGAGATTTGCAGCAGACAACATGCTGTGAGCCCAAAAGAATAGGAAACTACTGCCTGCTTTTTTTAAAACTATTGCAAAATGTGGACACAATACTTGGACATAATAGACTGTGTCTGACAACATTTGTACAGTATGTAGCGGAGTGAGCCCCACTCAGCTTCCTATAGTTATCCATATATAGTGACTAAAATTGCAGACACTGAATTAACTCTGAATAACATATGAGCTGGAGTGACAGCCTTCATGTGGTTCTAGAAGGATGAGAATAAGATAGATGGCTGTTTGTGTAGATGTACTAAACTGCAAATCCAGGGGTCCATAGAGTATGGAAAATATGCCAAAAGCTGGGTTGTCCCTTCCATCCCACAGACCCCATTGATTTCCTGCAGGGCAGGAATCCCCCCTTGCAGAGCAGCTTGCAAGATCAGGGTAAATCCATTTCTAGTAACAGACTTTCTCACGCACCCTACCCACTACATTCACGTTTCTCCACTTAGCCCACCTTGGCATCCTTCTGAACCCTGTTATTTTTCAAAACTATTTGGAGAATAGAGAGTGAGTTCTGAATGCCAGCAAGCAACTCTGCCTCTACTGAACCAAGCGGAGAAAGCAGTTGCACTTGAATTTCCCAATTGCCAATTCTCCTTTTTCCTTTCTAACACCAGAATGGAAAGAGCTTTTAGCAAAACTCTCTCTCTAACTTTAGCGGCTGCTCCAGTACCATATAAGGAGACGGGCCATTTCCAAGATCCAAAATATTGAGGGTTTCAGGAGGTTGAGAAAATGGCGAGTTCATATTTATACAGAAACAAGTGGTATGTCAATCCAAATCACAGAACCCGTGCAAAATGCACTCTCTGACAGGAACGCCGCTAAGCAGCGGCGTTCAGCGCCTCGTTTTTAGGCAATCGTCAGGTAAAGCTCCATCTAGAATAGATTGAACTAAAGCAAGATGACAGGAACTGGGAACCCCCAAATCCGAAAGAAATAGCTTTAGGGATGAAAAAGGAGAGTGTGTAAATAGCAAAAGTAGAGGTACCACATTTTGGAGCCAATTGCTTTAGAGAATAAGTGTGTTTTTAAAAACGGATTAAAATAGATTTCTGCAATGGAGGAGCAGGGAGTGCACAAACATTTTTATTTTTGCTCTCAAGCAAATCCCGGGACGTCATTCTCCCCCTGTACTCGGCCTTAGTGAGGCCGCAGCTGGAGTACTGTGTCCAGTTTTGGGCTCCACAATTCAAAAAGGATGTGGAGAAGCTTGAGAGAGTCCAGAGAAGAGCCACGTGCATGATCAGAGGTCAGGGAAGCAGACCCTACGATGACAGGCTGAGAGCCCTGGGGCTCTTTAGCCTGAAAAAGCGCAGGCTCAGGGGTGATCTGATGGCCACCTACACGTTTATCAGGGGGGACCACCAGCATCTGGGGGAACGTTTGTTCACCAGAGCGCCCCAAGGGATGACGAGGTCGAATGGTCACAAACTACTTCAAGATCGTTTCAGGCTGGACATAAGGAAGAACTTCTTTACTGTCCGAGCCCCCAAGGTCTGGAACAGCCTGCCACCGGAGGTGGTTCAAGCGCCTTCATTGAACACCTTCAAGATGAAACTGGATGCTTATCTTGCTGGGATCCTATGACCCCAGCTGACTTCCTGCCCTTTGGGCGGGGGGCTGGACTCGATGATCTTCCGAGGTCCCTTCCAGCCCTGATGTCTATGAAATCTATGAAATATTTAAGCAGCGGGAAGGGATGTATGGCTGAGTAGTGTGGCTGGTGCTCCCTGAGCAGAGGGAGGCAGTTAGTCTACAGGGTGCATCTCTACCCTGCCTTCTGCCCAGCTTCAGACTAACATGGTTAACTGAATCAGTATTGCATAAGCTTGCGTGAGCCCGAGCTCACTTCATCAGATGCTGTGAAAGGACGTGCACTGAGCAGTCTATCAAAGAGAGAAAGAGCAATTTGATTACAAAAGACAGGGAGCGAGGGGAGCTCCCTCTCCCCTGCCCCGGGGGCTGCTGACCAGAGTAAACCCACAGAAGAGCTGTGCCTGAAGCCCCGTACGCTAAACCCTGCGCTGGGGAAGAGAGTCCACTCCTGACAGATCAGGCAGAGGAAATGCAGAGCTGTCTGAGGTTAATGCTGATGATGCAAGTTTTTTACCACTGGGCATTTAAAAAAAACAACTCTGAGCTGCTTCACGTGTGTGTCTGGCACCTGCCAGCATTTTACAGCACTAAAAAGCGGGGCTCTGAAAGCGCTCTGTGCTCAGACCTACCTCTTCAGCAGCCAGGGAGCACGCAACATTCATCCGCCGTACAAAGTTAATACGGCCTCACCCGTAATTCTTCATATTCACATTACAATCTCCCTTTCTGACTCCTCCCCAAAAAAACCATGGTGGCTGCCTAAAGCCCCGAAGAGGTGAACTTTTCAGGGCAAATCCCCTGAGAGAGTGAAATTAAGATACAAAGTATCTGTGACACTTCAGAGCAGAGTGGCCAGGGAACCAGAGTTAATTGACTTGAGAAAGATAAACATATCAAGGCTGATTAATGCAAGCAGGCTTCCTGTGGCTCTGTGAACTGGTGAAAGGTCATCCTCCGTACACCCCTCTTTGGGGGAAGGACCATGTCACTTGAATGAGGCAGTGTCATGAGAGAAAAATCCAAGAGATTTCCTTGTTAGCAGTTTTCTGAAAGCATTGGAGGCTGGGAATGGGGGTAACAAAAGCAGTCTTAAATGAAGCAATGTCCACACTAGACAGAAAGTTAGGCCAGCCATCTCTCTCTCTCTCTCTCTCTCACACATACAGAGCTAGCCACCCACACAGCAATATTCCACAGGCCAGTTGCATTTTGAGAAGAGCTAATCATACGGGAATGTGGAAGATCTCTAATGATAATGCAGTCTGTTTTTCCTTTAATAAGCATATGGGGAATCTGAGGAGGAGGATAGAAACTGAATCAGCTGCAAAAAAAGTGCAAGCGCTTGACTGGAAGAAATTACTTTGAGTAGGAAAATACATCTCTTTGGCTCTCTGTTCTTGCCAATGCCTCATCATCCCAGAAGCTGCACATATGTCAAACATTGGCACATTCTGGTGTTGGTTCAAAGGCTCTTTCAAGTATTCCAATACGCCACCTTGTTTAAAAACCACACACGCAAAATCCACGAGAAGCAGGACAGCCCTGGATAGAGAAAGGATTTATTGGCATATAATTTGCCCATTGGCTGCTCTCCATATATAAACCTTACCCACTGCAGTAAGATCATCAGAGAGAATCCGCGGCACATCCAGTATGGATAATATTAAAATTAAGGAGTTATGTGTAACACTCATTCAAAATCTACATGGTTCAATAAAGCGGGATGGAAGTGAGAGCGAGGATACTCGCACGCTATTGCACTGTCTCTCTCTCACATACAAAAATTACTTTCCAAGGCACTGAAATGCAGCCAGGTCAGGAGCAGAACATGGCACTGACCGACAGCATGCAGAATAACTACCCAATATTTGATGACAGCAAGGAAACGGCTCTTTTGAAATGTATTTCCTTATGATGCTGCACCAGTCAACATGGTAGCTGAGCATTCTCCAGCATTAGAGCACACAAAACCAAACCTGCAGCATCGAAGGGCGACAATTCATCCCCCAAACATTCAGAACGTACGTGTCTACTGGGAAAACTGCAGCCCTGGGTACATGGGTTTTAAAGGATCAGAACGTGGTTAGAGTTTATAGGCACTGCAGAGGTTATGAAGCCAACAAGCTGAGAACGGAGCTGGCGCCGTGGAAAAGAAAAGCTTTCTACATGCACTTACAAACACTCGGAGCTGTATTTGCAGCTGGTGATATCCGAGGTGCGCCCCAACAGAGTTGCCTTCATGTTAGCTAGCACTTGAGCACTTCAAGGGAGCGTGCACCTGCCTCATCTTTAGCCCAACTGTCCTGAGCTTAGGTGCTGATGAAGGGATCTGGGAGGGAAGGGCTGATGTTATTAATTTACACTTGCCTCCCCCAAGACGCTTTTCTGACTCATTAAACGGAGTTTCTCTACAAGGCTTAGTTTATTCTAGCTTCACATGTTTCTTAACATGGTGCTCAATAAGTGTAGACAGTAACAGTACCACTGAGAGCCAGTCGGTTCCCTCCCACACATTCAATCCTGACCGATGGAAACTTCTGTGGTGTCTCTTCTCCCACCCGGCTCCTGCTCTTTGTTGGAAGTGCTAGGCACTGTACAAGCCAAGGTTACACCTCCCGCCCTGAGAGACAAGACCAGGAGGAAAATCAAGTCAGACACACAACACACAGACAATGATTTAATTCTAGCTACAGCAGCCCTGCTGTTCTGGTCCTGTGCTTTTTTAGGGTCTGTAAAATGAGAGCAATCAGGGACTCCATAAATCCTGCACTTAATTCAGCCAGGATTTAAATGCTGGCCCCAGAAGTGAAAGCCAAGCACATTGCCCCATCAGCTCACTTTGCTCTCGCTTCACAGTCTTCACTAGCAGAACTACCTACCTCTCCCTTCACAACCTTGAGCTTCTAGGCAGTTTTTCATTTCTTGATTTCTGTCTAAAGAACAAGTGTCAGAAAGACAGCAGAGAGTGCTGTGTTTGTTGGATGCTTTCACTCCCACCACTACCTGGCCCCTTTTGGCAGCATTCACAGTGATGCCAAGGATTCAAGGAGGACTCGAACCCATCCCAGCATGAGACCAAAGTTGTGGTGGTATCATGACAGCCTGGACTGCTGCTGCTGATCCCAGACCTGGCCTGGAGATAAGCAGGAGTCCAAGCTCCAGTGCTGCCAGACTAGCAATAAGCTAGGACAGAAAGCTGACAGGCTAAGGGTTTGTCTACAGCACCTCCACAGCACACTCAGAAACCCGACTTCCAATAATGGCATGAGCTCCTGTACTCCGTGCAGTGATAGCTAAGGCTCCCCTCATTGAAAGAAATGACAACCTAGTGGTTAAAGCCCAGGGCTGGCTCTAACAAGTATGTTTAGCCCTGCAAAGGATGTTCACCTCTTTGACCACAGGCAAGTCACTTCCCCTCTCTGTACCTCAGGCAGCACCAAGAGACCTGCTAAATGATGTGGGCACCATAATGCTGTGCACTCACTCTACACACACCCAAAAGACAGTCCCCTATGTTAGCGTAGAGGTGAGTTGTAAAGGTTAGGCTCACCAATGTTTGTAACATATTTCAAGACCCTGGCTTGAAACACATTCAATAAGTGCAAAGACTGATTCACGCTTATTTCTGGACTCTGGTTTTGTCCATCTGAACAGGTCCCTGACCTGTAATACCTAATAGCAAATAAAAGCCTGCAATATTATACTCGCCACTTAAAAATTTACCTGAGAACAATGGGAAACAGCTGGTATGTTTTACCAGGAAGTGAAGAGTCACGAGTTCACTTTGTGATAAAAGGTCACATTCGTGCCAAGAACAAGCTGATGAAACATCACCTGTAACAATGGTGGCATTGACCACACATTACCTCTCCCCACAGAAATAGAAGTAGTGTATAGAGACCGCATTGATAACAGACTTTCCAAGGAAACCGTCCTTCACTGCACTACAGTCGCTGTGGCCCAGATAAGACAGAACGGTGACAGAGGCCACCTGAGCCCTGCCAACTGCGCTCTGCCACTGCTTCTCCACTGAGCCCGTAAGACTGCATTAGCCAGGGAGAGCTGTTCTCAAATGCTTTTTGTTGACTGCAGAGGCTCTTGTCATGTTCCATTGCATGGGTAGAGCATAAAGGAAGAGTCTGAAAGTCAGATCAGGTGGGAGTTTATAGAAATTGTAAATGCCGGAGAACTGACCAGCAGATTCCCAGAGAAGTAACAAAAAATATTATATCTTTACAAAAACATCAAGAATCTTATGGGCAAAAATGTTGGAGTTTTTGCTTCAAGGAAAGCCACAGGCAATACAATACTATGAAGCATTCACAAAAGCAGCCTGTAATCAAAGCCTGCATCCAGATACCTCAGCCCTCTGTACAGCCAGGCATTTAGTCACATCAACAATCCCACTGATCTAATGCGACTCCTCGTCGTAGAATTAAGCACATGCTTAAGTGTTTGCTAAACCGGAACTTATGGGTTATAAGGTGTTCAGCATCTTGAACTCCTACCCAAGTTTGTTGCTGTGTTTTGGTTAATTTCCAAAAAAAGAAAACATGGAGCTCACAGAAACTGTGACATCTTCAGACCAAACCACCTGTCTCTCCTGATGAGCTAACTTGGTGAAAGAACCAAGAGGATTTTTCAAGTCCAAAAATGTTTTAAATGCATTTTATTGGAGCAGCAGCCAGCCTGAACTTGGCAAAAGCAAGCAGCACTTTACTGTCATAAAACAAAGAGTCTGAAAAGAACTCTGCATTAGTTTGATCACCTGTCAACTGAAGGAGAAGAGAGGCCACAGATACTTGTGTAAACAGCCTTGACTACTGTGCTTTAAGTTCCAAGTACCGGTGCTTTTCAGATGAATATCTTTCTTAGCTATCCGTGCACGTGAATTGCTCGTAATTATGTTCTCTCCTTCCACTGCTTGCCAGCCAAAAGGAATCCTCCCAAGTTTCCTCGAAATAGCAGCTCTAATGAACTCTGCCTGCTAGTTACGACAGGAAGGATGCACTGTGTACAAATGCCACTTAAGGCACGATGCAGAACCAGGCTGAAAACAAAGCCAAGCCAAGCCCAATGCCCTGAACTCCTTCCTTTCCTTTTTTGTGTGCTTGCGACCAGGTATTTAGCAGAATTTGCAGATTCACTGGAATCTGATACAGCCACACCATAAGCACTTCTACGGCAGCCTCAAACTTGTCATCTTTGGGCCGTCAAATGCACAACTTAGTGCCCGCACCATGCCGGCTCCCCCCCCCCCAAATTCTTTGAAACATTGGGTAAAAGCTGCATTCCCAGATTGGACAAGAGACTCTCAGAGCTATGTTGCAACACTTTTCAGACCCACGATGGCTAGATGAGTAGAGCTGCACCCCTGGGATACCGGCTGGCAGAAATGCAGCCAGCTGGGGAGAAGTGCTCATATTAAGGTAGCAAAGGCTCAAATGGGGATTGTGCTAGGTCCTCTACAAGTCAAGAGGAGAAACACTCTCAGACCTCAGCCTACCCAATGTGAAAGGAGCTTGGCAGGGCTCTGCTCCGCTCCAGATAGACTGGGTTTATAACTAGCAGGAGTGCCTAAAAAAATCCTCCTCCCTGGCTTGCTTATAGTCCCAGCAAAAAGCCCAGGACAGAACAGACCTGGGAAACAAACTGCCCATCTCTCAGATGCACTCTTTCCACATCAAGCACAGGGCTGCTCCTCACCCGCAGCCCTACACAATGCTCTGTGGTAAGAAGAGCACAAACTCACTGGAACAGTTAATCTAGCACTTTTGACCACTAGTAAATTCACCACCCACCTACACATCTGGGCAGACTACTGCCATACTTGGCTATTCCTGGTTGCCATGCAGCCCAAGCCTACTCACACAGTCCTTGCCTCAGGCTGTTGCTCCTATCTCAGCATAGGATACTCAGCTAAACACTTAAGCCACCTCCTGCAGTTACTGCAAGTCTAGACAGGAAGAGCCCAGAGAGACCAAGCCCCAGTTCTCACTCGTTGCTCTCCCAGGCTAGGAAATAAATGGACATCGTTTTGTCAGTAAAGGTGAAACCTGGAAACTTCCATCACACATTAAATACCAGCCTCTTGCAGATCCATCCGAGGCAGATGTGAAAGCCCTCTCTGCATCTCTCAACTTCACTAGCTTGAAAAGAAACAAGCAAGAAAGCAGAGAAAAGTGCCTGGGCATAGCACAGACTGTCACATGCTTCCCCTCACAATCCCACAGGAGCCCAGGCATTGCTATTACTCCCATTGATCAAAAAAGCCAAAAGAAATACACAGAAGCTACAGATGAAGGTGTCACAAGAACTTCATGGTTGAAGAGTTGAATAAAAACAGGAGCCATTCAGATAAACTGAGGGGATCTGATAGTGGCCTTTAACTCCCTGCAGGGGGTTGCAAAGAGGCTGGAGCTAGCCTGTTCTCAGTGGGGGCAGGAGACAGAACAAGGAGCAATGGGCTCCAGTTGCAGCAAGGGAGGTTGAGGTTGAATACTGGGAAAAACTCTCTCACTAGGAGGGTGGTGAAGCGCTGGAACAGGTTACCTAAGAGGTGGCAAAATCTCAATCCTTGGAGGTTTTTAAGGCCTGGCTCAACAAAGCCCTGGCTGGGATGATGTAGTTGGGGCTGATTCTGCTCTGAGCAGGGGGTTGGATTAGATGTGACCTCCAGAGGTCCCTTCAACCCTCATTTTATAGGATTCTAAACCTGCGGCTGCAGGGAGCAAAAGAAAGGACTGTGTCCCCTTACTCGCATCACAGAACAGCAATGCTGCACCAGCCGGTCACGTCGGGGTACTAGCACGTCCTGACTGCTTGCTAAATTCCTGGGAGACATAACCCCCCTGACAGAGCGTGCGACGGTGGTGAGAAGCTGTGAAGCAGTGCAACCAAGAGCCTAGGGCAGTAGTTCCATCTACAGAACAAAGTAATGAGAGAGATCTAATTTCAGGTCCACACAGAGCCCAGAGTTATGTTTGCCTTTCCTATTCTCTGGATGTATAAAAACCCCACAAACCAACAGGCTCAGCAATTTTTACCTACCATCTTGAAAGTCACTTTCTGCCTGCAGCTCCTTCAGCTGTTTAAAGGGATGCCGTTAGGTCAGAACTGACCAACCAGGTAAAGTAAAAAGAGTAAAAACAAAGAAACCCCCCCCCAACCAACCAACCAACCCTTTCATAAAATTTTAAACCAGTGGAAAGAATGCAAAGACTTACTTAAATCTGACAGAAATACCGAGAGTCCGTCTCCCCCAGCAGCATGCAGCTCAGTATTTAGGTGAGCACAGAAGAGAACCAGCAAGGACTTGAAAGGGAAGTGAAAATGGATCTCTCTAATTTCACTGTTGAAGCTGAGACAGTTATGTGCATGTCAGGGTGGAGAAGCAGACATTACACAGGCTTTATTCTTTAAGGTTCTGAGGAAACCCAGAATCTTGGCATCACGCAGGCTAGTAGTGGGTATTTTTTGTAAGAAGGAAAGAGAGGCCATTCCTCTTCCGGCTAATGGAACAGGGAGCCCAGATATTTGTCTCTGCCCAGCCGTGGCTATCCTGGGTCAGTGGATAGAGTACGACAGGGAAAGATGAAGCCAAGAACCACCCCCACCCCCAAACACACACATACCTCCCGAACTTGCCTACTTTGAAGACTAGAGAGCCATCCAAGCGCTGGTCCTGATTAGGAGATGCTGACCAGACTAACCCAGGGTGCAGAGGCCCACGTGGCAGCTGCTGCTGGGGCTGTGTGTGCCCAGCCAGCCAGTGATCCCAAGCACCAGGAGCTGGATAGGATCAGCCCTCACATCTGGCCTCCCACCAGTCAGCTGAGCGACAAGCGCCTGCCACTGGAGCTAAACAATGCCAGGCCAGTTACGGAGCCGCTGCTGAGAGTCCCCTTGCTGGGGAACCTCTGCAGGTCCCTCCTTCCCTCCCCTGCTCTAGAGCATCAAGTCTGCATCCCATTCCTTCCCCAGCATGGCCACATCCTTCCCGAGCCACCTTACCGTGCATGACAGCCATCAGCAGCTCAGCCCTGCACAGAGACACTGCTGCAGTTCTGCTTCTCTGTGGCATCGGCACCCTCTTCCCCCCACGCCTCCCAGGAGACCGGTTCTCCCCCCTCCGTCAACATCAACCTCAGCATCAGCTCAGCCCCTGCAACAGCCCTGCTCCTCTCCCTGCC
>NW_005841833.1:5065132-5098925 GCF_000455745.1 Alligator sinensis | reverse complement strand
AGCTTTTCCGGCCCAGAAAGCCCGAGTCAGACTGGCGCGGCCCAGATGTGCGGGCTGCGCAGGCCTCCCCACCGCCCAGCTCGCTGCTTTCAATTTTGCTGCCGGGCGGCAGTGGCGCGGCGCGGGAAGCCGGAGCATGGTGCTGCTCAGCCCCGCCGCAGCCCGGCTGCAGCAGGGCCTGGGCTGCACCCCCGCTGCTCTCGGCCGGCAGGGATGGGAGCAAGCGCAGCTTCAAGCCCAGCAAGGCTTAGCCCGCTGCACGACTGCGAGGGAGACCGGCAACCCGTGTCCAACCGCCCGCAGCTGCCACCTGGGGCAACCGGACTGCAGCCACCGAGCATTTAGCAGGGGTTGGGTCCAGGTCTAGGCAGCCCCCGCGGCATCCCGCCTCACCCCCTCTCAGTGCTCCAAAAGGCCTCTCTGAGACACCCCAGGACCCCCCAAAAAGTGCCAGTGTTAGAGCCAGGACACCTGGACGCCAGCCCGCACAGAGCGCTGAGCACCGCAAGTATGGAAGCCTCTGACCCCAGCTTCCAGCCAGCGACATTTGGGAACGGATGAATTGTTACCCAGACCCAGTCTCCCCAAAGTGCCAGAATAGACCATATTTTTAAGAAACAGTTTAGATCTCATCATAGCAGAGCAAAAGTCATGGTAAGAGAGGGACTGGAACAGGGTCCCAGTCCTGCAAATCTCTTCCACCTACAGCTTCTTTGGCCATCAACAGATTTAAAGGCACAAGCATCGTAACCACGTACAGTCTACTGTAGGTCACTGGAGACTTCAGCAGTGTGCATTCACTGACATTTTGTCACTGGACAGTTGCTTAGAACTTGGCAGCACCTGGTGGCACTTTCTACATGCACTTCACTTTAATGAAACATAATTAAACCTGCTTACGAAAATGATAATGCCATAAATGCCAAAACACAGATAATATAAAAAGAACAGAGGCAAGATTGTTTTGTACATTATCAAAATGTTTTAAACACCCTCCCTCTTCCACACACACTGCTAATTATGCAAAGATTGTCAGCCACAGCTTGGCCCTTGCAATCTCTTGCTTACCTCTCCTGCTGAGGATCTGCTGAAGCTTTATTAAAATGGTTGCAAAGCGCTTCCAAGACCATCAGATAAAGGGAACTACAAAACAGAGAGTTATTTCGCTAAGGAGCCATCCTTTAAATTATTAAACCAGCCAACAGCAGTTGTTTATGAACTTTTCCTATTTCCATTAGTGCAACTATACCAGGTAATCACATCATAAAATACCCCCTACGACTCCCAAGTCTGGCACCAGCCCTTCATAATGTCTTCTCCCTGCTTTGTTAATTTTAAAAGTTACTTATTTTCTTGTCAAACATTCCCCATTTAAAATAACATTTAGAAGTTGGTTAAACTGTAAAAGATCCAATCAAGTGTCCCAGCGTGAACACCTCATTTGGAAATACAGGTGAGCTTCAGAGTGACTTCCTATGCCGAGCCAACAGTGTGGCTGCATTAGCTTTGCTTTCAGGCCCCTTCGGAGGCATTGTTTCAAGAGCTTAGACTTTCCCCCATTCCCATGTCACAATACCAGTAATTCAGCTTAGCAGGCAGCCAGGCCAATTTTTATTGCGGCTGTCATATTTTGACAAGCAGCTTTTAACTATTATAGCTGAGAAATCAAACTGACTTATAAAAGCATATACTAGGAGGTGCTCCAAACTGTTTAATGGGATTAGACTGAGGGTTAATCAATCCCATGAAAGGGATTGATTAGTGTAAGTGGAAGGAGGTCAGTGGCCAAAGCACTGATTGCAAAGAGATCCTGGAAAGGCTCCTGTGTGAAACCAATCCCCTTTATACCGTTTGAAACACAGCTGCTGTTTTAGTTTTGAGAGACTGGGTTATCAGACAGCATCTGCAGCGCAAGGCAGATGCATTTAGGTGATGTGTACAGCAAAACTAGACTACATGGAATTAAGCTGGCAAGTCTTGATGTATGGTGTTATAGATGTGAGTAACTGCAAGAACCAGGAGTTTAAGTTCTCGTCTTACTTGTGGTGATTAGCAACAGTTAGTTCTTAACCTCCAGCAGCAGAATCCTTAGGTAGAAGCACAGAATAAAAAGCCAAGAATAACACCTAGGTCTCCCAAACTGAGTGCAGTGCAGTGCAGTGCAGTGCAATGCACTCCCTAGATCATGCTGCCTCCTCTCCCTCCAATGCAAGTGTGCATCTGCCATGCACTGCAGGTAAGCCACATGCATGTACACTGAGCTTATACATACATATATGCAGTTCAACAAAAGATTAATTTTAAAGGTTGTTATTGGTAGGACCCAACTCCCACAGATCACTGGTAATGAACTAGGCTCCAAGTTGGGGTTGTCTTAGTTCAGTCAGACATAAGCAAGTCATGTGTACACACCCTCCCACTGCTTCTCAAGGATGCTTATTAATGTGTGTGCAATAAAATATTTGTTTAAACTGATACAGGTTCCTTCTTGCACCAAAATGAATTTTACCATGTTTTATTTCTTCCCACTATGCTTTGCACAGGGATGTTTCTAAATTCAAGACGGTTAGTAGCATCAATAGGTTTCTATGTTTTCCCTTCTGCCAATACCAGTAGTTTCCAGATGTTAACAAGTGCCCATAAACAGGTGAAATGCAAGTACATGAACATATTTTAAATGTAATTCCACAATCAGAGAAGTTAACATTAGCACAAGGCAGCTGAGCTCATATCTACAAATTATACACTAATTTCTTTATGCTGTTTGCATTTATAAATCTTACATTCAGTGTGCAACTCCTATTAGTAACAATAGGAATACTTTGTACATTCTTTACTATTGACCAAGTAGTGCTACTTTGTATCACTGAAGGTACAGTATTTGTAAATAAAGAAAAATGTAGTCTTTTGTGTCTAAAGCGTAGAAGTGAGATGGTTGCAAACTTTTCACCATTCATTATAAGCAGAACACAAGTTTGTTAAGCAGAAGAACAGTTTATTGGCAGTTATTTCCAAAACCGCAATGACTGAACATAATAAAAATGCTTGAAAAAGGGAGGAAAAAACAGTCAGGAACAACGAAACAAAACTCAGCTTTAAATACCTCACTTAAAAGCATTTATTAATGGGACCCCATGAGCAGGCAGCTCCTGGTGCAGTTGACGGAAGAGCATAGCACATTTGTTTCTTTCTTGCATCCTGCCCAAGGTGTGAAAGAGTCTGGCCTGAAAATAAAGAACATCTCTGAGTTGTTCTCTGCAGTCCACTTTCACAAAATAAACCTTGGCTTCATTTAGATTCAGGATAGCCGATTCCAGAGCTGTCAAAAGGGAGAGGAAGTCCAGTATTTAAAATAGTGGTAAAGTAAAAACTACATGCAATATAACCCTGTTCCTGGGGATCCCATTATGAATTACTGAATGTTCTAAATTAGCAAGTTCAAGACATACTAGAAGACATTCTATAATTTCTTTTGAAAAAAAAATAATGGTCTCTTAGCAACAATTCCATTCAACTACAGCCCCCGCTTTTCAAGTTTTGCTGCAAGGTGTGAGCAAATTGTGCAGATAAGCAAGGCTCTATTGACCTTGTAAAAAAGATTCAGTATTTACAGAATTTTTAGTCCAGACCTAGGCCCTGATCCTGCCATGTAATATTGTCTTGAAATATATTATTGAGACCCAAGTATCTATACTTGTTTGCAGTCCATTCAAAAGTGAAAAAAGTATAAATAGAATTATTCTTCACTCTACCTTCTGCCTTCTTCTGGGGAGTATAGGAAGTTGCAGAAGCAACCTGACATTTGGCCACCAAGAACATGGCACAGCCTTTGTCCAGTACTGCCCCATGAGCCAAAATTGGCTCTATCGCCATATGCAGAATATTCAGAGCTTGTTCAGGAATACCAAGAATCAGCTGAAAGAGAAAAACACTGAAACAGGTGTCCACTGAAAATAGCAGCTTCTTCTGGAGGAAACACAAGCCACTTGCATGCCACATCCATGTTCAGATAAGTCAATGTATGTATATCAGTGCAGAGAAGGTTTTTAGGTTCTCCCTACAATCTTCTTTTAAAATCAAAGCTCATTAACAGAAGGAGATGCTAGAGCAAATGACAGTAGGAACAAGAAAACTCCTTATTAAATACTCCTTCCACACGACCGGCAACCAGAACCCCCATCTGTCCAGTGCGCACACAGCCTTTAACTAGTATTAAATTCCAGTGTCAGTGCCTTGTGCTTATGTGAAGTTTTTATATCAGTTTATTGGCTATCAATAGAAGGGAAGGCAGCAACAATTCATGAAATGTGAGTGTAACATGCTGAAACTGAAGACATGATAAATGAACACAGTTTTCATACATTTTCCTGAAAGATTTTAGACATGCAAATCAACAACTGAATAATCCTGCCACATTAAAATTCTTAAAATCCAAAGAGCAGTAGCAATGGTAGCTGAATCTACAGCTTAAATTTAGGAGCCTGTGAAATCAGGACTCAAACCTACCTGAGAGAAAGCCAAATTCAGGACAGTTTCAGAGGCCAAATACTGTAGACTGTATTCTCGAGAAAGAGCAAGAGCCTGGAGCAGGACAGGGAGTGCAATTGTATGACATGAAGATCTCCAATAGAGTTCTGCTGTTGACAGAAGTACGCTGATGAGGGCCAGGGTTGTGGGAGGGAGGAGAGAAAAAAAAAAGCCACTATTTTCATGTAAAACTTCAAATGTTTCCCTCAGGACATCAGAGACAAACAGCAGCGTGTTATCTACCCATAATGATATTTTTCCTTTACAATACCAAGTGTGCAACAAAATATTTTGTCAGTTAGTGGCATTCCCTTTTTAAGATAACATTTAATACTATTGTAAGAAGTAATACTTAAACAGATTTTTTTTAAGCTAGTCTTATTTTAAATAAAAAATAATTTCCTTTTCATGGACCTTTCCTTCTCTTCTTTGCCCTTAAGGGAAACTGTAGCTCCAAAAACTCTCAACTTGGAAACTCGTGGAAGTTTCACTACCTGATGCTTCTTTCAGTTTGGTGCTGGTTGGGGGGGGAGGAAGGGAAAGGGATGCAAAAAAGAAGTGTTGATGACTAGATTTGAGCTCTACAATATCGTTAAATCTCAAAAATACCCAAAATGCTGAAAACAAATGTAACTTTCACATCATTCACAATTTAAAATACAGATACATAAATTGCATTGTTCATGATGATGGAAGCTATCATAGACTGTTCCAAATACAAAAGCTTTCAGTCTCTTGAGTACAGAGATGCATGATTAGGTACTATTTCCAAATCATTTGCTTTAAAAACAGTTACAAACAGCAAGTTCATTCAGCTGAGCAGTGATTGTTTCCATTTCTATGGTAGTAAAATGAAATACTACCAACAAAGTTTATTAAAGATGGAAATATTTCCTAGTCCAAGCAGTGATCATCTACAGATTAATGAATTCATGGGCATTTACACATACGGGAGCGGGGGGAGGAGGGAAGTCACATGTATCAGGATCCCTGCACTGAAAACTGGTGGCGGAGGCGCTTAACTAAAGTTTGAACAAGGAACTTTCCAGCAGACTCGATTAATCAAGTCTGCTCTGATACGCTATAATCACAGCGCATCAGAGCAGACTCGCTGCATGTCTATAGGTGCCCAAACTGTCCCAGTTATGGCTGCTGAGGTTAAATCAGTGTCAAGTACTATTCCATGTTTTTCCTACCTGATCACCATCTCAGTATTCTTTATCTTCTGGCAGTGTGTCAACAGTTTCTGTAAGAGTTTGTGTGCCTCTGACATCTGGTTTTGGGCTTTCAATACAATGGCCTTTCTGCAATTCAAGACAAATAAAAACTTACCAGATTTCTATATTTTGGTCTCAGTTCTGCTGCTGGGTGCACTATAATGCACGCCGGTATGTTAGAGCTCTCCTCCCACACTTGCACATGCTTGGGTAGAATTGTTTCATAACTACACTTTGGAGCAGGCAAAGATGTTTTGTATAAACAAGACTTAGTCCTTATAAGCACACATTTGTTCCAGAAAACTCAACACATACTTTAAGCACCCTTTATGGAAGGAAAATGGGGGCCCTCCCCCATTTTAGATAGGAAAACCAAAGCTGAGGCAACGCAATCTTGCACAGAGTCACACTGCAGACAGAGATAGGCTTTTGGTCTCCTGATGATTTCATACAAATCCAGAATTACACTTTGATTTTAAATGGACACATTGATACATTCTGAAAGCAGCAGACCTACAATGTATACATTCATGTTTAGGTAATGCTACACCAGTTAAAGCATTTTATAGCCACTAAGCTAGCCAGTGCTTCAAAGCCCTAGTGGAATGGATAGAATGGTATTATCAAAATACACTATATATTAGTATACTTACAGCAGAACTAGGCAAAAAGCATTATATAGCAACCAGTAGAAAGTGATGTGTAGGTAAACATTTTATTCCCAGCAAGCATTGTATTTCATTGTTAAAGATTTTAATCGGATATTATTAAATGCTATTCTGCAGGTTTGTGGTTTCTTACCTGTACACTCCTTCGATGCTATTAAGTGCTGTAATTCCTGCCACAAGAGAATCAGCAATGTGGTATCTGCCATCATTCATGGCTCTATCAAACTGTATTTTCTGATCAAACAGCATCCACAGCTAAACAGAGAAGGTCCAGGCATAAATAGTGGCGTACATGCATTTTGTGATCCAAAAATGAAACACATATGCTACTTTTAAACACAGCTGACTACCCTTTTATTTACTGGAGAAGCAGTACAAATACGTCTTCATTTGTTGTTTTGAAGAAATAGAACTCCTTTTACAGTGCAGAAACTAGAATGTGTTTCAAGATCTAATACCCCTTATGTATTATGAGTTAAAAAACGTTGCAGAGTCTGCATAGGAATAGAAGGCATGGAAAAAATGATAAACACTGCTTTTCAATCCAAGATGTTGACGAAAATCCCTCCCCACTCAAATGGTGACATAGTTAATTTTCATAGCTTTCAAATCTATGCGTGAATTTGTGGCTTCCCCATTAGTGAGAGGATTTATGTGGAGACTATTCAAATGTGCTCTAAACACAGTTTATACAGATGAAGTACAGAAGGAATTAGGATGAAGGGGAATTCTGATCCTTCTGCCACAGACACAAACTTGGCGCACAACTTTTTTTTTATTATTATTTTTTAAGTAGTATAGACCACAGGTTACCTGTGAATGCTGACTATTGGGAGGAAATCTTTCCTTCAAGTGTTTCAATATTTCAGAAGCAGCTGCAAAGTAGCCCTACAACAGAGAAACAGCACTGTGATAAGCATGCAAGCGCTCCTTAAGACAAAATTAACCCCCCTAGAAACAAGAAGTTGCTAAGAGAAAAATACTAAGATTTCCTTCCACCTCATCCATGTAGGCTGGAGATAGGAAAAATAACTCTAAATACACACACCTTGCCACATGTCACTCAGCTTGCCACAGGCCTGTGAAGCATCCCCACTTGCCCCTGCAAACTTTTTTTTGTGCAATTAACTATGAAGCTCACCTGCTCTGCATGTAGCTCAGCCAGGTGACACAACACTACAGCAAAGGATTCCGTATTATTCTGCTGGACACCCACATTTACAGATTCCAAACTGTTCATGCTCAGCAGCGTCTGCGCTTGTTGAAGAGCCATGGTGCTAGAGAGAGGAAAACCATAATTTACTTTCATGCAGTAGTTCTAATCTATGCTCGAGCCATAAAACAAAAGCTAAACTATTTCCCCTCCTTCCCCCCGGAATTCCAAACTATGCAAGGCCTGAAAGTGCTCATGAAAAGACCATAAATCCACATCAAAGCATTCACATACAGAAGCTTTTTGTCTGGCTAAGGCTGAATAAACAAGGAAATTAAAATTACAGCTATAAGAGGATGATGAAATCTATCTTCTAACATAGGAGTTAAATGAGCAGGACCAGGAAGAACCAGCCCCAGCATCTGTTGATGCCTCACTTAGCACACTGAAGAGAAGCAGTCACTTGTACGGTTGTCAAGAAGTCAACAAGAGCATCACTTGCTTACAACGGTAACAAACTACTATAAGCAGCAGAACTAGACTTTGGTGAGAGAAAATACCTGCGACCATATAATCTCCAAATGGCAGTTTTCTGTGCTATACTAATGTCAATAAGCTCTGACAGGCTGTGTTTCCAATGCAACAGATCAGAGTCCTTTAAGGCATCCATTAGCTTGTTGGCAGTCTTCCCTGCAAAAGCTCTTTGCTGGACCAAGGATTGTATTCCCAGGGAAGCTAGGTACTAGGAGGGATGGAAAAACAAAATTAGGACGGTAAAGCTGCCAGGCAACAAAGTCTAACAAAGCAGAAAGAATAAGTTATCAAAACTTCCACCTTTCTCCATATGTAACAATATGAATGTCACCTTGTTAAGGGATGAAAGGGATACTCTAGGCTCCCATTCCATAGTGGAACAGGTGGTGGGAGGGAAGGGGTTCAAGTTGAATCCTTCCAATGATTATGCTCTGCTTCTAGAGCTTTCCCTCTTTTTCCTCACTCCCCCAAATACTGATCAGACCTCCTGCACTCTGCATACCAGCTATATGATTAGCTCCCTCTCCCTTGTCCCATCTGCTCCCTGCCTCATCCGGATTTTTCTTCCTCAGCCCTAGCAATCTGAAGTTACAGACTGGATCCTCAGATCTTGCAAGGCAGCCTGCTCACTACACAGTCTTATGTTCATTTTCTGCCTCCCATGCCAGGTCATGAATGTTTAAAGGGAGAGAAAGAGACAGATTTTGAAACAAAACAGGAGACTTACAGGCAATCCAAAGTGAACAGCTTTTTTCACAGAGTGTTCTAACAGAACACAGCTATCTGAACTCTGCTGCTCCAAGATGTATAGCCAACTCTGTTTAGAAAAGAAGTTAAATGTCATTGCAGAGATATGCTGCTTAATATAATACAAAACATTTTCAGGCATCTATTAAGAAGGGTACAAATCTCATTGCAATACAAACTTCTAGAAGTCACATAAAAATGGAACCTGCATTAAGAACTGACACAGCAGAAAAGACCAGTGTTCTGTTTGGCCTGGAGTTCTGGCTGCAACAGTGGCCAACACTGGAGATTTCAGAGTAAAAACGTAGAAACTATTATACTGTTACACATCTGAGACACTGACACAATTAACCTAACTGGAGTTTATTCACTGCTGCAAACTATGAGAAGCTTTTACTCCTACCTCAAAACAACATACTGCTTAGAAAAGCTAAATTTCAGAATCTACAAAACGGTAAAATAAAAGCTTCATCTAGTCAGACAGTGTCTTTCTAGAGAAAGAAGCACTTAATTCTTTCCCTTGTCATTGGCTGGATGGGAGATTTACACATAATCACTGCACAGAGGGGAGCTTGAAAACAAGCTTCTATGACTTATCTTGAACAGACCTCTTAAAAGTGCGAAAATAAATTTCCCAGCATTGCATGATTTGGGGTGCACGATGCCCATTCAGAAAGTTCCAGTTAGTACGTTGAAGTTCACTGCTTCAAGGATAGCTCACCCAGATTTACTGCTTACGGCACTAACAACCAAAGCATCATCCCAAGGTGGGGAAGTGACATTTAATTACTGCCAAACGCTAGACCCAGCTACAGCAAATACATCAAAAGTCTAATTGAGTTGAGAGACAGATGGCTACGACAGGCCATTTATCTCCCTTTAAAGCATGGCTGTCTTACCAAACAATGCTGCAAGCAAACATGATCATTGGACTCCTGTGCAATTCTGATGGCTTCCTGAAGAGCAAGCTCAGCCTGTTGACTATCAGCAAATCAAAACACAGAAAGCATTAATATTTCATTAACATCTTATACAGCATTATAAAAAGAGAATAATGTTAATCTAAATTATGCGTATCTTATTTCAAAGCGAGCTCTGATTAAACAGGTTAGACAAGACAGCATTTCCTTAAATCCACTTCCGTGTTAGCTTTAAGACAAGGTTCTCTCACCAAGAACGGAATCTACAAGTTTTTGCCCCTTACCAGGATTCCCATCACACATACATGTTCAAAAGGCACTTCAGATACTATTTTGATAGATGCAATGCATGCCCAGGTATAGAGGGTTTCTACTTCCAATCTACCTGACCCAGCTCTTTCCATCACTATCTTTGCACACTGGTAGCCCAGAGGCTTTTTTTCTATTTATTATTAAAGCATTGTTTTAAAATCCTAATGACCTCTTCACAAATTACCCAAACCAGTGCTGGTTTGAGTGTAACAGGAGGGCAGCTGCACTTACATCTCAACTGATACATAAGCACTTACCTGCTGACCTGCATCTGATAAGTGAAGTAAAAGATCTACCACCCTGGGAAACAACTGCAATAATTTCCCAGGGTAGTAGATCTGCAACTAGACATAAAAAGAACTAGAAATAAAAAGAAAGATGCTAAGGCTTTTTATGTCAACTGTAATAGACATCAAAAGAACCTCTAGCCTTAGCGTCGTTCTCATTTCTTCGTGAGACCACAAGGAAATCAGAATCAGCCCAAGATTCCAAGAAAGTTCCCAAGCCAGTCCCCCTTCATTTGCCCCTGAACTACAGAATGCTCCTCCCCAGCCCCAACTGACTTTCAGAGCATACGAAAAGGTCCATCTAGCAGATGTAGCAACTTGTTTTTATTTATTTTTAATCAATCAGAAAGATGAATTAACTTACTAGTGGCCAAACCGACAATGCAGTGCAGCTAGATTAAGTGCAGCATATCTCAAACTTCGGCCATAGCCTTCATCGCCATTACTTTTGCTTTCTGCTCCAGTGAGAATCAAACGGTCAAAATAATGAAGGAGGCTGTGTGTTGAACTGAAGACATCTTGAACTCTTAGACTATTTAAGTAGCTTAAATAATGCTAAAATTTAAAGCAAAGTCAGCTTTAATTAAAAACAGAACTAACGACATGCTCTTTGAAATTACTTTTTTCATGATATCTCACTCAAAAAAAAGCTTCTGAGCTGGAGGGGAGGGTTATTTTGCAAACAGGAGCACGTTTGACCAGGAACCGTGCAAAAGAGGCAGCACAGGCCTAGAATGAGCATTACTTTGGCAACTACATTTTGTTTTTACTGTCCAGAATACATGTATGCAATTCACTTCTGGGTCTCACAAGAAATCAATGCCCAGTATACACTCCACCAATACCAATGTCTCAGTCTTTTTACTAAAAATGTAGGGACATAACTCTTTAAATTACTCAAGACAGCTTAGTGTCAGAAGGACAAGTCTCAGTTCAGTTCGGCAGGGAGCATAAGCACGTGCTTACATGCATACACTTGTACAGTCTTAAAGAAGCCAACAGGACTACTCTTGTTTGAAGTTAAATGACTACTGTAACACCCTGCTGAATTTGACAGTGTCTTCAGGATTTCTATTCTGAAACACCATATTAACATACAAAACTATTAGATAAAACTTAAGCACTTTATTCTGGTGTACAAAAGTCCCCAGAAATAAATTGTATTTTAGAAATACAAAAGAATTGCCCTATGTGCATTTTGGTTGAAGGGAAGATACACTTACTGCTTCAGCAAAGTCGGGATTGAATTTTAACAAATTATTGAGTTCTTTTTGCAGTGCTGCTGGAGTAAGAGCCTTTGTCTCATCGTTCTTTAATAAAGAAGCCTGGAATAAAAATAGAAATTGTCACTAGGTAA
The DNA here is from genome assembly GCF_000455745.1 of Alligator sinensis. Classification (NCBI taxonomy): domain Eukaryota; kingdom Metazoa; phylum Chordata; order Crocodylia; family Alligatoridae; genus Alligator; species Alligator sinensis. The sequence goes on along the minus strand of NW_005841833.1, from coordinate 5,087,203 downwards.
CTAAGATTGGGGAAGTGCAAATATCAAGATTACATTGTTAGCCATTTCTCATCTTTCTAACTACATAACCAATCAAAGAAGGTGTCATAAACTACACCTACAGTCATGTTTAAATATTGCCAAAGGCAATTCTACTCTAAGTCATATTAAATCATTCACCTTTAAAATGACCATAGTCACTTGGACAGCACTGTGGGAGCGATCAGGGAGTAGATTAAGAATAATTCAGCTTGCGTCTCTGGTAACTTAATGCATTGAACCTCTTATTTAATATGCTACATGGTTCTGATTATGTGTCACCCTGAATAAAAGTAAGCCCCACATTTTCAGGTTAAACAGCTTTCCAAGCCCAAAATCAAATCAACAACTAAAGAAACTCTTTGAACTGAAATTCCTTTAAATCAGTAACACCTGTCATCTGGCTCCACAGGCTAAATGAGTGGTACAGGGCCAGTCTGTGGGCTGGACTGGGCCCACAGACTCCATCCCTCACCCCACATGTTGGATCCAGAGCCTGTGGTGCCTGCTATGGGCCCCATGATGCATATGGTGCCTGTTCCGACCATTCTGGGATATACGCCATGTCTGTTGCATTCTCCAGCCACTCTGGAATTGTACTGCACACTGTGCACATTACAGCTAGTCCAAGATGCTCACTGGACAGGCCCCAGACTGGCCGTGGGAGGCACCACACATTGCACAAGCATTGCTGCAGGGCCAGCCTGGCACATGCTGCATGGGTCAGCTATGAGACCCAAGACCAGCACCTAGGGCTGGATAAGGGGGCTTCTCAGGCCAGAACTTTGACACCCATGTATTAAATAATCTCACAAGAATCAAATAACCAAGGAAAGAATTCAGAGAATTAAATGCACTAAAAATTATACTATTAAGAACCACACTGAAAAGATTTTTTTTCATTTGATATTTTTATTGCATACATAAAAAATACTGCAATCACCCCCACCCCGCACTGTTGCAGGTTCACGTACAGATCAACTCTATGAAAAATCAAGTATGCTTTTTACGTTCTTTGGAAGCGGGGGTGGAAATGGAGAGGTGGACACACGCTTTGGTATATCCATCTGTTCATAAAAAGATTCAGACTAAAAAACTAAACATTTTAGTGTTGTTTTTTTTAAGAGGGAGGGGGGGGCACTATAAAAAAACCCAAATCAAACAAACCCAGGAAAAGCAAGAGAAAGATTCCAGTTAATCTGGTAAAGTTAAATGAACAAGAATAAGACTCCAAGTTTCAGTTAAATCAGTGACTACTGTGCGTCTCAGATAGGGAAAAAATGACAGTTTATATACATAAGATATAAATACTGTGTGGTAATTTAAATAAGACAAAAATCTAGAATGAAGAGAAAATGCAATTCTGCTGTAGTGTAAATCAAATTTGTAACAAAGTGAAGCAATGTAAAAAACAGCATTCCAGCAAGACCTGGCTGATGATGACAAAAAGCCCAATAACATTTAACAATTATTTTTATTTCTTTAAATGTATGTTAAGTTTTGTATGCTTTTTTTTAGTAATAGCAAATTGGTACAAGCTGCTAAAGTCACAAGACTTCATATAATTCAGACTTTTAGTTTCAGCCAATATTTATTCTTTCCTGCAGGTAGATGTTCTGGCAAGTGTTTCACTGAACATAAATTTTGAATTTTTGGATATAAACAGTAACACTAGAAACTAAACTGAGCAGCACTCAACATCAAGGAACTCAGTCATGCCATGTGCTTTGCATGGCCACTTAGTTTCACTTTCAGGGTCTCACAGTGAGCAGCTAACAAATAAAATTCAATAGATTCCTAATAAGTCTGAGGAAAACATGTTTGCTGATCATTCATGAACACACAGACAACTCTTAACTTAAATATTTGCTCAGCAGTATCCAAGACTAACATACCTGCTGTGAAAGAAAATATTCTGCTTGCTTCTGAGAAAGAGGACCACCACAAGATATTTCTTCTTCCCTGTTAAACAGACAAAAACATTGGAAAGTGACAATTAAAATAGCTTATCCTGAAGCTATAAAAAGCTGTGCCAATTACAGATTAAAAAGAAAAAGACACACTTTAAAAAGGCTCCACAGACAATCACTATACAATATCAAGCATGAAAAGAAGCCTGGAGTGCAGAGATTGAAGTTTGGTAGGGTAGAGAAGGGACAGTTAGATCTGGCACGTAGGAGACAGAAAAAAGCAATCAGAAGGAACAAACATTGTCATAGGTTTTAACAGACAGTGAAATGGAATACATGTCTGAAGGAAGCCAGACGTGTTATTATGATGGAGAGTTAGTTTTAACACCAGAGTTAGTTTTAATTTTCTGCCTACAGGGGCTGAGAGCAACATGGAGATTATGTTTATTGTGAAGAACAGTAAAAACCCTAAGAACAAGGGCAAACAAAAGCTGCAGCAAGTCAAAAAGGGGATGGATGAAAAAACAGAACTAAGTTGTTCCAATGTAGTATTCACTGACCAAAGGTTAAGAGCAGGTAGATGTTAGTTTACGTGCATCAGCTGCTCCCTGACAAGTCTCCATCCCTTTTTAATTTGCTGCTCTTAGACTGTTTGTCTAAGAGAGGAACAAGATAGGTTTGGGATGAAAGGTAAAGGCTGCTTTGTGCTATTGATCCTCTCTAAGATAGGCACACAGAGTCACACTGACACTCTAGAAAGCAAAATTAATTCCCACCAAAAAACTGCTCTGCGAAAGCCGAGAGAAGTAGCTGTCTACCAAAAACAAAACTCCTACCACCCATTAGCTAGATTCCTAGCTTTCAGGTAGGCTGGAAGAGTGCAGACTCATTGGAGAGCCTGACAGTTGCAAATATAATTTAAATGTGTATATGAAAAAATAATTGTACTTAAGGGCTATTTTAACATAAGATATAATTTTTAACTCATTAAAATCCTCGTCGTTGCACATGGGTCTTTTTTTTCTTTTCCTTTTTAAAGAAAAATCAGAGAATTTATTAAATCAAAGTGAGGGAAAGTGCTAGAGCCAACAGTCAGTGACATTTGCAAACAGAATTATTGTAGATTTAAGAGTTGCAGTTCACAAGCATTACCACTTGGTGGCAACAGGATATTAGACTGACCACTTCAACACTACCTGGGAACAGTCTGAAAAAATGGACCATGACATTAGAGACAAAGTTTTTTTTGTGATGTCTTCTTCTGGACTGACCATAAAATTGAGGAAGAAGTCAGGCAGGTTTTTGGGCACAAACTTCCCTTCCTTCGGTAATCTAGGTTATTGCAATGACCTGCAATATTCTGGTCTTTAAAAAGAATTAACAGATAATATGTTTAAGTTTTAGATTTCAACATGAAAATACTGGTTACTTCATGAATCTACAACTCAAGAAACAATTCTGAAAATGATTTCTAGTTCTAGCAAAGATACAGCTTAAACATCAAACACCGACCTAATGTAGCTCTGAGACTGGGGCTACTGATGTCTTTGTTTAATTCAGAGTAGCATTACAGCAAATACAGACCACTGTAAGTAACAGCCCATCCCGAGTTAAGCAACTTGGCTAGTTGTCCAGCAGGGTTTGAAAGACTTTATAATATTTTCTATAATCACCTTAGAGGTATATCAAGTTCTTCTTTTTCCATTTTCCCTTCCAGTTCGTCAGTATTTGTGAGCTCCATATCAGTCTCATCAATTCCAGTTTTTTTCTCATCATTCTGAAAATACTGCTGAAGTGCAGTATAAAGTTTATAGACCTGACTGAATGAAAGCTTGTTGTATGCCAAGATCATGTGGCGCAGAAACAGACCTATAAAAGGAAAATGTTTGTTATGATATCTAACTGCGGTACCGAGGAGTTTTAAATCAGGGAGTGGAAGTAGTATTTTCGTGTTGGTTCTGCCATCAAGTAGGAGCGCAAACTTGCATTTTGCTTTATTTCAGTGCCCCAGCCCAACAAATAGGTATTTACTGCCTCATTACTTTAGAGAAACAGGTTTTCAATGAACCTAAGGCCCCATTCAACAGATAAATCTGATCATAGAACTCCTAATACCAGCAACAGCCACAGATGGTGCTGTAAAATTATTTGTTAGCCTGAAACATGTGATTGTATTATCTTTATATAGCTTTATTAAAAATTGGCCAAAAAAAAAAGGAATTGTAATTGTTTTTCAAATATACAAATTAAGATGCACACATTTTCCTTTCCAAACAGATTCTTTGAACAAAGTATAGTAATAATAATGACCTACCCACTACACTTGTTTTGTGAACTTCTGGTTCGGTTCCAGTAAATGAATCTGACAGATCATCAAAAAATTGTTCCATATCTTTCAATTCTCCTTCTGCCATTAATTTTATCCTAAACAGAAGAAAGGAACTTTTTTAAAAACCCTTTCCCATACTGTGCATGTACATGTGTACGCACACAAAGCACTCTACCTTAACTCAGATGTAGAAAGAATAAGACCCAAACATTAGTTATCAATAAATGGTTACTAGCTCACTTATATGATTTCTAGTTGAAAAATGTTTCTCTGTTCTGTAGATAACGGATTCATTTCACAAATCATTCATACGCTATTGCTTTTTCATCTGGAAAGATATGTATGCTGAGAGTCACGTTGCAACAGGCTGAACATAGTTTGAGCGATAATTTCTGTACCGGAGAAATGTGATAAACTCTATATTGCTTTTCCATATTTTCTCTATTCTCTAAGAAAACAGGTCCTTAAAGCAGTGATTTCCAAACTTCCTAAAGTCACAGAACCCTTTCCTATCACGTCTTCCGCCCTGGATCCCCTACCCCTGGCTCCGTGGGCCACGTGAACTGACGTGGAGCCAGGTGTCCCGGCCCGACAACGGTGGCACGCCGTCTGCCCCAGCCCGTTCTGCCATTACCCCCCGATCTCTTTCTGGAACCCTACTGAAAATGCCGGGTAGATATGCATCTTCACAGGTGAACTAAATAAGATGTAGAGAAAGCACAAGGTTTTATGAATATGAAACCAAATTCACTTCATCCCCTGCAGAACCCCGGGGTTCCAGGGAACAGTTTGACAACCGCGGCTGAAGGAAAAAAAAACTTCAGTGTATTGACCAAGCACGCTCATAAGTTACTGACCTCTAATGAGAAACTTGCATACTAAAAAAAAATAAAAATGGAAAACCTCTGTATGATTTTCATAGTTCTCCAGAGCCTGATTCACGAAGCTAAAGAAAGTTTTAAAAAGGAAGCTTCTGCTTCAACTTCCCTGTCCGTGTAAGTGCCGTGCATGGAGCAAAATGACTTGTTGGGACCCAGGCCGGGCCAGCAGCAGCATACTTTATTTAGGTGCAGACTGGCCTCGCACACGTAGTACGAGCGCTGCGGTTCTCAACCTCGTTAGACTCGAGGCAGCTCAGAAAAAACGCCACCTTAGTTTCCCCCGTTTTTCTGACGACAGAAAAACAATACAGCAATGCTCCTGTTGCAAAGACCTGGACCGCAACAGGGCAGGGCGTTTTGGACACTATGGATTCCTAGGTGAAAAGCCAGGGTTTATCTCGTACGTCACACCTAACAGCGCCAACAAGGCTTTCGCACGGGCAGGCTACGATTTAGCTGCTATACAAGGACGCGCGGCATCCGGGTTAATCTCTCAGGTCAAGGCAGCAGGCAGAGGACAGGCTACCTGATGTGCACGGAGCTGGCCAGGTTGGGGCACGACTCTTCGATAGCCTTGCGCAGCCGGGACAGCGACATGTCAGGACCCTGGGCGAGCCAAACGGGGGGAAGGGAAGGCGGGCGCGCCGCCCCCCCCCCCCCCCCCCTCAGGCAGAGCCCCCTGTTTCTCAGGCAGCGCTGGGAGCTGAGGGGGCAATGGGAGTCCCTCCCTCCCCTCAGGCAATGCTGGGATCCCCCCTCGGCTCCCCTCAGGCGACGCTGGAGGCCCCCCCATTCCTCTCAGAGGGCGCTGGGGGGCCCCCTTCCCCTCAGGGGGTGCTCACAGACTCCCCCCTCCCCCTCAGGGGGCGTCCGTGAGGGGACGCTGGGCCCCGCTTCCTGTCACGGGGCGCGCCGACCTGCAGCAGCGGCAGCAGCAGGCGGTTGAGGCGCCGCCGCTCCAGCAGGCCGAGCTGCGCGCCCGCCCGGCCCAGCTCGCTGAGCAGCACCAGCAGCGCCATCTTGTAAGGGGTGACCCAGTCCTTGATGCCGAAGACGTTGGCGTGCACCACGCCGTTGGTCATCATGGGGTTGAAGTACAGGCTCTCGTGCACGCTGGCCATGGCCGGGCCTGCTCGCCGCTCGCCCGTCACCTGGGAAACCGGCCTCCCCGAAGCAGCCAATCGGGGCCGGCGGCGGCGGTCACGTGGCGGCGAGGGTAGCCAACCGCAGGGCGAGCCGGCCGCCGCGCGGTGCGCTGCCGTTTGGGCGCCGGGCGGAAACACGCGCGCGGCGGGAGGGGGCCGCGGGGGGAAGGGCCGTCCAGCCCCCTGTAGCGCTGGGAAATCAACTCCGCTCTGAACCAGGCTTTAATTTGCACGCGAGACAGTAAGTGCAACCGCAAGGGCTGTCCCCGGAACTCCCCCTCCCGCTGCTGAGTTAGCTGCATCTGAAATGTCCCCGAGAGTGAAGTGTTAGAGTCAAACAAGACACTGTCTAGACTAGAGACCCCCCTGGGAAGTGGCTCAAGAGGATCTGGGCAGACAAGGTTCCTTGGGTGACTCTGATTTCTTTTATTAGACCAACCCAAATAGTTGGAGAATAGTTATTAAGCAAGCTTTCGGGTTCAAAAACCCTTCCTCCGGCTAAGGAAGTTTCAGCAGTTGGTGTGTGCTCTTCCTGGAGGGAAGATCAAGAGGATCTGTGCATTCATTCATGCCGGTGACCGCTGGGGATGCGCCTCTCTTATTGACTACAAGAGACCTGTGGGGATTTAATGGTTAAAAAAAAAAAGCACAATCTTGTTTCAGTCAGCAGGCATTAAATGGGACTTCGGTTTCCATGGTTCCCGATGCATGCTTTAAACAGCAGCCAAGGTACAGGTCTTGCAATATTCTTTGCCAGCATGAACTGCTCAGGGGAAGAAAAAGGCAGCTGACAGACCCTCCAGGTTAAGTTGTGCGATTCGCAGCTCAGGCCCAGTGGCACAACGACCGCACAACGCCTGGCTGATCAGTGGCAGTCACACCCCCGTTCCTTGAAAAGTTCCCAGATTCGGCTCGGTAGGAGGATCGTTAGTTTCCCTGTGGGCCAGGTACTAAAGATTGGCACGACATGACTGCTGACCCACTGCCAACCAAGAGAAAGGAAACAATGTATTATGATCATGCCGTCATTGGGATGTCTTACTTGTAAATTGCTCATCAAGGCCCTCAGGACTATCATTAATGGTAAATGGTTCTTTTCTGAATATCAAGCCGTTGTCCTAGTACCTCATTATTTTGTCTGTCAACACACCTCTGTTAAGAATCATTTTCAGATATGCTCTATACAGGTTCAATTAACCTTTGTACACCAGCTGTCATATTCCCCCACCTGTGGTTCTTTATCATTTGTCTTTTAGATGAGTTATAAATCCCACTTTCATTGTCATTACATGTTTGATTTTTGCAAGAGTAGTTGTTAATCTTAGTTCTGGCCAGATTCCAATCGGGGTAATTATTCTGGTGCAGTTCCCTCCTGCAGCTTCAATTGGAGATCACAGACCTTTTCAACCGGCCACTGAAAAACCTGAGGAACACAAAAGCACTGGCCACTCTTGAAAACTTGGTTCCTAGCCAGTGAGACAAATTGAGCTCTGATGTAAATTTGTATAATATAATGGGCTTCCTGGGTTGCAGCCACACCCACTTACACTACTACTGAATTTGCCAGCTACAAAAATATGCCTGGTTTAAAAATATGAATTGCTTAGGGTGCAGTCTTGCTCCCTTAATAAAATTTGGCAAAATACCCATCAGCTTCAGTGAGAGCAGGATTGAGCCTTTAACTTTCACAATGATGGTAGGAGTTTGAAGATGTATTTATAAAATGCTTGTATCAGTGTGCACTGTATCATTATAATTGATTTAGCGTTAAGAGATGCTGTCCTGAGCAATGTCATGTACTATCCTTTGTCAAACAGCAGAATTAACCTTGGAAGGCAAAGCAATACCATACAGCCTGTGTTCTGTGAAATAGCCTCTTTTTAATTCATCTGTGCAAAAAGCAATTTGAGTGTTGAGTGAAGGGAGAAAAGTAATATTTTCCTTGTTTATTTTCATTCTTTGGTGGTGGTTGTTTTTTTTTCTGCCCAGCAACCTAAGAGCATTGACATCATTTTATTAGGATTGTGAACGAACAGAAATAGCAGAAGAGCCTCATCTGCCAGGCTAGGGAGTGCAACTCATTAATCTTATTAGCTGTAACAGTGTAGGAGAGCATGGAGCCCCGCCTTTTTCCCCAGCTTACTCGCATGCAGCTGTACACCAGCTGACACCTGTCTGCCATCCCATAATGCTGGGATATAAAATGCATAAACTGTCCCTTGCAAAACATGCACTTTTCAGGATTCGAGACAGGCGGCCGGCCTCTGCTGGCACTGCAGTGTTGCTGACGGCTGAATAGGTAGGCTGCTACAGCTCAATGCCTTGTGAACTCTGCTAGAGGGGATGAGAATAATGTATCAGTGAAGTGCCTCCCCTCTGCTCTCTCTCTAACAGCAACATCATCATCTAGCCTCTTCTCATCCCTACTAGGATGGCTGTTCCTGCTTTGACTGTGGCGGCAGCTGTCAGTAGAGGATGCTGTTGATGCTGCTCCCACTGACAGCAGGAGCAGGTGCCTCTGGCAGCACTGTGCCCCCACTAGTGGTGTTGCCAGCATGGCTGCGTGGGCTGCAGGCAGGGTGTGTCCCCAGTGCAGCGTGGAGCAGGTCAGGGATAAGCCCCGGTCCACACAAAGCCGTAAAGAGCATTGCAAGGACTTGGCAGTCACATTAAGTTAAGCCAGGGGAGGTTCCTCCACACCCGTGATCCCACCAAGAAAAGCCAGAGGATAAGTAACGTGCCCGAGGCCACGCAGCCAGTGCGTGTTACAACCAGCCCTGGGACGGGCAGGGCTCAATTGGAATCCTACGCTCTGGAGCTGCTGACGTCACAGTCCCGCTGCCTAGTCACCGCTGACGTCATGCCCGGCAGCAGCTGCCCAGACTGGCCTCCCGCCTGTCCCGCGGCTCAATAGCTGGCTCCCCCCCAACCGCTGCTACTGAATGGATCCTCCCTCCGGGGCGAATGGGCCCGTCCTTCTCCCCCATTGGCTCAGCCGGCGGAATTCCCCCCCATTGGCTCACCGGGGTGGAAGCGCTCGTCCCCATTGGTCGAGGGGCGGGGAGGCGGCAGGTCCCGCCCTCCGTGAGGCGGCCCGTTGGAGCGGCGGACAGGGCGGGGGGCCGAGGCGCCGCCGGGTGCGGAGGCGACGGCGACGGCAATGAAGGTGACTCGCGGCGGGGCGGCGCCCGTTCACACGCGGCCGGCAGGGCGCCAGGACCGGGCGAGGGCGGTGGTGGTTGGGGTGAGCGCGGCCAGCGCCCCGCTCGCTGGGCGGGTCTGACTGGAGCGCAGGAGGTGGCCTGAGGCGCGCCGCAAAGGCCTATGGGAGGCCTGAGGTGCTCTGCAAAGGCTTCTGGGTAACCGGAGGCACACCGCAAAGGCCTATGGGAGGTTTGAGGTGCCGCAAAGGCTTCTGGGTAGCTGGGGGAGAGCTGTGTTGGGCGCTCCGAGCAGGGGAGCTGGGTGCGCCCTCGCCCTCCCCGTGAGCGGGAGGGGGTGGCACCGCCACGGCCCCCAGGGGCAGGGGCTCACTTGTTACCACGGCGGGAGAAAGAGCCCAGTGTGCCGTGCCATGCCGCGCCTGCGCTTGGCTGCCTGTTGCGTGACATCGATTCTGGGCGAAGAACCAATTCTCCATGGAACAGGATGGCTCGGCTTACCTAAGCGCAGAGTTTATTAAAAGGATGTCTTGGCCTTCCCGTCGGAAACGGCTGCACGAGGACTCCAGTGAAATCTAATCGATATTTTTTTCCCCCCTGAAATGCTCGCTGGTGCGATCGGGGTAACCTGTTGTAGAAGACGTGCCTCCTCGAGCTGCTCTTTACGCAGCATCAGTAAAGACACGCCAAAAGTTATTACAGTGTATTGGAGTAACGGTTTTAAAAGCACGTGGCAGCCTAAACGCTGCTGCCATCACCCGGTTTATTTCCTCGTTCTCTCTTGCCCGCCGTTGCAGCGGCCTGGTTGGGAGGATGATACTTTCCCTAGCAAGACACTGCTATCCTAAGCTAACAACAGATTGCTCTCTGTTCTTCCTCATTTGTCTTTTTTTTGCGTAGAGTGCAGTTACCAAAACTTGTCAGTGATTCCTTCTCTCAAAAATATACCCTCCTTAACATGAGGGTCTAATGCCATTTAAAGCAGGGGCAGGGAGCTCCATTTACTGGGTTAGCTTTCTTGTATACAGTTTAGTTGGGAGGCTTCTCAATGCTAGAAACGTGTATTTTTGCTTGTGTTCAGGCTGAGGCTGCGTGTTTTGTTTTTTAATCCAGCCTTTTATATTTTTTCCTAGAGGTTAGTGATCATTCAAACCGATCAGTTCACTGAAGTTTAGGTCACAGTAGTCCTTTCTGGCACTTCTAATCTATGGAAAAATTGCTTTGGGTCAGTTTTGCTAAACTTGCTTTGGAACTGGATAAAGAGTTTCACTTTCGTGTTGTCACATGCTAACTTCTTATTTTAACGCCTAAGGGAAGTTTGTAATTTAACTGCATTCCCTGGATTGCTTATTGCAATGTCACCACAGGAAAAAGGGCAGCGTTAAGTGTGAGCCATACCTTCCATTCCCGGTTTTCACTGTCCGTGTTAATCGTGGATGCCCAGAATCTCGGGTTCTGATGTTGACCCTGAAAAATGAAAGTGTCATTTCAGTGATATCATATTCATTTTGAAGCTCCTAATGTACTTGGTAGGCGTGGTAAAAGAGATTGCTAGGCTAGCACTTGTTGCTTTTACATTTTTTAAGTAGTTTTGATCTTGACATTCTCAAGTGTGTTTACTACAGCACTGTCTTGTGTGTTGTTGAAGCTATACATCAAAAATGCTCGACTTCTGCCTAGTACGACAAAGATGGTTATGGCCAATCTTGCATGAAAAAATAAGTATTATCGGCGTGTGACTGATTGCACACATGTTGCTATGCTCGGAGAGACAGGTTTTGCAGCCATATTTCCCTAAAGAGGAATAATTTATACTAGAGAGTTCCTTGGCTGTGGAGCCTTCACTGAATTCTCTCATTGGGGTGGCGTAACAGACCTTAGCCATTCCACCTCGTTGTAGCTGTGGGTTGCCTTCCCTGTGCTCCCTACTTTTTTTCATCAGATCTGCTTTGAGGCCTCCTGCGTTGGAACTGCTGCTCAGCTTCTTGGTAGCCTAGAGATATCCTTTGACGAAACTCTCAGGGACACAGCATAAGCATTACTGTGGTGGAGGCATTGGGGACTGCTTTCCTACTAAACAGGAGAATACACAATTCCTGCATACATTTTATCCTGCATTAAATTCCCACATAAGTATACTTCACTATAAAATCATAGTCTAGGTGGCATTTAAAATGGGAGTTGTGCAACTGAGAGCCCTTCTGTGAAGCAGATGATGCAAATCCTTGCTTAACTGTAAAGGCTTACATATTGCAGCAGGACCATTTGCATTACAGATCTGTTTGACCCATAAGGTATCTTCTTCCTCCTCCAGTTGTCCTCCTGCCTAGTTTTGGTACAGACTTGAAAGACAAAACCACTTCAAATGCAACAGTTTATAATTAATTTCAGGAAAGCAGGAAGAGAAGATCATAAGCCCTTCATTCATACTGCTTTGACTTCTTTCCAAAGAAGATATGTGGTGCTAGCTGGACTGAAGAACGTAACATACTCTCTCTTCTTGTTCTGTAAGTTATGATGGACTGTGGCTTTTAGACCTGTACAGCTTGTAATCTCGTCTCCAAACAGAATATTTGGAGATATTGCAGGGGGGTCCTTCCCTACAGGAGATTCTAGTGTGAACCACTTAAAAATGTCCTTCTGGCTGCTAAAATATTCCAAACATAAACTAATGTAGTGCTGTCCATAGACTCCAGCTGCCAGTTCTGGCAGCTGTAGAAGTGTACTGACAGGTGGTCATTCTTGGAGTACAGCAATGCTTCTGCAAAATCATTTGGCCACCTTTCTTTGTTTCCAGCTAGTTCTTGTTTGTTCAGCTTGATGTGCTGCTGGCTGCTCTCTGATTTGCTGATATCTCTCAAGGATTACTTCATTTTTTCAGAACTCTCTTGGATCTCTGTGACTCTGATTGTTTGCTTCTTTCAGTGATCTGCTCTGCCAAAACATCCTTGATTTTAACCTGCCAAACCCAAATTATTTTCTCCATTGGAAGTTCAGTTCTCAGGCCATTATTTGTGTGAAATGCTTTGTACTCTGGGGTTTCATACCTGGTGCCATTAGGATGGTGATCTTTGGAACAGAATGAATCTGTTCTTCATTTATAACTTGCAACCCAGTATGACACTCTTTATGGTCTTCCCTACAGAAAACTTGCACACGACACTAACAGTTTCCTGTTTCCTTATTAATATCTTCAGGCGGGTGCCACGTCCATGTGGGCTTCCTGCTGTGGGCTGCTGAATGAAGTCATGGGTACTGGAGCTGTCCGTGGCCAACAGTCAGGATTTGGAGGAGGTGCTGGTCCGTTCCGATTTGCACCAAATACAGACTTCTCAGCATGTCCATCTTCAACAGGAGGTGCTGACATAGTCTGCAAAGCTTGTGGACTTTCCTTTTCAGTCTTTAGGAAAAAGGTGAGTATATTTCCCGTTACGTAGTACTTTATGATAATTAACTTTGGTGGTTCCTTCAAGGTTACAGGAACCTAGGTCAGAAGTCCCAGCCCCCTGCTGATGTTAGACTAGTTCGTGTCTGATTTAAATCACTGGGTGAGACCAAATTCTGATTAGGATCTAGAATAGTGGGAGCCAACCTTTGTGGTAACATGGCAGGCCTGTAGAACTGTCTTGTGCAGTTGGTGACCCAGAGAACTGTAGCTAATTTAGATGTGACGGCCTTTATTTTCTAATGTATACAGATATTCACTAATAAAGTTGCAGAGCTGTCAGTCCCTGCTGTGACCACGTGCCTACAGTAGCAAATCAGGGGTTTGTCACAATGCCTTCTTGGTCTAAGGCTAATTCACTAAAGTTTGTGCGAACATGGGGGGATGTATTAGGCTAACTGTGGTGCCCATGTTTTAAGAGACTGATGTACCTCTTGGACAAACTAACCATCTTGAACTAGCTATTAAGCTATGTATGAACTGGGCATCTTGCCCTCCCTGCAGCCAGTATGTTCCATGTAATGCACTAATCTAAAACTCCGCATTTAAGCCTGATTCAAAGCCTTTGAAATCCATAGTAATCTATACTGACTTGAGGGGGATATGGATCAGACCTGGTGTGGTTGGAAAAAGAAGGAACCCCATAGGCTAATGGCCAGAACCTTCCCCTTTTATGCCTTTCTCTCAACTATACTATCTGCACAAGTGTTACCTGTGCCCAGTCCAAGACTTCAGATTTGCTTCCAGAGGTTTTCACATGGCACAATGGAAACAGATACAAGCAGTAGTATTTTTCCAGTCTAATATGCACTCAAATAGACGAAAGAATCGGACATAATGTAACTTCCCAGTTGGACGTTCATCCTTCACGGTTCATCTCCTTTTTTCAAATGTCCTGTTGTCAAGAGTGCGTAAACCAGAAAACACGTTGAGTGGATTCTGTTACGTGGGTATCTAACTGCTTTGACTTTTTGCTTTGGGTTCAGAATTAAAGCTCGCATTTTTATTTAGCCTTTGAATCAGATCTCTTATTTTCAAGGTCCCATTCACTATTTTTATGGTGATTCTCTTCAAAGGTTTTATTTATAACTGCAGCTAAGTTGTTCTGTTGCAGCATCCAGTGTTTGCCTGGAATGTCTCCCTTAATTTAATTTCCTGGAAGTCAGCGCAGAAAGCAAGCTCTTCCTGATTCCAGCTAGGAGCTGCTTAAGACTTTGAAATGTCTGAATGGACAGTGGCTTTTGTCCCAGGTATTGAAGCTTAGTCCAGTTACAAACCCATGCCTATGTGCACTAGAAATAATTTCATTGTTGCTTGGGAAGGCAGAGCCAGCATTTAGTACATCATTTCCTCTTGATGTAAGATGATGGCTGGACTGCAGTCCTCCATTGTCTTTTGCCTCTGTAAAACTATCACTTACATTCTTTGTGTAAAGTGCAGTTACCACATTTAATACGTTTTCTAGTCAAGGTAAAGCAGCCCCACTGCCAAGGAGAGGCTTCACATGCAGTCTTGCAAAAGTAATCTGCAGCAGTAATATTGTTAAAAAGCAAAAAAGGCTTCCCGCCAGAGGTGCTTTTGGTCAGATCATTTGCTGTGCTGGTCTACGTAACCCTGTCTGTAGTGTGCACAGCTGTTATGAGGTGTATCCCTTGGATGTTGAAGTCTGGAAGTAAGAAGCCATCCATGATATAGCTCTTTCATTCCTCTGACTTGAAATCTATCAGATGAAATCTTTCAGGGAGAGGGGACAGGTGCTCATGGATTTACAGATAGTATTTGTGCAGAACGACCATCCTTGATAAGCATTTTGTTGAAGGAAGCAAAATTTAAAAGGATAATTGTCACTTCTAGCTGAAGTTTCTACTTAATATGCAAGAAGTAATAACCAAGATCACTGCAATGTCAAGACTGGAGAACTCTTCCAGTATTTTCACTTGGTGAAAATGGACTGTACAGGTTTAATACTTCTCCTCTGTGGTCTATCTATCTTCAGTCTGTGTGGGCTCTAACAGTTTGGTAGGTCAAATATCTACTTCTACATGTACCAAAAAAACCCAGAAATTGGCAGTGGGACTTGGCAGCAGGCAGAGCATTCAGAATCACTCCTAACATGCTACAATTTGATTAGGTCTCCAGTTGGCATCCTAAGTAAACACTAGCCTATATGGACATTTCAACGTGTTGCCTTGCTAAAACTGATTAAATGTCATAGTAAGTGCTCTAGGCGCACAGAACATGTACCTACTCTGGAGAGAACCTGCAAAGTTGTTTTTGAAAGGCCAGTTTAAGAGACTTTGTTCATAAAACGTTCGTAAGACAAGATTATTGGTTGAAAGCCAAAGAACAGCAGCAGATGTAGTGGGGAGGAGAAGCAAAATACAAATATTTTCTACTCCAGTGAATATTGACACATGGTTTAATGGATTGTTTTTTATCTACCGGTCTAGCATGTGTGCTGCGACTGCAAGAAGGATTTTTGCTCAGTTTGTTCAGTCTTACAAGAAAATCTCCGAAGATGTTCTACGTGTCACTTGTTACAAGAGACAGCGTTCCAGCGGCCTCAGTTAATGCGACTGAAAGTGAAGGATCTACGTCAGTATCTTATTCTCCGAAACATCCCAACAGATACCTGTCGAGAGAAAGAAGACCTGGTGGATCTTGTGCTGTGTCACCATGGAGTACGCTCGGAGGAGAGCACGGACACTAGCAGCTTGCATTCTGCACGGTCACAGACTTCTAGTATTTTTACGCATCCATTTTCAATGTCTGTATCGGTGTCGTCCTCACAAGGGGAGTTTGCAAGCAGAAGGGGTAGCGCAGGAAATGGAACCCTTTTACAGGTACAGTACTAGCAGTTGTATGTGTGCAGAGCAGACCGACTTGCTGAAAGCCTCCAAGTGGGTGAGAGGTGGGCCTTTGTGGGGAAAGCAGGCTTTGAGGGTTTTATATCTTACCCCAACACTAGAAGAACACTGGAAGCTGGGATAAGACTGATCACAAAGCCTGTAAAGTGGCTGATTGTGCAGCCATTTAAAAACCGTGGCTTTCAGATACTAGTGTCACCTCTGACTAGTTTAGTGCAGGAAGGGAAGTGTTTTAGGAGGAGATTACGTGTGTATCCTGATCTGACTCATTGTGTGTGCAGGGCCAAGCTGAAACCCCTTCAGCAAATGAAGATGATGATGCTGCAGAAGAGCAGGTGAGATGTGTAAAAATCACCTAAAGAGAAATACTAGACCTGCTTCTCATCTGACACTGGGGTTGGGGGAATTTGGCCAGAATAATCAGCAGTGTCAGTAACGAGTTCTTCAGGAAAGAAACTGTTAAAGCCACATAAATTGTGTTTCAGACCCCTGGGCTGTCCAGAAAGCGAGCGAGGGCATCACTGTCTGACATTTCAAGTCTGGAAGACATAGAAGGGTTGAATGTTCGCCAGCTGAAGGAGATACTTGCTCGTAATTTTGTCAACTATTCAGGATGCTGTGAAAAGTGGGAACTTGTGGAAAAAGTGAACAGACTGTACAGGGAGAGTGAGGAAAATCACAAGACACGTAGGTTTATATTTAGTTCTCACTTTCTTGTTCTCTGCTCCTGGCCTTGCCAAGGGAAGGTTATGTATGTAAGCTCCTCCATCAGCTCAAATGGTTGACAAGAAGTTTCAACCAACTCCCAGCTGTGGTAAAAACTGCACTACTGAAAACCTTCACTGGGGTTTCATTAAGTTTTGGTGGGATTATTTCTGATGCGGGCAGAGGAGGGTCTTCTGTCCCTACTCCCTCCCCTGCCACCTTTCTCACCAAGCCACTCTTGCCAGTAACTTCACCGATGTGGCTACAGCACGTTCACCAAGACCACCCAGCAGTGAGCCGTGCATAGCTATTTCAGGATTTTTTTTCCCAACTGTCGAAGCATCGAACAGATACCGAGCAACATAGTAGGCATTCTGACCCACGGGGATGGAATCCTAAATGCAAAATCATCCAGACTTAAATGTCTGCCCATGATTCAGCTTTACTGTTAAAAGTCTAGTCCATGGGGTTAACCATGGGTCTGGGGGGTTGCCCAGAGTAGAAGGAACGGTTCTGAAACATCATCTTCCCATTCCCCAGTAGCCCCCATGTCTAAACTCAATCCCTGTGCTGTTGCTTTGCAGAAGGAGAGAAGATGCAGTTGAATGACAACGATGATAATCTGTGCAGGATCTGCATGGATGCAGTCATTGACTGTGTTCTTCTGGAATGTGGTCATATGGTCACGTGCACAAAGTGTGGCAAAAGGATGAGCGAGTGCCCCATCTGCCGGCAGTACGTTGTACGGGCAGTGCATGTATTTAAGTCTTAAACGAAGAGCAGCAATGGATTTTCTAGCCACGTGCTGACTTCCAGGATTTCTGTGGACAAGAGTGAGTGACTGAGCTTGGGCTGTAGGGCAGACCTTAGTTTCAATATCAAAATCGTAACATTTTGTAGAGCAGGATCTAAAGTCTGTCAAACACTTTCTATGGTATAATTACATTTGCATTTTGGCAATATGATGCCTGTGTGTAGAATGCTAGAGCTGCCTGAATTACCTTATAAAACCACAAACTGTTGAAGTCAAACTGTTTACAGCTGATTTATATCACTTATTGCTCTCTTCTGAAGAATAACCCAATCTTTATTCATTATGTTAATGTGCTGAATGATTGTAATCACAAAGTACTGCTTTAACTTTGATCGTGTTGTTGGGTGACTACATGTTCTGGTGCATTAGGAACAATGACTACACCAGTAGACTTCATTGAAATCTTTAATATGCATAAAAAAGTTTTATAGAATGTAACTATTTTGACACTGGCTGTACAGTGGTGTCAAGACAGTCTCTAAAAACAAGATTGTAGAAATCACTGCCTTTGCCTACAAATATTTCTAATGTCTGTCCATTATGTGTGTACTCTGGCCATTCTTTATCAAAGAGAATCAGCCTAGTAATGTCAAACTGTCTTTAGGTAGGGAATAAAATCTAATTTTGAAGTGGCTTTTTAACAGGTGATAATGCTGGTGGCTCCCGAATCCATACAAGCCTGCTGTAAATACTTAGTATTCTTATAAAAGATAATTGTAATAATGTGAATGCTGCTCAGGAGAGTTTGCCTGCAACTGCTAGTATACATTCCAAAATATTATTTCTAAACCTGACACCAGTCTGTCTAAAAGGTGCAGTGAAAGAGAGTAGAAGAGAAAAAAAATGAGTGGGAGCTGAACCTTTTAACTCCCAGGTGGCTGAATCGAGGCAAGAAATTGCTGGCTATCTGTTCAGAAGCCTACATAAAGTCAGTCTCTCTCTCTGGTTTGATGTCATCTAGGAACTAGTCAGTGGCAGCAGTCAGTACCCATCTGGAATAGAGATTGCTAACATGATCCCTGCAGCTCATCAGGAACAGACTTTTTTGCGAGGAATTAGAGGGGCCATGCTGGGATGCAAGTATTGCCACAGTCTCTGTTCCGAGGAGAGAGATTGCTGTGTCATGCTGGCACTTGTAATCGAGTACTCATTTTCTGAGGAAAAAAAATAGTGGGGGGGGGGAAAAGATCTACCAGTGTTTCAGGCTCTAGTTATGTAGTGACAACTCTGAGCAGTGTTGCATCTACAGTGAACACTTATTGCCAAGTAACTGCAGAGTTGCACAATAATGCTCAAATCAAGACTTAAAGGCTTGGTGAGCAGACTGCCTGGTCTCCTCTAGGTGGACAAGATGCAATTTTTAGCAGCTGCAGCAAAATTATTTAGTTTTCTGTTCATGGAGTAGGCAGCTTTCTCCCTGGCTTGATTCAATGCATCACTTGCTGGAGACAGTAATAGAAATGCAGCAGGGAGGGTATGGAAGAGGTGGGAAGAGCTAAGGGGATATCTTCTACTGTGCCTAGTTTACAGTATTCTATGTCATTCTGTAAAATCCAGAAAACATTTGCACAAGGTGCTGTCACTGCTCTTATCTCGTGAAAACTATTCCTGAGCTATTATACAAGCTTGCTCTCTGCTAAATGAGCAAAGATGGGTGCCAGGTAAGCAAGTGGCTCCTATCAAAGTTTGTACAGGTTGTAATAAAATATCTTGGGAAGTGAATGTTAACCTCATGTCATACTTGTAACTGAGCAACTTAAATGACATGGCTACTTATTTTTCAGAAGGGAGCAAAAAAAATAAACCTCTCAATGGCTTTATTTTTTAGCAAAAACTTTTTAAACAATAGAGAAGGTACTGAATTAGCTAACTCATGCGCAAGGACTTGTCACACAGCGTATCCATGACTTCTGATCTGAACAATGGCTATGCAAGCTCAATAAAGGTTTGTAACTGGTTTGACTTGGCCTCTTGTTTGGTTTCTCCAAACTAAATCACCTCTCCCAGCTGTATTGACTTAGTCAAATTAATTCTTAAATGTTTAATTCCTTGTGTGTTTAACGCTACTCTCTCTGGTGTTTAGCACTGCTGAGCTCTGTGCTTCTGAGACCCTAGAGAAGAAAACACAATCTGTGCAAGATAACTGAGCTGCCTCAATCACTTCATGTCCCAAGGATTGTGCAGTGGTGTGTTGTGCTGTACTGACAGTGAGGCTGTAGTATATACTATCTGAATTTACATGTGTAAATAATAGATGCACTGAACAACAACCACGCACTTAATTAGCACCTTGCATTAGCTACTTGCCGTGTTCTGGCCCCATTCACTTTTCATCCCATGATACTGCTCACAGAGGCCTTCCCTGAACTACACTAGGGTACAACTAGCTCCTTTTTTTGTAGCTTTAGAATCCACCAGTGTCTGTATTTAACAAGCATGAGATAAAACATCAAACAGAGAATTTCACTCAAGTGAGCTTTGTTGGGCTTTAACTTAAGAAGAGACTTAAGAGCTGCATTATCTGCAACTTGCCCTTTTGCACTTTGCTTCTGGGTGTGGTATGGGAAAGCAGAGATCCTGCTTGAGAAACTTCTGATTTGAGGTTAAATCTTAACCAAAGCATTTATGAGCTTGAGCTCTGGGGCTGAACAATGCAGGGTGCCCAAGTCAGGGTAGCAGGCTTTAAAAGAGACCTGCCCCAATAGCTGGCTTCTGAGACCCTTGAATTCTGGTAAGTAATGGTGGTACAGGACATCCTGCAGGCGTGTCTCTCACTTTGAGCACAGACTAGGAAGCAGATGCTCAACCGTGGGCATTAACCTGCAAAGCTAAAAGAGTAAAGTGTCATAAAAAAACCACTTACTTCCGTCTCCAAAGGCAGCAGACATGACAGCAGCATGCAGGGACCAGAGCTGGTGTGTAAAAAGTGGTATAATCAGTTTTAATAAAGTCACTCTTCAGATAACTGCACTGTTAATACTTTTGACTCTGCAAACAAAAACATGATTTTCATCAACTTGTGCTTGAACAGAAACCCTCATAGGCTTTGTCTGGTTTTGTACAATTGTTTATACAAATTCAACAAAGGTAAAACTGCATCAGGAAGGTCTACGAAAACACCACCTTACAACAATGGCACTTATGAATGCAGAATTTTACAATCAGGAAATAACCATGTCATAAACCTTAAATGAGAACTCAACTCACACTTCAAAGAAAGAGAAAAAGACTACGCTTGACCATTTATTCTACTGCTTGACTCACTGTATAAATTAAATTTCATATTGAGTACAAGAGCTCATGCTACAGAGTGAAACCCTCCTATGTGCAAAAGCTGAAATTGGAATCTTTAAAATTTTGAGAAAAAGGTGATTTCTATACAGATAAAACTTGGCAAAGTGTCTTACTTCAACTATAATTTACACCTTATTTCCACAACATGCTTATGTCACTTCTGAAGTATACAAAGCAGGATATAAACTTCCATTAAAACATGCTTAAGTTGAAAGTATTAACCTACTTTTCCTGACCTGGGCACATTTTGTAGAGATGGATATTGTCTACGAAGTATAGGTTAAGTTCTCTCCTACCATAAGTAAAGATAAAAATTGGCAATCGAAACCAAAACACTGGTAATGCATTCAAACATTGCATAAATAATTTTTAAACAATTTTGTACAAAAATAGTTCTGCATAATGTCAGATGTAACAAAACAAAACGTGTTAAGAAGGCAGAAATGCAGTGCATGGTCCACTTCAATGACACCAACTTTTTTTGTTTTTAAGAAATGAGGAGCGGAAATTAAATTTACACTACCAAGCACATGCTGTGGTACTTTAAATAACAGTATTTCTTCATGATCAGTCTTCTTCCGGGTGTGAGCATCTATCATCAATAACAGTCGCCTTATGGATTTGCATAAGAGCCAGTGCAGGACATCCCAGGTAGACTGACTTAGTGGCACAGGTTGAAATTCTTACGTGGGTAGTTTAAATGTTGTTCTCTCCTTGACAGGACTTGTAAAATCCAATCTTTGATATATTCCAAGTTTCCAATTGAAAATAAAATCCTGCAGGTTGTTAGTCCCTTTCCCGCCCCTTGCCCCAATATTTACACACTTGTCCTTTAACTAACTCAGTTTTTGCAGAAGTTTCTCTTCCACCTGACCGAACTGAACACTTACTGACATTTCCGCTATGAACTGCTCACAG
This sequence comes from Alligator sinensis, assembly GCF_000455745.1. NCBI lineage: Eukaryota > Metazoa > Chordata > Crocodylia > Alligatoridae > Alligator > Alligator sinensis. Next base: position 5,065,716 of record NW_005841833.1, on the reverse strand, counting down.
CCTTCCTTTGTCACTTGCTTGCAGTACCTCAAGTCGATCTGACAGATGTTTCCGCAGCGTTTAAAGTAAGACAGGCACTGGTCAGTAACCTTATTGCAGTCTGCCAGGAAATCAACAGGAGGGAGAGAAATTAATCAGCGAGTCTCAGTTCATCTGTCAATACAAGAACAACTTCTACAGACCCCGATTGCTCTTGTTTCTTTTGCTGGCAGTGAAATCAATGGGTTAAAGCATATCAGCTCGATTGTGTTTCCTCACTCACCCCAGCCTGTTGCATAATGGACAAAATAAAAGTGCAAAGCAGGCTGCTTTGGGGAACGGTGATGGTTTAAGTCATACAGGGGAGATGACGGACAGCATGCAGGTTGGGAGCCTCTGCACGAGTAAAGGGACAGAAGCGTGGGGATGAAGTCGGTTAGGGTGTTGTGCCTGGAAGGGCCAGGGAACCTGGATACTGGAAACAGGAGGTCTGAGGGTTAAAGCTGTTTCATTGCTCCAATTTGTGCCCTTCTACCTCCCCACAGGGCACAGCACGGGACAGAAACGCTATTCCACACCCTCGAATCAAATCCCTGATAAGTTGA
>NW_005841833.1:5049430-5065055 GCF_000455745.1 Alligator sinensis | reverse complement strand
TCTCATCACATACCTGATAAGTTGATTTCTGTTAAGGAATCCCGTGTGGTGGTTCCTACCGCAGTCAACAGATTGATCGACTGATCGGTCACGTGGTTACAGTAACTAAGATTGAGTTTGGAAAGCAGGGGCATGTGCCTTATGATCAACCTCAAAGAAGCGTCTGTAATATCCAGACCAGCCAAACGCAGCTCAACTATGTTCCGCAGTTTACTCCGGTTGTCGATCTGACCTGCAAGACACGTGGCACGGGTTTCTAAAGTTTCACCTCCCCAGTTCTGCAGCCATCAGCAGAGCACAAACCCCAAGTCACGCATGGTGCTGATGCCCCAGTTGGTTCATATGACGGTGGGTCATTTCTGTCTATAGCTCTTCAGGTGACGGGAGCATTTTTCTCCTTCCTCTACTCTTCCAGTTACCTTGTTGAGCGCATTTTCGATCTCCCTGCATAAATCAGCGTTACCTTACACGTGTAGGTTTTGCTCCACAAGTCAAAAAGGAACCATGTTTAGAAGGGAAGAGGCAGCCATTTAAAATCCACAAAGAACCTGTTTTACTTATTACATTGCCTAGATGTCAGATTGGGGTCATAAGACTTGGAGTGTTTTCTGTTAGCTCTGCTCCACAGAGGTGATGATTTGGGGTCCTCTGCACGAGCTGAAAGAACCATTTCCTGTGAGTGCACTTTGGTAGGGAGATGTGGACAAATCCAAGCCCTGACATCAAAGCCATGAAGGCAGGAAGCACGGTGCTAAGAACACACACGCCAGGGTGCAACACTCATCAGAACAAGCACTGCGTCCTTTCTGCAGTCAGGTCTTAAAATGCTTGCAGTCAGATCCAGAGTGCGTGTCACCAAGCAAGATCTCCCTCTGAGCTACCTGAGCATGCGGCATGTCCCAGGGAGCTCCGACTCGGGAAAGAAAATTTCCAAACTTAAAAACCACCCATTGTGCAGTACAAGGGAAGGAAGTCAGCTGGGACATCCAGCACAGTGGCAGTGATCAAACAGGCAGCAGCATGCGGCCACAGCTTGTTACCACAGCTCACTGGGATGCACTGCAGCACTGCTGGTTACTAAGTTAAATACCTCAGATGTTTCAAGTGTTCCATAAAGGAGGGCCCATATCCCTCCCTCCCAAAATAAACTGATGCAACTCCTCATTTCCGTGGAGCTCGGTTCATTTTCTCCGGTAGAGGGTCTGGCCAAGCAAAGCAGCATGCCCCCAACCCCCTGTGGCCGGCATCTGACCGTGACCATTACCTGGCCGGTTATCTGTTGGCGGTGACAAGAGGTCTCTCATTTGTGCGTCTTTTAATCCTTCTGCCCACTGGACATCCAGGGTTCGGAGCAAAGGGCAACTGGAACTACAAAGTGCTGACACTGCTATCCATGAGCACCCTGATAACAGCAGGTCTCGCAGACCTGGGAATACAAAGGGCATTGCAGCAGGTGACGCACAGTGACCAGGCTAGATTCATCAAAGGTAAAACTCTCATCAAGGGTGCGCCTAGCGCTCCCGGAGTCCCAAGTCCCAGCACCAGCAACAGCACAAGCTTTGCCACAACACTGCAGCCATCACTCACCCTAGCCTGGCACGCTCACCACTCTGCTGGCTGACCCAGGGAGGCAGCTCTCCATCACCTAGCCCAAGCTATTCGTTGGGACACTTCAATCAGACCTGCCAAAGTCATGTCACCTGGAACCCTGAGCAGCCACCACACAACCAATTTCTGATCCCTTGCTGATGCTGGGCATCCTAGCTCCTTGTCTCTTCCGTCACTCAGATCCCTCCTGGACAATGACATGGCTGAGCCAGACAGAGCTGTCGGGTCAGCGGCGGGCGCCTCCCCCTTACCTGGGAGCCTATTGATGAGCCAGCTCAGCTGCTTTTTGGATATGTTTGTCCAGCTAAGGTCAAGGGTTACAGGCTGTCTCCTGATGATACCACTGAGCATGAGCGGAGTTATGGATTTACAATGGTTCAGATCTATTTTGGTCCATAGTCGTTTATCGCAGCACCTGCAAAGGCAACACAGCCGTTAGCCAGGGCTTGGCCTGGCCTGGCCTGAAAGTCACGGAGTGCCAGGAGTTGTAGCCAGGGAGCAGCAGAGCAGGAACGGGGCGGCACTCAGGCAGGAACACATCCCGACAGTTCTGCACGAGTGGGAAGCTTCCACATCCTGGCAAGAGCCAACTAAAGACAGAGCGACACTGCTGCGGGGCCACGTTTCCAAGACCCTGTTACTCGAGCAACCTTCACTTCAGCATGACTCAGGCTCACAAGCCACGGAAAGCTACCCAGGACTTGTGCTAAGGCAACAAAGTGCTTCTGAAAATGACTGCGTGCCTTAACAAACGGTTAGCAGTTTTAGCTTTTGGGCACAAATGTCGCCTTCGATTGACATGGCGCTACCGGCTTCCCCTCAGCTAGCCTGGCCAGCCTCCTGACTGAACAGTTTTCCTCTCTCTGCACCGGTTTTGCTCCCACGCAGGCAGCTTCTCTCCCTACTCACTCCCCATTGCCAATCTACTGTTGGCAGCAGTGACAGTCTTAATGAACTTACATTAGAAAGTATTGCACTGTACTAACAAAACGGTTTGGAAGGTTTTTTGTGAGAGTGCTAAGAACTCATTCCACACACCTCGTTCCCAGCTTATCACTCCTCCCGTCGGCAGCCCAGCTCGTGACAGGGCTGTGCCAGGAAGGGCTCTGGGCTGCCCGTCTGGGTCAGCATTAACATTCTGATGCTTTCGGACAGGCAGCCCACGGGATTCTTTACGGGAAGCTCAGCCAAGTGTATAAACATGGCTCGGGGATCTGCAGCCTACGCTGCAGCTTAACGTTCTGCGGTGATCTCTGAACTACTGAGTCAATTTTTATTCGGTGCTCCCAGCACTGGAGGGGCACCTCATCAATAATATGGAAGAGATCATCAGAGATTTTGGAGCAATGAAGCAGCAGAGAAAGGACACAGCCAGCAGAATCATCCTCTAGGATGACAACAACAACAACATCACCATAGAGCAGCCTGAAGGCCCTCTCTGGCCAGGAAGAAGAGGGCATTAGGATCGCGTTAACTGTATGGAAGCAAAACACAGCTGCTGGTAAGCAGGTGCCTAGAGTCTAGCAGCATCCAGGCTCAGAGCCCCCTACACCTCTCAGGAGCCTTCCTTCTCTGCTACCGTCTGGCTACAGAACTCAACGGTGCAGCACCAGGGACAGTCTGCCCACTGCGTTGCAGAGCAGCCTCCTGTGTGATCTAGGGTTCTTGAGGAAGGAAGGGCGCTGTTCCACACGCTCCTGTTCCACGAGTTTCACACTCCTCAGGGGTGTCCTTCACTATCATCGGGAGAGACCCATGGCCTTACAAGACCATTTCTCCCCCACTAGGGCTTCACGTGAGCAGCCCTTCAGGAGATGCAACAGTACACCGATGAACCGCATCGCCCCACCACCACCCTGCTCTGCTCCTTACCATCTGTTCCAGGTCTTGCACACTCGCATACAGATGCACAAGTCTCTATGACTGAGGTAGCCAAAGACAGCCATCCAGACTTCCCTCTGCATCACGTGGGCTGCCCCATCATCCAAGGGCAGTGAGTCCGGAGGGGGGCTGATGGGGGGTGGGCGGATGACATGGCGTTCCATCTGGATGCACTTGGGAGGAGAGAGCGAAGGGGGCGGGCGGGCAATGCCCCGCAGGTTGCTCCGCAGGCTGGGCATGAGCTGGTGCCGCAGCTCCCTAGGAGTCCCGTTCAGCCCTTTGCTGAACTTGTGGTGTCTCTCGCTGTTGTTCAGCGCCCGCTTGGGCTCCTCGTTCTCGCTCTCTGGTTCCGACTTGATGGGCTGATGGTTCTCGTTGGCAAGGCTGTTCTCGGTTTTTTGGATCTCCTGGTTGAGCTCCTTGCTGAGCTCTTTGCTCAGTTCCTTATTCGGGAGCCGCCTTTTCCGCCGTATCTTGAACTTCTTCTTGTCCCTGGGCTCGGCGCTCTCCGTGCTGGGCCCCGCGGTGGGGGAGCTTGATCGTGACTGGTCACTCTCCTTGGATTTCGGAGGTGCCTCTGGCAGGTCCTCCTCAGGCTCCTGTTTCAGACGCCGCAGGGGCTTGACCACAGTGGGTCGGTCGTCTGTCGCCTTCCACGATCGCCTCTGAAAAGAAAGAGTCTGGGGCAATAACACAGGCTGACAATCCACAAGCTCCTGCCCTGTTCTCCAAGAACAGGGGCCTGCACACCTTGGCACCGAGCTGCGGGGCAGACAGCCACACCAGGCTCCTGCGCATTCTCCCGACCGTGGTACCATGCTGAGGATACTGCAGAGTGGCCCTACCCATGAAAGAACTGGAATCCAGGCAGGGGCCCCAAGGACTTCCGGGTACTGGCAAATACCCAGTGTATACAGCCCGCACGGCAGCGCGCTTATTTTTAAAGGACTCATGTCAGGAGTCCAGCAGGAGCCATAGGCAAGCGGTCACAATACGTGCACCAGGTAATAACACAACGTTAGCATGTGCTCCCTTCCCAGGCTGTTTCCAGACTGGCTCAGACGTAAGCTGCCCACTTTATAAAGAGGAGCACACAGGACCGGTGGTTCTAGCCACACCTGGGCTGCACCACAGGCTCAGAGCTCGGGCCTTCCCTGACCAAGCCTCTCTCCTACACACTACGTGCGTATGAAGCGGGTGATCCAGCTGACAGCTTGACACACTGCTACTCTGATCCACCCTGAACTTCACTAATGCCCTGCTCCCAAAGCAGGGCTGTAGTGGAGTCAACTGCCCCGCTCTGGTCTGTTCTGGTCATTTTCATAAGTGTGAATCACATGTCACTCGTCTGCCACGATCCAATTTCACACTGATGCACATTGGAGAGAGCTGCAAAAGATGTGCAATGCCACGCCAAAAAGAAAGGGAAGCTCCAGGTCTAATTGGATCACACCAAGAGAGAGTAAAGTGGCAATAAAGCTACAATGGAGCAGTACTAGCTAAATCAGGAAGGAGCAAGATAGTGTCACTAAAAAAAATCATTATGCCAAAAGTTTCTATGTTGTTGCAATAAGCTCCCTGGATCAAACAGAGGGGCATGCTCCTAGGTTGTAAACTGTAGAGACCTCACAGCTTTTCTTTCTTTTTTTTTTTTTGAGCATTAACTAAAGCCAGAGGGAACCCAGCCAACGCATTTAAGATTAGATCTGAATACTCTCTCCTTTTTAAATTCTCCCGTTATTATGGGAAATCATGGGGAGTTAGTGGCAGGCAACTTTAAAATAAATTACAGAAATTTTATTCAGCCAACAGTCAGTTGTGGCATTCTTTTATCCAGGAACTACAACTGGTTCATCCAAAGACCTGTGACGCTGGTCTGCAGGTACTAGTGCACAGGAGTTGCACACCACCAAGCTGCAGGCCATGAGACATGCCAGGAGGGACGTTACCTCTCACACCATTAAACAAACAGCCAGGTGTATTACTGAGATTCAAGCACTTATGAAGAGCAGAACAGCAGTAGGGAGGGCAACGCTTCACTCTCTGGCCTTTAAAAAGCAGTCTGTATTTCTGGCAATATTTCAGCAGAACAGGAAGTATAAAAATCAGACTCTCTCCATCCCCCTGCCCTGGGGAAAGCCTGTCTGCATCGAGAAGGGCTGTCATGCAAGCAGGTCCAATGGCCAGCAATGCGAGTGCCAGAGGAACTGAACGGCCACTCAGCTCACAAGAGGGAAGGCACGTGAATTACAGCAGTGTCAAAGTACCTTTTTCCTGAAGAGTTTCTCTTCTTTTCCAAGTTTTAGCTGTTCCAGGAAAGAAAACCCAAAACAAAAAGCATTTTATTTGTTTTGTAGTACCCAGCAAAACTCCTATTCTCCTACTATCCTCCATAAATAGCTGATCTAATGAACTGGTTCAGATACACACAATGAAGTGAATGGATGAGATTATTTTACTAATCTCTGAAGTACTAATGGCTTGATTTTCAAAAAATCTGTTGGGATTCAGCCATTACCATCTCCTCACCGTACACTGGGGAACAAAAGGCCCCACACTGTGGATGTTTGTGGGAACCAGGAGAACGAGCATCCTCTCTGTGCCCACAGAGAAGAGAACAATCCTGGCTACAAGTCAAACCTGCACAGGCGGGTGCCGTGCAAGTCTGCCCCTCCTGCTCTGCTAGTGCAGCCGCAGGCCCTCCCTATTCCACCTCTTAGTGCAAAGTCTCATGCCTTGCAAAGGAACTGCCGGAGTGACCCGCACATTACTAGAAGCCAGCACACAGGCATCTACTCTGGACAGAAGTAATTTAACTCCATGACCAAGCTGATCTGCAATTCCTAGAAATTCAAACTAAACCAATGCACGTGACAGATTCAGCTGCTGTCTGGCACAAATAACCGAGCGAGTTAAATCTAACAAGCGGTTGCCTATGCTGCAGCTGGAAGCAGCAGGTTTTCCCATGTCTCTGTAATTGGAGGAAACAGTATTTCAAAGATGACAGGAAAATCAGTCTCTAAAGTGGAGTGTGTTGGGTGCATTGTTAGAGCTCGTTAAAAGAGTTGAGCACCACCCAGTGGCTACACGTGGATTAGGTTAATTAAACCGCCACCCCTCCTATTGTAGGATCCTTCCTTACTTCAGAATTGCTTCCCTCATTTTTCCTAAAACCTTGGAACTTTGCCTGGCCTTCACTGCTTCTCTTCACGGACAAAGTCCAGGTGGAAAATTTCCCTGCTCCACCAGACAAGTCATTTTCAAAAAGGGAGGGGAAGCACTATGCAGTATCCTTCACACCCAAACAATCACTGGGATTCGAAAGACCCAGAGGACAGCTAAAGCAGAAGAGCACGAGACACGAGCCCTTGACCTACAGGCCACAGGGGGCTGGGGAAGGGGACAGGGCTCTGGGCTCTCCTACCCGTTTCCTCATAGCAGGCTCTTGGGGTTTCTCAAATTTCCTTTTCCTTCGCAGATGCACCTCATCCGACTTTCTCCTCGAGATGGAGTCAACAGGAGACTTCTTAGCATGTTCCTCTGACTTCCGCCTGGGGGTCTCTTCACATTCGCTTTTCCGCTTTGCAGCGTCTGTAATTTCCTTGTTGTCTCGATTTATCTTCTGTTCCTTCAGCAGTGAGCCTGGGAGATTGGATGCGTATTTGAATCCTGGTCCGCGCTTTTGCTTGTACGCCAAAGAGACACAAAAAACACAAGCAAACTTTATATCTTCTCTTTTTTTTTGTTGCCGTTTACAACAAATCCACCACATGTGACAGGAAATAGTGGGCTGTCACCAACCACAAGGTTTCTAAGGGTAAGTGGCCAGCAAGGTGACATTTTCCACCTCTCCAGATTTTTTTCCTGCTTTGGTCACACCTCTTTAACCTCCCTCTTGGTTGTTAGAGAACCCAATGTCTAATTGTTGTAAGAGATGCTTTAGATCTCATTTAAGGCTCTTTTTTCAAGATCCAGCAGAACTTGCTCATCCTTGAGATTGAAAGTTACTGGTTTTGAGTTTGGACCAAAACACCCTCCCCCTGCCAAGGGTTGGCGATGATGTCAGCATGTGATATCAGAATGTGAAACCATTAGAGACAAGAGGGTCAAGGGCTCATTGCTCATCTCAGCTGAAGGGAGTGTGAAAATGCAAGCTACTGAAGGCAGGGTGATTTTCAAGCAAGCCAATATTACTTGAAAATACATTCTGTCATTTGGGATGAGCGTTTCTTAAACTAGCTGTGCCCCTGCCTTGGAGCTGTACGAAGACACAATTATGCCAGGTTTGGCATCTTGGTCCAACGTTGGTGTGTACAGGGATGAAACTCACTTTCCCAGTTTTCCCTGCGTGGTTGCACTTGGGGCACTCCCAGCAGTTGGGCAGCTCGTCGTTAACCACGCCGTCCGACTCCTTCACCTAGGTGGGAGAGGCAGAACCCAGATTGCAGTGAACAGCAGCATGGGGGCAACTCAGGGAAAACAGGTTTGGTCACTTGGAGGCAGTCATTACAACAGCAGGGGACAGACTTTTTGCACTGCTGTCCTGCTGCCCAGATCAGGAGTCCCCCTCCCAGGGGCTCCTAGCTCCCACATGCACTACAGGAGCTGGCTGTCCTGTCCTCCTGGCGCAATGCTGGCCCTGTAAGATTGCAGGAAGCACTGAGAGGAAGCCAGAGATACAAAGCAGGCCGGCCAACATGGTACAGGCAATGGGTGGCTCCTTGTCTGACTTGTTGGCCGATATAGGGGACAGTCCCACTCTGACACCCAGCATATGCTGTGGGTAGAGAGAAATGGACTGTCATCCCCTAGTCTTTACCTGCTGCCCCCATGTGATGCACTCACTCTTTTCCCTCCAGGGGACTGGCAGGGGTTGAATTTGGTACTAGAAGGGTCTGCTGCCCAGTTCCAGGAGACAAACTTGTTCAAACATCTGTTGTCTCTTAGAATTTCTTTCGATAAAAATCCCACCTCCTCCCACACGCAATCTTCCCATTCCTTCAACACGGAAAATGCACGGCGAGAAAGGCCCGCTCTATCCCCCAATTAGCACTGTGGTGCTGGAGGGGCAGAGGCACACCCGGTTCTGCTAAGGGCTTCGTGGTCTGATGAGACACGCTGCTGCCTAGGCTACTTTTGGCAAAGACTTGGGCAATTTCAAAAGCTTGCCATTTCTCAAACAAAACCAAACGTGCCAAGCAGGGCGAGGCAGGAGCACTAGGATGGGCCCATTAAGACCAAGGGACAGTGCAGTAGGATCAGGCATTCACAGGTGGGTTCATCTCAATGATTCAAACAAGTTTTTTTTAAGCTGTTATAGCAAGTTAGATCCACCTCTTCTTGGGACCACGAAGGGACATGCACAACTGAGGTGGAGATCAAAGCAGCCAGGAAGACCAGCAGCAAAAGAGCACCCCAGGGGCATGATGGAAGCAAGCCAAAGAGGGCTCACAGCCTTGGCACAACTGAGGGGGCTGAATCTGGAATACAGGCAGCAATGGGGCCAGCACAGGCCCCCCAAGGGCTCCAACCTTGAGGACCATTAAGGGGAGCTTCCAGGAACACCGTCTCTCTTGCAATTCAGTGAAACAGCACATTTGTATCTGAACCCTTCCCTTCCCCCAGTGCTAGTGGGCCACACACTGGAGCCTCCGATCCAGTGGGAAGGAAGTCACCTCCTCTTCTTTAAAAGCCAAGAGGACACTTCTTACCCTCAGATGCCCCAAGACGCACAGGAACAATTGTAAAGCATGACCTTTCCACAACGTATTATGGAGCTTTCCATCTGCAGGGAGCAGCTCCAGGCCCCAGTCCCAGGAGGGAACAAGTCATGTCCTGCGCTGAACACATCACGTTCTACCAATAGGGGAGACTTTACAGCTAGGCCCCTTTGTGTGAAGTTTAAGGCACTGAACAGATGTGGGTAATTGTAAGCAAGCTAATTAGACACACAAAAACCTGCCACTGAATCTGTCACCAACCTTATTGGCTGGGTGGGAGCCAGCTCCGAGTGTTTGCTACTAACAGCAGGTGGATGTCTATGCCACAGTATGAGGCATCTTCAGTAATGTACCTGCAATATGAGGACAGTAATTCCAAGTGTCCAAACACGGGATGATGCAATGATGAAGTCTTCCTACTAGAGGATGTGGGGATCACCAGGGAGCACTTTTCTGATATCATTAGGCCAGACATGCACCGTGGCAGTGCTCCGGCAGCAGGACTGGAGTAAGCAGTGATGATTAAACACAGGGAAGCAGAGTGCATTGGCAGAGCTGCCTTCATACAGGGCAAGGTCTCAGAGGCACACAGCAGCCCTCTCTGCCAACACACCTAGTGCAAATGCTGGGGGTGAATGGCTAGTATTGAATTCACTCAGAATGGTGTGGAAAAAAGTGCCCAGAAACAGATCTCTAGGACTAAGGTTCCCACCTTCACAGGTATTCGGGCACCATCACATCAACGTCCCTAGGAACGGGGCACCCAAGTGTCTTTTAGCCTATTGTTCCTTTAAGGATCTGGGCTCAGCAAAGAACATTCTCTGATGGGTGAAAACTAATCTGGGTTCCTTAGAAATGTAGCATAAGCTAATGCAGTAAGTCACCAACATTAGCAGTGTGATTTGGAGCGTACTAGATCATTAGCTGAATTAATCAGCCTGGGCTAAGCTCTCCTTAGGAAAGGGAGAAGGAGAAGTGATGAAAGGCAGATTCCTTTTAAAACCCTACAGGCTGGTTGTGGGGAAAAGCCTCTGCACTCAAGGTACTCAGTGATCTTCCCACACGCAGGTCTAGTTTCAGCAACCTGGATGCACAGGTCATATTTTCAGGCAGAAAAGAGGAGTGTGCCACAAGCCCCCAGCTGACAACATGGTCCTTCGGGCAAGAAACTTAAACCTCCATTTTTGGTGCAATCCCACTTGAGTGTTTAATGCAAACAGCCCTCTGTGGGAGAAGCCTTAGGGTATCTCTATGCTGCAGTCACTGCTCTCATGACGGCGTACTGAGACACCCAAACTAGCTTTCAATTAGCCAGCCAAGGGACAGTAGCTGTTTAGCTGCAGCAATGGGGAACACAGCTCAGGCTGCAGAGCCCACACGAGAGCAGCCAAGGCTGAGGCCATCAGGCTGCACCGAGCCCCATGCTGTCAGGGGCGAACTGCTCCTGGTACCCGAGCTGGCATGCTGAAATCTAACTTGGGCATGTCTACGCTACCCTGCAGTCACCCTGACTGCAGCAGAGATGGACCCTTTGATGAAATTAAACTTGAAAGCAATTCTCTGACGGGGGCAGGAAGGGTGGTGGAGGGGGGTGGGGAAGAGGTTACTGACTGCTAGACTTGTGCAGCCAGACAGGGACTTCGAAGTCAGATGGCCTTTATAACCTGGAATAGCCTGCAATGGAGCCTAAAATACCCCAGGTGCCTGTTCAGCCATTTGCAGCACAAGACTGCAAGGGGAGAGGTGGAGTCACCTCAACAGATGAATCCAGGAGACAAGACACTCAACACGGGTGGGAAATGGCATTTGTGAATGGTCACGCTCACTCCTCCAGACCCACCTCCTTTAGTTTGGGATGGAGGAAGTCTCAGCTGCCACTATCCAATTCTGTGCAATACAGCCAGTCCCGAAGGGTGCTGCTCCATGAGACTGCAGGGCAGGAGCATCTAGCACAGGTTTAGGATGGGTGGGGGTGTGAACTGAAATAGGGAAGTCAAGAATGACACGCCCCAGAGCAGAGCACGCAGCTCCCTCTCCTGCTAGCTGCTAGCTCCAGCAGCACTGGACGTCACTGTTTCACCAAACACTCAAGGCCTTGTTTTCAGGAATGCTGAGCAACTGCGGCTCCTTGCCACCAGCCCATCTACACAGCAGCACCTCTGAAAACGGTGCCATTCATACACCCCCAGATGCTACGGAGCCGACAGGCTGCACAGAGAGCGCAGTCTCCGCTGCACAGCAGGTCCCAACACCACTGAGTGTTGCCCCCTGGGAGTAGGGGGTCCTGGGGGACGTATTGCCAAGGCAGTGGAAAGACCACTTCAACCATAAGTTGGCACAAGGATGCAGGAAAGAAAGACCAAGCAACCCAAATTCCTCAGTCCTTCCAGCACAACAGCCAAGGAGCTTCCCACAAGCCGTGGCTCCAGGTGATTAGACAAGCCCAGGCTTGACTGCCCTGTTTGCACTAACAGGGACAGCCGCCTACTTCCTCAAGTCTAGGCAGCACTGCCTAGTGCTGAACACTGCTAAGGACTGACACCTGCTCGCTTTGTGCCCTAGAGATAGAGCCAGTCTCTGCCAAGTGAGGTCTGTGCCTGGCTGAAACACAGTCTGGGTCCTTCCAGGGAGTTAGGAAGCCCCTACCTAGAGGGAAGTGGGAGGGGGGTTGTGTTCTTAACTCATCTGCACCCCTAAACAAAACGCTTGATCCACAGAGTTGAGCAGAGATGCTCAGCCAACACCTCTGCAAGGACCTGAACTCTGCACAAGTGCCTGGGCAGCCCTCTCCAGGTCACAAACATTACTGTCCTGCAGGAGCCACCTCACGTGCCCCATAACATCCCCAACTTGGTGCAACCTCAGCCTCTTACAAGATAGGAGTCAGACCTTAGCCCATATGGGCCAAGGGCCACAACATCTCTCAGACTCACTCGAGTGATATATCCAGCTGCTAACTCCTCACAACCGTGGTGCAGGTCAGACACCCAGTGCCCAGCTGTCGGCCAAAACACAACTATGCCCATATCTCCCCTCAAAATGAGATGGAAAACTCACCCCCTCATACGAGGGGCCAAAAATCATCTCTGATGAGGTCGGGGCAGAAGAGAAGGGTATGTGGGATCTACCAGTGCCCAACCAAACCATGATACTGCCACTCGCACAGACATTCAGTTTCTTTCCTTCACCATTTGGGGGAAGAGACCCGTTCCCTGCTGGTAGCTGGGAGAGGAAGAGATGGAGTCAGGCGAGTGCTGGCACCCGAGATGGCATGGAGGTGTCCAAAAGTCATGGTTCAAATGGGCTACCAGCTTGCACCTGGCTCCAGCTCTGCATTCACTGCAGCCTCCAACGAGAAGGCGTTTGGGCCACTCATGGGCAGCCCCCAGATTCTCTTAAGGGAGAGGGTGGGGAGCAACAATCAGTGCGGCAGGGGTAGCTGCACCCCCCACTCCCAGCTCCCTGTCCTTGTCCCCTGGCCCCGCCCCCAGCCAATCAGACCACACCATACGAACAGCAGCCAGGGACATTTTTAAGTTCCCAAATCAGGTAAGAATCCCACCCGCACCCAGCTCTTGGCACTCCCTCATGCCCACCACTGTTGCTGTCCCCAGCTGATTTCAGGGGGAAATCCAGAGCTGCTCCTGCCCCTGCTCCACCCAGATGGCAGGTGGGCTGGCTCCCCCTCCCTCCACTTGCTCCCTACTGGCAGAGAACACCCAGGGGGACCAGGCCCAGAGGAGGAACCCACCCGCTGCTGCTGTGTCCAGGCAAGCCTGGCTCTCAGCACAACTCAGCTGGAGTGGGGCAGGAGCAGTTCTGGAGCTCCCCCCACTTCCAATCAGCCAGAGACAGGGAGAAAGCAGCAGCAACAGCAGGTAGAAGAAGGGAGGGGATGTGCCACTAAGCATGGGATGGCTGGGGAGTCTTACCTGCTTCAGGGTTTTAAAATGTCCCCAGCTCCCACAGTGTTGTCCCAAAGACAGGAGGGGGGGGATAGGGAGGGGCACCATCATGCTACTGCATCCCCTCTGGGGTCCACCCTGAGGCTGTGACACAGTTTCAGTGCACTGTCTGCAAATGAAGGCAATGGCCATCTCTGATTTTTGCTACCAGCAGCTATCACTTCCCTCGACTCACCTTAAGGCATCCTGGGTGTATGATTTCATTACAAATAGAACACTCCATTAGCATGAGATTAAACTTGCTCTCCTCCTCTTCCACCGTGTCCTCCTTCCCAGCTTCTCCGCACACCAGACACACAGCAGTATGAGGCAGCACCGGCTGTTAGCACAAACCAGAGAAAGAGAGAGATCAGAGCACAGGAAACATGGGAGCAGAGGATCAACATTCACCTTATTACAAAGCCATCTCTAGTAGTGGCTCTTGATCCCAGAAACACTGGAGAATCCCCAGCTTCAACTACCACGTTATAAGAGAGTAAGACACACCGAGCATCTGTTTCCTGATCCAAAACAGTTGCAGACAGGTACAGCAGGAATAAGTTTGGCCTCCCTGTAATACCACAACAGTCAGTGGAGATTCCCAGGGATGACTCTGGCCAGCCACATGGGTGTCAGTCTCCAAAGCTTGTATCAGATACATCCAAAACTTGTCTTTTATTTATTCCAAAAGGTGTGACATGGAAAAAAGAGGCAGAGCCAGGACATCACAACTGCCCTATTCAGCTTCCCTGCCTTCCTCTGCAGGAAGACAGTGAAGTTACATTACAGACAGGGCAAGCAGAAGGTTGTGGGACACAACTGAGGTTACAAAGCAAATCTGTGGCAGAATCAAAATCTCCCAGCTCCAACCATGATCACTTAGAGGCCACAGTCAGGACTAGAGTCCCCCCATGCCGGACACTATAAATGCAGAGGAAGACCATTCCTGTCCTGAAAAGCCAACAGCGTAAGGAGGAAAATGGGGTAAATGTCTAGCAAGTGCAGGAGTTCTGGCTTCCAGGTCAGACACTGGTTCAGCTGTTGCGATTCTCCATCTAGCTCACACGTATTTCTATCACTTTGGTGTCAAATCGCTGAACATTTGTCTAATTAAGAAACTGCTTTTGCACTGATGAGACACACAAACATTTGGTTTGCTGCAATATGGTGCAAGTCTCGTGACAAGGAGAGAAACAAAGGCCCTCGCAAGAAGCTGCCTGCAATTTGAAATGCAATCAACTAGATTATAAAAATCACTCCTTATCTATTAAACACTCAAGAGCAGAGCACTGGTTTTCATGGCAAGGGCCTCACATTTTAGAAGTAAATAAAAATCCTAACAAACCATCATTGGATAATTGTGCGTTGATTGAAATCTGTGGACAGAGCAATTGGCAACTGAAGGGAAAAATCTCAGGCACAGGGAAGTATTAACAGTAATATCTTTAATGCCAATCCTGCCGTATATACAGGCACTCACTGTATTCACTTTGGTAATGCTTCTATCCAGTCTCCTGCCAATAAATACTTAGCATTTACACACTTTACAAACATTATTTTTTCCTTTCATGCATGCGCACACACAGAGTTGTAAGGGAAAGATTATTCCCATCCAACAGATGAAGAAATGGTAGTTGAGTTCTTTCTACCTAGCCATGTTCTGCACTGCAAGTTCCTGCTGCCATGCTGTTGATACGCTCGATCATCCAAGCACAACTGTGTTTGCAACAGCCTACAGGCATAGCTGGCATTACTGCAACTGTACTTGCTTGGTGCAAGGCTCTCCAAGTGGCACCGAGTTACTCTGCACCACCAATGAGGGCTGGTATTGCAGCTGCACCAGAAATACTGGCCCTCCCAGCCCAGTGTCCCCAGGACTCCTTCCATGTGGCACATGATCTCTCACAGGCTCCCTACACCTTTCCAGGCTTAAGGCAGAAAGCTTCCATCAGTTCACAAAGACGACGTCCCCTTTTTACCAAGTGCACCGCAGGCTCTACTTCCTACACCTGATATTATTAACCAAAGAAAGCACTCTCAAGCTCTGAATCACTGCTTCCAGACAGCCTTTCCTGGAGGATACATGCTGGAAGCAGTGAGAGGGACCCACTGCGCACTGCTCCTACAACAGCTGAAGGACACATGGACCAAGTTCCCAGAATTGTAACTTGGCGACTCTCTGGGCCTTCCCTGTTCTGGGAAAGTTTACAGTAAGAGTCACACTGGTATTTACAAGAGTACGAATGCTCCCAGAGCAAACCGGGACCTCTTAGCTGCCAGCTAAGGGCTTAGACCAGAGCTTTGTGAAATACAGGTCCAGAAAAGTATCTAGGAAGACCTTCGAACCCCCCGAGAATAGGAGATTTGGACAGGGACCCAAATGAAATCCAGTCCCATGAGGCAGGTGTGATCAGACCAAACGTGCACAGGAGCCGAGTAGACAGGTGAGCATCGGTCAGTAAAAGAAGGGAA
>NW_005841833.1:5037866-5049399 GCF_000455745.1 Alligator sinensis | reverse complement strand
AAGAGTGGTTCTGCTTTGTATTCAGGGGCTAGGAGGATTCTCTGAACAATTTCTCCTGCTCCGATCAGTTTGTGCTGCAGCCCTGTAAAGAGGGGACTCAGTGGAAAAGTCCTCTAGAGCTGCAGAAGTGCTTCAGAAGCAGGCAGGTGTTCTCTCCAGTTTGCAGAGGATGAGCCTGAGGCACTGAGCAGCTTAGCCAAGGTCACCAAGCAAGTCAGAGCACCGGGCACAGACCCAGGAGAGCAGAAGCCAAGTCTCCTGTTGCAAGGGGGATGCGAAGTCTAGGCCAGGACTGGGAGTCAGAGGGTCACAACTGCGGGGGGTCAATGCCCAGCGGCTCCTATGGAAACAATGGAAGCTGCTCAATGCTGAGCAATCCTGAAAACCCAGCTACGTCGTCCTGGGTTCCAGGCTGGATCTTCCGCTCCATCACGCGACCCTGGCCAAACGCCTCCTCGCTCTCAGTTTCAATTTCTCCATCACCAAGAACTAGAAACTTGCACGTGCTGCAAAGCTAAACAAGGCCAGATGGAAGTCACTACACACGTGGTAAGTATTATCAGCACCTCCAGACAAACTGCCTTCTCTTCACACGTGCAACCAATGAGCAACGGCTGGAGTCGGCTGGTCCAGAGAGCTTCAAATCCGTCAGGGGAAACTCCCACGCAGGAGCCTGACTGACCAACTAACCCCCGGGGTGAAGGCTGCAACTTGCATTTCCTCCCTGCAGAGAGCAGCTCCCAGGTGCGAGCCCACAGGCACTGCACGGTGAGAAAGGCAGTCGATCCCAGGCCGTGCCTGGTCTAGCCTAAGGGCCGGGCTCACCAGTGCCAAAGCCTTGGGAGATGCTAGCCCAGGATTTCTGCTGCATTTAGCTGAGCTAGGAAAGAAATTCTGGCAAGATCCAAACCCGGCCACCCCCTTCTAGCCTTGGACCCGACCTGGAGCCTTCTCCAACTTGAAATCCGAAGAGCTTCAGATTCCATGGCACAGTCCTAGTCCTGACCCCTACCCCCAAAACTCCTGAAAACCCAAAGCAACAGAATTAACCAGAAATCCCACCTCAGTTTTGTGGGGTTTTGGCTGGAAGAGGGTGAGGGGGGGGGAGAGAGGTC
This sequence comes from Alligator sinensis, assembly GCF_000455745.1. NCBI lineage: Eukaryota > Metazoa > Chordata > Crocodylia > Alligatoridae > Alligator > Alligator sinensis. Next base: position 5,048,284 of record NW_005841833.1, on the reverse strand, counting down.
TGAAAATGGAGTTCACCCAAGCACACCCTGGTGAAATGTCTCGCCAGTTCCCGCGATGCACTTACTGCAATGCACTGCCTCATGATGCAGGACTGCTTCATCCTGCCAGGCCCCCCGAACTTCTTCATGTCTTTGCAGAAGTGACACTCGCCGCACTCTGTCCGCAGACACGCCTCGCACTTGCGGCATCGCGTCCTCCTCCGGCGCGCTCCTGCCGTCGTCCGATTCGCCGCGAGCTTCACTGCAGAGGCAGTGCCCAGCTTCCCTTTGGGCCGTCCGACTGCTCTGTTCTGGAAGAGCCAGACACACGGGGTGAGTCTCATTACGCTTGCTTCCCAAAGCGCAGAAAATCTTTTTTTAATGAGGGGCAAAGGGGACTGTGCGTATTATGTTAGCGTCAGCTGTCTAGATACAGAGATAACAAGCGCTTTCCAAGTTTATCCAGAGAACACACCACATGGACACACTGCAGCCCTTACTGTCGGCCCCAGTACTCATGAGACCTTCTGAGCCTGGCACAGGTAGAGTCCCTCAACGTGGGTCTATGGATGCACAACTCACATCAGGACCGGGGCCCCACGCAACCGGCTCACAGCCACAAGGGAACCCAAGAGTTAGGCCTAGCACTAGTGTATAAGCTCCTGGGCCCGCGCTCAGACTAGTCTCCAGGCCCGGGTCCCTTGGTCAGAACCACCAGTATCCAACAGGGAAAGCAGAACTCATTTGGACTCATCTCTAGTCAGGAAAGCAGAGTGCAAGACTTGGACACCACTAAACCCTCCTGAACCACCCCCGTCACACTGGTACCACGTGCAGAGCCAGAGAAAGCATTGCAATTCAGAAGGAGAACCACTGCTGCCACCTTTTCCTAGGTTTCCACGGCCTCTGGAGGCTGAAGCTAGAGAAGCACAGAAGGATTTTAACCGACTGGACCCTGAACCGAAGCGGGTCTGCCCGTCCACCAGCTGGAACAAGAAAGCCACTCACAGGCTTCACATTAAAGCAAAAAGTGGTAAGGACCAAACTCTCCTCCCAGTTTAAATGTGCTACCCCACTGCCTTCAAGAGAGTTGTGAGGGGTAACCGAGCAGGATTTGACCCCTTTCCAGTCCCTCCCCCACTGTCTCTTACTCCATAACCGACTGGTTCTAAATTTAAAGCAAAAATCTTTGCCAAACCCATTTAATTTAGTGCCGGCGCCATTTATCCCTGTTCTGCTGCTCTCAGCCTGTGGAACGAGAACGAATTCACCAGTTTCACTTTCTGTTCCCAACTGGCCCAGTCATAATGCTGGGTAGCAAGTATCACGGGACACTGGGTATTTTGTAAAGAAATAAGCCCCCTAAACCCTTTCCACCCGAGTTCTTTAAATACCTGTGGGAATATTCTGAATTTGGTTCTGCCACTTTCCCCCGCTCTCTCTTCACAGACACCTCAGAAGAAAAGCCACACACGACTACACACTAAGATACAGGTGGCAAAGGTCCCTCTGCCTGCACTCGATGGGCCTCCTCTGTCTCCAGTTTCTGCCATTACCTGCCTACTTTAACAGACATTTTCTATTTTAGCCCACAAGCAGCCCCTGCTCCCTAGGGGCGTCTCTGCAGGGAGTGGGGAAGCGGGGAGCTAGGAATGGATTGAATTATGCTTCCTATTCACAGGTACATCACAACTGAGAAAGGACAACTCCACTTGACACACACCCCTGTATTAAGTGAACTTTAGAAGATTGTTACGTGCCTGAAAAAACACACCGAGTGCTATTCTGCTATCAGATTATACAGTGTGCGAGATCTGAATGGAGGCAGGGAGAACCAGGAGTACCGGGAGTAGGCGTTGTTAGGAGCCGACGGCAGGCATTCTGCAGGCTGGCTATTTGCTTTGCAGAATCGTTTTTAAAACTCCCAAAGTAGAGTTAACCCTGGAAGCGACGCCCTGCCAGCATCCAGATTAGGAATGATTTATGTTCCTGACAAGATCCTGCCCCTGCGCAGAGCTCCTTCAACCTTCTCTTTAGTTCTTCTGAGCAAGAAACTAGAGCAGACCACCCCTCAGGAAGGCAAGTCCCTGATGGCGAATAAACCATGCAACAGGACACACATCATTGCCAACATGACTCCTCTCTGTTAACAGTAGGCAGAAGCAGCTATGTTGCCGTCCCAGGTGTCTTCCCTCTAGCTAGCAAGGCATTAAATTCTGCCTGCACTCATATGGGTGAAACACATTCAGCTCGGTTCAAAGACTAGAAATAAAGCAGTGTCTACACAAGGGAGAGGCCCGTGATGTTACCTCTGGGCCACGCTAGTGCAAACTTGCGGCTGGCTGAGGGACAACTAGAAAAGTGGACTTTACGGTGGTCATGAATCATGGCTGAGAGGGCAGGAGGGAGAAGGGACAGAGACTGTAAGATCACCACGCCACCTGCATCCCTGTATAAGCCCCCACGGCTCGGCAGAATTAACAGGAAAGATGCAAGAGCCCCTGCTCAGTCAAAGTGACGTTTCTTATCTCTGGGGCACTTTTCATACTTTGCTGCGCATTAGCACTGGCCCACCCCGTGCTTGAATTGCTCTACTCACAGGAACCATCCAAGTAACCAAAAGTCAGCCCATATTCTGCAGAAGTGACACCCTAGTTGATGAGGCCTTGGATAAATTCCCGGGTGTATCCTATTTCAAGGGGCTCTTACTTGGTCATTTGAAAAGCTCACTAGCAGGAAATCTAGCCTGTGGGCTCCTAGCCCAGAAAGGGGCTGGAAACCAAAGGGGAGAAGGAGCCCCCAGCACCATTTGGGATTTTTTGCATGTGTTTTATTTAGCGTGTGGCACAAAGCCAGACAAATTCCAGGCTGATGCGAGTCAAGAGATACCACAAGCATTCCCAGCTCAGACCCTGCCTCCCCAGATCAGCGAGAGGCAGCATGTTCAGCCCCGGGCTGACTGCAGGACACTGGGGTTTCCCCCATCCCTTCACGCTCTCCTTCCTCACAGCTCCCATCTTTCCTGACCCAGCTGGAACAACCTCATTCAGGCCCCCAGGTCCCTGCTCCTCTCCTCCCCCCGTTCTGCAGTCCCAAAAGTCAGCTCTGGTTCGGTCTCGGGGCTGTGTAAGGAGAGAGCTGTACATTAAACTTGAACAGATCTTTCCAGCTCGTGGAATCCATCCACCAGGGACCAATGCACAGCGGTGCCAGCCAGCACTTCAGGAAATCCTCCTCATCTTCTCTCCCACCCCCAAGAGGATAGCACCCAGGCCTCTTTGCCAGGGTGGGGGGCATCAAAGCATGGGGTTGTTTCAAGGGAAGGAGAAGGATCTTGGAGGAGTGACAATCTCTTTCTCAGCCTGGAGGTATGCATTCTTGCCATAGCCCAGCCTACCCCGAGACCCTGCAAGTTTCCACTCAAAGAAATCTGCTGGGATTAACAACATCAAAGCACCAGTGTCCTTGTCTTAAGGCTCAAAGGTTTCTGGACTTGCCACGGTCCCAGCAGAGCAGACCACCACTCCCAATCCACGTGTGTCTGTGGGATGCTCTCCTTGCTAGTCCTGTGAATTTTTTCATGCCACTCCTGTGAAAAGCAAGAACCAAACCCACCAAGCTGCATTTAAACAGAAGGAGCTTGCTCCTACTCCTGAGTACACAAGGACAGCCCCTATGGGCTTCAGTCTGACTTGCCCCGAGTACCCAGAGCACATTTGGGCCATAAAGATCTCAGCCCTTCGGAAACCCGGAGTTTAGCATTGCCCTCTCATCCCTAGAAGACAAACAGTCCATATCAGATGAGGAACCTGAGACACACAGGCTGGCAGCCTGATTTTCAGAAGTGCTGACCACCCACAATCCCTACTCAAGTCAACGGGAGATGCACGTGTTCAGTCACTAAAGACCTGATTCTTAAAATCTGCTAGAGTCTCTCTGCAGCTTGGGAACAAGCCCAGGAGTCGCGCTACCAATCTTGGGACCTCACTCCCAGGCAGGGCTAGCTAGCAGATTCATTACCCTGGCTGCCCGTTGTCCTAGGTATGCTGTATGCTTAGTTGTTGGGTAAGCTGGAAACCTTCACTGTCTCTGTCTGCTTGTGCGTGTTTGGAACAGCACAGCGAGGCCATTCCACGAGGCAGGGTGCAGCGCTGCCTGAAAAAGGAGAGTACAAGAATCCCTTCCTTTCAATTTTCTGGTAGCCAGCAAGGGGGGAAAAACCAGAGAAGGCCTTTCACACTTGCTAGGCCCAAACTTTTACCTGCTTCCAAGGAAATCCAATGTTTTCCCTGCGGTGTCTGATCAAAGACCAGGCTGATTAGCAGCTCTCTAACAAACCAGGGTGAAGAACCAGAATTCAGTTCACTCTAAGGTTTTCTAGACAGTCATTTAACTGAACTGCATCTTGCAGAAACCCAGCAGTTGAAACTCATTAAGCCTGTCTCTAATGTAGCTACACACATTTTACAATCTGTGTGATTAGGGTTATGTAACTGGAGAAGTCGGCCTCCTCTCCAGGCTGGCTCTGAATTGCTACTGCATTAAGATGGCAGAGCTGAATGTGGCACTGCCCATGGGCAACTGGTGCCTCCCGAGTCTGGGGAGGCACCAGATCGCCGATGGAGGGGGGTGGGTCCCCCCAGCGGCCGATCACCAACCTGGGACACACACACATATACACAGACTTCCGATTTTGCAGCCGGTGCTTCCAGGGGGTGCATGGCTGATCTCAGGGGGTGCGCATGCATCCCCTATGCGTCGCTGATGGCGCTGCCACACTTTCCTAAGGCAATGAAGAGGCCAAGGAGATGACAACCGCTCTGGGCAGGCTTGAAACTGGGGTGCGAGTAAAGTGTGGGGACTGCCCTGCTCCTGCAGTCCCCATGCGCCACTGGAATGTCACCTTTGACATTTACAGCACAAAGCTAATAACTGCATAAATGTGACCATGAAACCACAGCCTAAGGTTAAGCCAAGCAGCAAGTAGCAGGAGGCCAGCCTAGTTCTCCAAAGGACCTGAAACAGCAGCTCTAAGAGGTATGGACTGACTCAGGCATCGTAAGTGGATGTTGTAGCTAAACCTCTATGTCAGCACAGGACATCACACATACACACTCCTCTGCTGGGGAGCGTGGAGGCCAAGAAGAGGCTGTTCTGGCCTATGGAAAGAAAGGTCCTGGCTTTACCCAAGAGGAATGATGGTGATGTCCCCAACACCGATGACTGCTCTTGGGGAAGCAGTCTTTGCCCTTGCCACTCCAACCACCAATAAAGACCCTTCCTTCACACATCCCTGCCAAAGCATCTCAGGCCTGAGCTGCAACACCCTGCTGTCACTCCAGGATTAACCCTCTGCTGAGCAAAGATTTGGGAGTGCTCCGAACTGTGGAGCAACACAAGTGGGCAGCAGCAGGAGACCCAAATGCACTTCAGTTGCACGCCAGGCATGCAGAAGTCTGAAGAGACTCGTGCATTCCCAGCACACATCTCAGCAGAGACCCCTGACCTATACCTGGCACTCTCCACTTCCAAGGGTGCAGGACCAGCCCCAAGTAATCCTCACAGCCCACCTACCAGGTGCCCGCATCGTGCAGATGGGCAGCCAGGCACTGGAGTTGAGTAGGGATGTCAGGGCCCAGTGGTGCAAGCAGGCTGAGCTACCCCTCCATAGAGAATTGTTAGACAGCCACAAGCAGAGCAGTGCTACATGCTGTGGCTATCTCTGCTTCATCAGGCAAATAAGCACCCACATTAACCAAGGGAAGGCCACATAACGCCAAGCACAGCATGCAGCTGCCATCAGCTAGAATCTCTTGTACCAAGTGTGACTGCACAATGCAAGACAAGCCCCTTGGCTGCAAAGCACAGCATGGCAGGCCTCCAATTAAATGGATTCCTCCCTGGTTATTAAGAATATCTGTTAATAACAGCAGCAGCCACGGCAGGGATGAACCTCAGATTCCACCAAAATTAGCCTACTGCTGGTGAAAGTCCTGGGCACTCAGCATCCTGTTCTCTCACAGAGCAGGCAGTGACAGCACAAACTCTTCCATGAACAAGTATCTCCCTCTCTTTGGCCCAGAAAGCCCAGAGGGAGGAGGAAGGAATTCAGTCTCAAGCGTCCAGTTCAGTTCCTGGTCTCTCTCCTAAGAAAGCCAGCTTGGTTTCCAGTCATCATCAGCTGCGGTGGTGGCAGGGTCAGTGACCTATACACCGGTGTACTAGAAGCTAGACTGCGATCCTCCATGCTCACTTCATAGACTGCCAAGGAGCCGTTGGACAGAAACAGATGCTTCTATTTCTAAGAAGTATCCCATACCTAGCTATGAAAACGCTAGCCTGAACCAAAATTAGAGGCTGTCATTAAACTCCCCGCCTGGCTGTAGCTCAGTTACATACACTCGAGGTTGCATGTTAGACAAATACAGCAAAAGTCAACAATTCTAGAGCATTAAAGCCTTGTCCCTCCAATAATGAGAGCAACCCTATTCTAAACAAAAACCCAACGGGGTGGGAAAGGAAAAAAGATGACAGGCTGATGAGGCTGCAGCAATTCTCAGTAAGTCAACAATAATGAGGAAGGAACCAGTTTAAGGCAGCAGAAACCGAGTCTGTCAATATATTTGACAACATACTTAAAAGCTGTGTCAGCTGAAGAGTCCAAACCATCACCATATTGACTTAATTAAGTTATATATTTCTACAACACCTTTCAACCTGATGAAGAATCCCAAAGCACTGTACGGTTCCACAGACACCGAGAGTTTAAGGACAAAAGGGCCCGTTATAGCATCTCGTCTGGCATCCTGCACATCACACATTCTTAAATTTCACTCAGGTACACTACTGAGCCCAATAACTTGTGTTTGGCTAAAGCCTGTCTTTCAGAAAGCCATCAAGAATTGAGCGTTAGACAAACACTCAACTGGAATGGTTTAAACAGGGATGATCCTGCCTTAGGCAGGGGGTTAGACTAGACAACCACTTGAGGTTTCTTCCAGCCCCATTAAGAGAGATCAAGAAACTTCCTTGCTAGCTTATTCCACTGGCTAACAGAGGTAGGTTAATATGCACTACACGCCCCCATAGCTGCTGTGCAGTCCTCTTTAGAGGGTGGCCGACAACCAACACACAAGTGTAGGTATGCTGCTAGACTCCCCAACCAGGCAGAGGTCACACCAGAGGAATAAAAAGCAGTGGTATTCCCACCCAAATATAAATGCTTCAACCAAAAATGCTTGAACCAACAACATGAGGCACTGAGAAAAAAAACTATGCCGATGTTTTAAATCTGGTATCTCCCAAAATGCAGATCTGCAATCCTCTCTCCCCTCTTCCACGAGGAATGAAAGCGTTGACAACGATGACATCTTGATCACCATCACTGAACCCGAGTCTATACCTCCCGGATAAGTGGGGCAGTTCGTCCCTATCAGAACAGTCCTTCCAGGCTCATCTGTACATTGGCTACACAAGGGCCAGGTCTTCACTACAGGCTCCTGGCCAAGACTGCCATTGCTTTGGGGTCTGACGATCTGACAGCTGTGCCCGCTCGTTTTGCTCAGGGGACGGGGTGAAAAAGCTGTCAGTACAGGCAGTGTCCGTACCAGAAGCATTTTAAAGGGGAAGGAACACCGGTACGCTATACCAGCAAAGTGTTCACAGTGTGGACAGGGGTACGCTAACCAACCTGTGGCTTGTACTGGTGCAGCAGAACAAGTCCCCTCGAGCAGAAGCAAGCCTTGATCAGTTTAACTGCATCTACATTAGGAACTTCTGCTGGCCCACCTGTATTAGCCAAGAACCATCTCTTCTTGCTAGCCAACAGGCTACGCTAGCACAGTCCATAGTGCAGACTTGATTCCCCTACCCACCCCCACCCAACATGCACATTTTTTTAAACGAAAGCCAAGATTCCTGAGAGCGAGGCAGGGCCGAGTTGCATGTGGGCACACGTTTCTGAGCCCTGCCCGGCTGCTGACCGCAAACAGCTACGCCATTTCTACACTGGTGTTCAAAAACATGACGGTCAAGATCTCTCCCTGCTCCCCACCCACACCCTGCTCTCTCCCCTCCCCTTCTGCTTTGGTATGGGGGAAAGAGGGAAAGGGAGGCTGAAATTAAGTTTATCACTGGGAGGAAATGCTGGCTAAGGGTAGAGAAACAAACAGCAGAGACAGATGCACGCAGAAAAGTTGTGCTGCTTTCATTACAGCGTTACATTTCAAGTGGCACTGCTGCTTTGGGATGAAGGTGGGTACGTCAATATGAAGGTGTATGACACTGGCCTAGCAGTTCCTGAATGAGAAGCAAAGTAGCTATGCAATATAGAAAGGACTTGTACCAACTGGCATCACTGTGTTCACACTAGGTACAACTACTTGAATGAAAAAGAAGAAAAAGTCATACTCTTTAGCCATATTAGTCATGCCAGCAAAACTTTCAGGTATAGATCAGAAATTCAGAAAGGATCTCAACTCCTTGGGATTTTTTTTTTTTTTTTTAAATATTAAGATTTACAATGCTAACATACCTCAGGTTTTATCAGGTCTGACAACCCCAGGGTGTCACTGAGTCAAGCTTAGTCAATTAAAGCGTTTATACACATGCTGGGGGGAGGAGGGGGGGGCATGTTTTAATCAGAATAGCTCCGAGAGCCACTCTAATTAAAGGCCCTGAAGCATCACGTATATCAGCACCCCTGCACTGAAAAATGGCGGTGGTGGCACTTTAAAGTCTGTCAAACCAGCTTTAGTTAAAACGCCCCTGCCACCATTTTTCAGCTTGGGGATGCTGATACACGTGACACTAGAGTCTGCTGGAGCACGGTAATTACCTCAGCACCCCTGCACTGAAAAATGGCGGTGGTGGCACTTTAAAGTCTGTCAAACCAGCTTTAGTTAAAACGCCCCTGCCACCATTTTTCAGCTTGGGGATGCTGATACACGTGACACTAGAGTCTGCTGGAGCACGGTAATTACCACACTCCAGCAGACTCAATTAACCGAGTCTGCTCCACCGTGCTGTAATTACAGCGTGTCAGAGCAGCCTCACTGCACGTCTATAGGTGCCCTTAAACACCACCGTCTTCCGTGGAGATTTTACACTAGCGTTGCACCTGGCAGAGAGCAGGTGACAATTCTTGGCCCCCGCACAAATAGCTGGGTCTGTTAAACGGCACACAACAGTCCACCCAAAATTCAAAAAAATCAAAATAAAAATCAGAGCAAACAAAAGGAAGTGAGCAGACGAGCACACGTGGGACATCAGAAACCAGGAAGGAACGTGGGATAGTAACTGCCATGCCTAGGAGTTCAGCAATCAAGCAACAAGTGCGGCCTGTCAGTTCATATAGTCCTGGGATGTGTGCGCACAGCTTTAATCAAGTCACTCATCCAAGACTCTGCCTGGAGTTCCTGGACCTACACAACTCCACAACCCGATACAGGTCTAGTGGCAAACATCTCCCAGCACCGAACACTAATGCTCCATTAAATGTCACAGTTTGGGAGAGTGCGCCATGCACAGCCCACTTAACATGTACTGTTAAGCCCAAATCGTTTTTTAGCCCAGCTTCCTTTGACGTGATACAACTATTTATTGGTTAGCTGTTGGTTAAACAAGTAGCGATATTACTATGGATGAAACAGGCTGAGTATCTGCTGCCGGCCAAGTATGTCAGACTTAAAGAATGATTTCCTAAAACTATTTTAAAAGGAAAAAACGCACCTTGAGTTATGAAAAACAAGCCTATCTGTTTAAATTGCATACACATGTTTAATTCCACTCACAGCATATTTTAATTGCATATTTTACCCTCTTGCGGAGCTGCCTAAGCAATCTAGAACACATGTTCTGGATTATTTTACAGATTACTTCATAAATTTAAAGTTTATTCTCCTCCCCCAAAGCAAAAGCCCTTCGGAGGGAGGGGAGCGGGGGGGACTTTTGCAGGGAATCGGCAGAAGTTCTCTTTTTTTAACACATCCTTTCCTTTATTTCGCTCCAATCCTCTCCGGGAAGTGGAGAGGAGGCTTTGCCTATAAATCAAATTAAGGCGAGGTAACTAGTTCAGTGTCAGCCTCTCACTTGAAGTCAAGCAGCTCTTGCAAGCATTTGAGGAATCTCATTTTAAGGGGGGAAAAAAAAAAAAGGATTCTGGAAATGATGAAAAACCTAGAGAAAGCACGCTGCCCTCCCCTCCGCTGCAAGAGCGTTTGCCCATGCGCTCAGCAAGCAGGACCCAATCCCGGAAGGTGCTGGGGGCAGGAGGTGCTCTCGGCTGGAAGGGGCGAGCGGAGGGCGCTCGGGCCCACGGGGGACGAGCGAGTGGCACGCCCGCGAGCGCGGCGCCCGCAGTGCCACCCAGCCCGCCTTCCCTGCCAGGCAGGGTTGTTCGGAAAGCAGCTGGGCTCCGCCACGCGCCATCCACAACCTGG
>NW_005841833.1:5025100-5037321 GCF_000455745.1 Alligator sinensis | reverse complement strand
CCCCGCTCCGCTCCGCCCCGCCCCGCACCTGCCGGGGCCGGGGCCGGGGCCGGGGCTCGACCGCCTCCCCCCGGCACGGGGCAGCGGGCGAGGCACCAAGTGCTGGCACGTGGGGGGACAGCCCCCGGCCCCCGCGCTCAGGTGGGGGGACAGTCCTGCTCTCCGGTGGAGATGACAGTCCCTGAGCCCTGCTGTCAGATACGGGGACCGTGCCTGGTCCCTGCTGTCAGGTGGAGATGACAGTCCCTGGTCCCTGCTGCTATCCAAGGTGGGGAGGGCAGTCCCTGGTCCCTGCTGTCACATACGGGGGACCGTCCCCGGGCCCTTTCTGGTTAGACCCCTCAGCTGTCCCCTGTAAGGACACGGGTAGGAGCTTGTCAGAGGGAGGCCCTGTCCCTTCCAGGGAAGGAAAGAGGAAACAAAAGACCTGCCTTTCCCATCCAAGGTGCTAAATGCTTCTTTGAATGTGCCAGTGTTGAAGCCAACACCCTTTGCACCTCTAAAGAAATGCAGTTTAGAAATCCACACGCAGCTCTGAATTTGCACTTCCAGGAGGGGAGGTCGGGCTCTGGGAGACCCATGTGCAGGCTGCAGGCATCCACCCTGGCTCAGCGGAGGAGCTTGCGGGTCAGCCGTGCTGTTCAGGCCAAGGGTAAGTGTAAATACATCCTTGTTCTGTCAACTATCCAAAGCTCCTCTTCTCCCCCTCAATTGGCGCTGTGGAGCCGAATTCAAACGGGGACGGGGTGGGGCAGCGGGGTTGTGGTGTGGTCCCCAGTTCGGTCTGCTTGAGACACCGATTCTCAAGACGCGCTCGCAGCGTCAGGTGTGAGCTTCGTTGCAGCACTGGGCCGATCTATGTAGCTGATGCATTGGCTTCCACAATGGTGGGGCAGCACGAGGACAGGCTAGTTTTTAGAGAAAATAAAGTCTCTAGCCCTCATGGCTGCCAAGGGCACCTTAAAAAGATGATATGCAATCAATATGGCGATGTCCCCGGCCATATGTAGGCAGACTCCAGGAGGAAGAAGGCAGCAGCGTGCTCCCACACCTACCGCAGGGCCAGACCTGGCCTTCACTGCGCTGTAGGAGCGCGTGGGGAGGAAACCTAAGTGCCGTGCTGGGCTCTGTGTGACTCGGGCTGTTGCAGGAGAGTTCAGATGCCCACCTTGGGCTCTGTTTCTCCTCTCCAGGGTTTTCACTCCACAAGCCAGACCCGAGGAAAAATAAATTGTGATCCAGCCTAAGGATCACTTCAGGGTGACACCGAAGTGAAATGTCACTCGCAGCAAGTCGGGCCAAGCCCAATGGAGATCATCCATCGCCTTCACCAGCAAAGGAAGTTAACCTTCTTGACCTGGCCTATTTCCACTCCTGCAGCTCAGGCACCGCAGGGAGGGGAGAGCGCGTTCCAGCCAACCTCGCGCAGAGCTGAGACCAGATAGATGAGTTCTCGCAGGAGAGTCCGTGTCTCCGGTGACGACGCACGTGCTAGAAAGAACTCGGCCTGGTGCTCAGGTGCAAGGGAGAGTTTTTACAGCGCTGGCAGTTAGATGAACACGGCTGTGACTTAAAAACGTAGCAAGCATAGCCAGAGAGACTAGGTGCGGAAGCACCACACCATAATTTCAAAGTCGTGTTTCTAACTGCACTCCAAAAAAAACCCGACCCTTACGACACTGGCGGTCATTACAAAAAGAAAAAAGAAAATCATGCTTATAAACTCATGCTTACGAACTACTGTACCTGGAGGATGTAGTTCTGGCTTTGTATTTCCCTCCTGTCCTATTATATACGGCTCATCTACATGAGGATGTTTTGCCACTTTAAACTACACTGGTAAAGCAAGCACCCCATCTACTCTTATACAAGTGCCTGCGCCTGTAGCCTATGCTGGTTTGCAAAATAACTTATCCTGGTAGACGCCACCTTTGTACCAGTACAATGGGGCCTAGTATCATTCTTTCAGCAAAGGAAATAAATAAATCATGCCCCTAACAGATCTGGTTAAAACTGTGTGTGGATCAGGCCTCAATGAGGCCTGCATGAAAGCAGGACCTTTCATCTCTGAAGAATGGGCTGCTCTGACTGCACCTCACCTGAAGTCATGCACATGCCTCCTCAGTATCATAATCTTCTCCACAGAAACCAATTACGTTGTCACAAACGGTGATGATAACCTCAAGTGAGGAATAAACAGCAGGAGCAGATGAACACCAAAGAAGCAGCTTTTATTCTCATGCAAATGTCTCTAAGACATAAAACCAAAATAGGGGGGAAATGCCCAATCCTTGTGCTCGCTGGGCTTGAAACAGGGATAGCGAACACCTGCAATGCCAGCTGATTTCACTGGGTGCTGCTGAAACTCAGCACTAAGCAGGATTAGCGTTTCTGTCGGGCACTAGTATCTCTGTCCAATGCAACTAAACCTTTAACATGGCACAAATGTCTGCTTGTGTAGCTATTTTTTCCTCGTCTTTGTAAACGATCTATTTTGCTGCTATCGGGTAAAATATGCAACTGAAATTAGTTAACACTTTGGTTTCCATACAAGCCCTTGGAAGGAAGGAAAAAAAAGGTTACTGTGTTCCTGATGTGGAAGCCCATGAATGTGTTTCTGGACAGTCAGCTTCAAAACTGTTACTCTGCAGATAAAAATTAATAGCCACCTAAGGAATTTAAGAATTGTGATTAGTGACCGATACTGGCATAGAGGCATTACCCGGCATCATTCAATGGGGAAACTTTTGGCTGCAGATGCCCTTCTTCAGGGGAAAACATGCCAGGGAGATCCTAACTCTTTGGTCATGACAGAGGCCATGAACCTTCTCTCAAGAGTTGGCGGGTCCTTCCGAGTGTCCTAGCTAACCGGTGCCACCGCGAGTGGCTGTCTACCTCCTCTGCAGTGCTGTTGTGTTCTTTACCGCTACTCCTAAAGCACTACGTATTTATTCAATTTTGTACTGAGCTATAATACAAGAGTGCCCGTCGGATGCCCTGGCGATTAATCAGCTCTTAGCAATCTTTATGAAGGAACATATCTATTATTAAATCCCAGATCAAATCAAATCACCCGGGACAAAGAGAAATAGCCAAGATTAGTTGCTCTCCCCATGCAATCCCCAAAGGAGTCATGCTGTTGCCTTGTTGCTATCCGGCACTCCCCGAGGGAGAGGCAGGAAAGGTGAACTCTGTGGTGCCCCTGAAGTATAAATGTCAGGCTGTTCTGGACCAGGGGAGGAAGAAGTTCCATGGGGCCAGGAGCTAAAGTGAAGAGCATGCCACCAGCTGACCACCTCTTCACCACGTGGCACCTCCACCAAGCTCTACTGTGGCACTAGGTCTCCGGGAAAGAGATCTCTTAGGTCAGCTCCAGGCCATGTTAGGGCTTCATGACTCCAGACCAACAGCCTACAGTCATTCTAGCAACCCAGCAGAAACTGAATCAGGCCCAGAGTGCACAGGCAATGCTCTCGCAGAACAAAATCCTGCTCTGGCATGCAGGTCACCAAACTAGCACCAGCTGCTCCCTCCCAACAATTAGGATGTAGCTGTCACACGGCTACTGCACCTCAGCAGCTAGGCCTTGGCGGAGGTTCTCCTGGGTAGTTAATCTTTCTTTGATTTTGCTTGTTACTTATATTTTCCTGGATTTTTAGACACTATCAAGTTATACAAATGTGGGATTGTTCCTCCCCGCCAAGAAGGAAAAGGACAGAGTACAAAAGAGAAGAGGGAGCAGTCCGTGGAGTGGCTGGTAAATGTAAATTAGAAGTGTGACGCACGTATGTACAATGCATGATCATCACTGACGCTTTTGTCTTGGCTATCAAGGAATAAAGACCTAAGGTTCCCCAATGGTTTGTATGTATACCCCTTTCTAAGCCCCCAAAAGCAATATTTCCATCTCCATCTAGTCCTCCACACGCTGCAACCAGTCCTAAACTTTACTGCTTTATCAAATGGTCTGATAAATGATATTTACCTGGTTAAGTTGAAAGGATAATTCCCTCGTATTAGGGACTTTACTATTAGGAAGGGATATTTTGCCATTAATCTGAGACTGAATTTGGTAGGCTTAGCAGAAGATGGAAGAAATGATGGTCACATTGGAAAGAAATATGCAAATAGATTGTGGGGGTGAGCTAAAAAGGGATTAACCATAATAAGTAACCTGAACATCTCTTAAAGAGTTTCCATGAGCTCAGAGCACACAACGTAAGAAGGAAGAAAGCAAGAGAATAGGAAAGGACAAACACTTCAGCTGTTTGAAGGGCTTGAAATCGAGAGGGCAAAAACACCACTCATTTAAACTTCAGGCACAAACAAATGAAGCAAGCCAATATACGCTAAGAAAGAGGATCTAGGCTAAGCTTTTCATTGCCCACATCCCACTTGAGGGCAGGATTTGGATCAGTAAGACACTTTTCAGAATAAGGATGAGAATGTTCTCAGATACAGCAGACTCATGCTCAAACCTGTTCTGCGTTTATGAAGATTTTCTAGTTTCTGTTGCCACGTTTGCTGATGTCTGAAGTCCAGAGTCTCTGCCTGACCAGTCAGTGCCTATAGCAGTCACAAAACCAAACAAAACCCACCACTTTGTTTTTAGCAAAGCCTAATATCATAGATTTAGGATTTGGCTATGCCACGGGACGTAGCACTAGATGGGCTGCAGAGAAGATGCTCCACATTCCAGAAGCATTGGAAGCAAAGATTTCAATCTACCCAAGTTCACATGAAGAAAAATTAGAAAAACTGGGAGAAAATCATCAATACTAAATACTGACCTTTAGCATACTAAATACTGACTGGGTTCAAGTCAGCAGGCCCGGATGAGCTGCATCCAAGAGTACTGAAAAAAATGGCCGGTGTCATAGCAGAACCACTGGCACAGCTGTCTGAGCACTCGTGGCACTCAGGTCAGGTCCTGGAGAACTGGAAAAGGGCCAATATGGTCCCTATTTTCAAGTAGGGGAGGAAGAAGGATCCGAGTATTGTAGGCCAGTCAGTCTCACCTCCATTCTTGGAAAGGTCTTTGAAAAGATTATGAAGGATCATATTTGTGGGAGTCCAGTGGGAAAAATAATGCAGCAGGGAAACCAGCACAGATTTGTAGCAGGTAGATCATGCCTGACCAATCTAGTTTCATTTTATGATGGTCACAAAATGCTTAGACGCAGGAGTAGAGGTGGATGTCATTTTCTTGGATTTTAGCAAGGCTTCCATACGGGATCTCATCCCAGTCTCATAAATAAATGAAGAGGCTGTGACATAGATGTTTACACGGTGCGGCGGGTGGCAAATTGGCTGGGGGGTCACACTGAGAGAGTGGTGGTGGACGGGTCGGTATGGACCTGGAGGGATGTGGGCAGTGGGGTCCCGCAGGGTTCGGTCCTTGGACCTGTACTCTTCAATGTCTTCATCAGTGACTTGGATGTGGGTGTGAAGTGTACTCTGTCCAAGTTTGCGGACAATACTAAATTGTGGGGTGAAGGGCACACCCCGGAGGGTAGGGAACGACTGCAGGCAGACCTGGACAGGTGAGAAAAGTGGGCAGGACACAATAGGATGCAGTACAACACAGACAAGTGCAGAGTGCTGCACCTAGGGTGCAAAAATATCCAGCACGTCGACTGGCTGGGAAGTGACCCTCTCGGCAGCACAGAAGCGGAAAGGGATCTCTGAGTCATAGCAGACTCCAAGATGAGCATGAGTCGTCAGTGTGACGAAATCATCAGCAAAGCTAACCGTACGTTATCGTGCATCAGCAGATGGATGACGAATAGATCCAAGGAGGTGATCCTTCCCCTCTATGCGACGTTGGTCAGACCGCAGTTGGAGTACTGTGTCCAGTTCTGGGCGCCGCACTTCAAGAAGGATGTGAACAACCTCAAGAGGGTCCAGAGGAGGCCACTCATATGGTTAGGGGCTTACAGGACAAGCCCTACGAGGAGAGACTGAGGGACCTGGACCTCATCAGCCTCCGCCAGAGAAGGCTGAGAGGGGATCTTGTGGCTGCCTCCAAATTCATTAGGGGGACACAGAAAGGGATCGGAGACCGAGAGCAGATTTAGGCTAGACATCAGGAAAAACTTCTTCATGGTAAGGGTGGCCAACATTTGGAACGGGCTTCCAAGGGAGGTGGCGCTCTCCCCTCCTTGGGGGTCTCTAAGAGAAGGCTGGATAGGCATCTGGCTGGGGGCATCTGACCCCAGTGCTCTTTCCTGCCCAGGCAGGGGGTCGGACTCGATGATCTGTTGAGGTCCCTTCCGACCCTTGCATTGGTGAATCTATGAAGTCAGATGCTGTCCTTCAGTATATACAGGTACCTCCTAGTAATGCCAACATCAACTCTACCTGAAGACTCCAGAACAACACTGCCTGTATGCTCTCTCCTCCGCACCGGAGAAAGGAGATTACTAGGCTATGGACCTACACTACGTCCTCTGTTCACACACAGTAACAATAGCATGGGCAATGCCAATGTGCCTCGCTCTGGACACAGAAGGATCATCTGTAGGAGCGGGAGGGTAGCTTGTTCTTTATCTTCAGCATTTCTGGAGTCTGTCAAATGCTTATGGTCCTCAGAGGCCTCAAATCAGCAAAAGCAAAGTGTTTGAACACACGCATTACTTTATACATGTAAGCAGCCCTGTCGACTTCAACGGGACCGCGTCAGTGCTTAAAGTAAAATATCGACTCTAATGCCAGGCCAAACAGGGACACAGTTCTCTTTACTGAGAGTGCCAATGACGGGGCCTGTTAGCACCAAGTATGATTACGCTCTTGGTGATATGGAGACCAGTTTAATAAAAACTGGATTGAGACTCATCAGCTTGTGTTTCACATACGCCATCAGTCAGGCCTTAAAACAGAACGTTTTTTCAGCCGCTTGCCCTGGAAGCTAAGAGAAAGTTTCTACTTTGTAAACTGGAATCCACAGTACCGCCTCTGCAAGTCTGTGTTGGGGTGGAGGTACAGTTAGGCCAAACATGCGTTTTCTAGTACGGTTTTTTTAGGGTACCGGCTTAATGGCAGAAATGTCTGTTCACTTTTTCCTTTCCATTCAAATCCCTACTCAGAACCAAAATGGTTCTAATTTCCTTGTTTGATGTAAGGGCACATAAAGGCATCTGTCACATTTCAAAGCAAGTGGCTAAGAGTTGATAAGAAGGAAAATATTAAGTCAAAGATGGTAGATTAAAAAGTCACTCATTCAAGTTCTTGTTATTTATAATTACTCCCTGAAGGGGACACAATGTTTCAAGTGCAACCTCTTGAGGTGAGAAATAATCTGTCAAATCACCAGGCAAAGCTACTGGAAAAGTATCTAGGCAATACACAGAGAAGCTCTTAAGTAGGTAATATTATATCCAGTACACCAAGAGCCAGAGTAACTCTACCAGCCTGGTCTGCAGGGGTGAATTTGACCCTAGGAATTATTTTTTTTAATTACATTTTCTTAGCATCTGCCAGACCACAAAGCGGGGTTAAGGATTCAGGCCATGACCCCCTCTCACCTGCCTGTCTCCTCGTTTTTCAATTCCCAACCCGTTTCACAACGCTCAGTGAAACAGTCTTTGCAGTAAGGGAGGTGGGTAAACCAAAATGAAGAAAATCTCTGTGCCTGCAGGGGAGGCTCGTGCCGTCACAGCCAGCTCTGGTTCCAGATGCTCAGCACCAGTGACCTTTCCCAGTTTAGTTTTCTGATACATTTCAAAACTTCAGCACCGGACATACACTGCTCAAGTACATGATGATTGAATGTAACCGATTTTAACGAGTGCTAGTGCAGGTAAACCAAAACAAAGGTCCCTTTCAAATTAAAATAGGTTTATTTTTTAAAAGAATATTTTAAATTAAAAAAAAAAATCTGACTTAATTCTTTTACCTCATCAAGGTGTTTCCTGTTTGGAGTCCACAGCAGTAGCCAGATCAACGTTTGCTTTTGTACCCTTCTCCATGCCTTCCAAAACCAAAATGATCCTGCCTCATGCAGCTCTGGAAATGTCCATCACTTCCACATCTCAGTTGCTCCCAAGACCAAGATAGGAATGGGGCACAAAGGGCAGCTATAACTTTCACGCCCCTCAATCTCCCCCCCGGGAGTAACACTTTCCTCTAGTAGAAGAATAAGGAGAGGACTCCCCAACCTGAACCTCGGGAGGTTGCAGGACAAAACAACCCAGAAGGGATGGGGACAAGAACAGCTACTTTGGATACAATTCAACTAAAACTGAAAAACTTGCACAAAGCTGCCAGGATCCAATGCCCGCAGTCTCTCTCATCACAGGAGAGCTGAGAAGAAAATACTCAAGGCTGTCTTACAGCCAAGATGTCACCAAACGCCCTCCGAACTCTCTAAGAGGCGTTACAAATGCAGCTTTACCACGTGCCCCAAACCACAAGCCATGCAAAGGAGCACAAGCACTCAGTAAACAGAACTGAGCCAAAGCTAGGTGAGAGCAGCTATCCTTCAAACGCCTTTCAAAGAAGGGATGACATGGACAGAAGGTGACCACTTAACGTTCCCGACCCCTCCTTTGAGCACCGGCGGTACTGGAGTCACAGGTACAAATTCAACCTGCATCCCAACCAGCCGAACATGCAGCACAAAAATCCAAGCAAAGCTCTTTCATTGTCTTTTTGCTCCTCTTCCCTTCCCAGTTCTCTGTTCCTGTGCTGGAATGACTCAGTTCTAGCTTTAACTCTTAAATGCTGGAGTCCATTTCACTCATCCCTGAAGAGCTGTGGAGCAGAATCCCAGGGACAGGCCTTGGGCTCACTATGGGAAAACTGTGCCAAACCTGTTTTTTGATACCATGAGTGCAGCTCTTTTGGTGGCAGCTCTAGGGTATGCTCCTGAGGTTGAAGGGCAGGGGCAGATAGGGACAGCATGGCCTAGGTAGGCATCCTGGCCGCGGGCATCCAGGGCAGCCAGCATGCACTTCCTCCCTTCTTGCCGAGCCAGGGCCAGAAGCTACGGGGTGGGTACAGGGCTCTGTGCAAGTGGTGGTGGCTTCCTGGGGCCATCTGTTTCCATGGGTGGCCCTGCTCCCACTCCTGCTCTCTGTGGGTGGCCACTGGTACCAGCGCCACTGGGACAAGAAGGGACTGGACAGCCCTGCCCCACCGGGACTGGCAGAGGGATGGGTGGGCAGCCAAAGGCAGCACGGAGACCATGCTTCCTCCCCCAGACTGGCCCCGGCCCCGGCCCCGGCCTGTCCCGCAGCGCTGGGGGACTGCAGCCCCGGCTGCGCGACACCCACCGGGCAGAGGGGCCAGGCTGCATTGGGGCCGGGGCTAGGACCACCTTCACCTCAGCGGCACTCATGCCCCCTGGCTCGCCCCGGACGTGCCGAAGAGGCTGAGTGGGCCCAGCCACAGCCCCCAGCAGGCACAGAGGGAATCTGCCTTCACCTGGTGAGGGGCTTCTAATTTTCTGTTTGCCCAGGGCCCCAATAAATCTTAATCCACCACTGCTGAAGGGGTTTAACGTTGTCCCGCTCCAGGAAGGGGCTGGAGTCCATGACCTAAGAGGTGCCTTCTTGGCTCATATGCTATATTGCTATGAAAACAGCCTGTTTAGTTAGGTTTTGGTCACTTTTCCTCTCCGTTTCTCAGGCACCGGCACAGCTGCCTGCAATATTTGCCCTGTGAACGCTGTGCGAGATTTTTTAAACACAAAACATAAATTTGGTTGCAATTCACATGTGAGACACCATTTCTACATGACGTGTTAGCTTTTCACCAACATCTACAGGTTTTCTGGTCCATACTGATTAACAGCCCCCTGTCAAGGCATTTCTTACCAGTGCTTTATGGTTCTAATCAGATGGTTAAGTGGCATTTCTCAAACACCTTCTCTACATTGTAAAACAGGATCTGTGGCGGGTCAGAGTCGCACAGAACTGTAGGAATATAAACCAGCCATTAAGAATGACCAGCCTATATACTGTTAATGGGTAGACCCATATAAATTTGGGTTTATGCCACTGTAATAGAGATCAGAATCTCTTTCTCTGCAGGTCCTCAGTCCTTCAGCTGTTTAGCAAGGATCTGTCGCTGTCATTATCCTCACAGAAAACTGAGCTGCTTTATCACAATAAGGCCAGAATACTTTGCTATAGACTTTAATTACCATCCATAGGTATGGATGCTACTATAGTTGACTGTTGTCTTCTGGCTACATGAAGTGGTTTGAAAAGTATATGTATTCTGCTTTGGGCAAATTCTGAAGTCCTTATGCAGTTGTTATCCGTATTGTCTACTCAGACAAGATGGAAAGGTTGACTAAGTACAGGACAGAGCAAATCCTAAGTGTGGACTTCAGAATTTAGCTTCTTCGTATTACAGATACAATGTTGAACCTTTGTCAGCCCATTAGGCTAACGGCCAGCAATCCGTGCTGCCAAGCTGGTCTCTTTTACTGCACATCAACTGGAAGATTAAGCCTGAGGGATGAGGAAGGAGTGCCTCATGCAGACCGCCAAGCCCTCCGGTCAGGCAAGAGCTCTACTCCATCCTCCCTTGCCATAGGGTTGGTAGGCAAGAATCAGGGCTGAAAGGAAGATAGTACAAACTTGAGAGATACAGGTGGCTCATGACTGTGCAAGATGCTTGGAGCTCAGAACCTTCAAACATCAAGCCCTATGTCAAGATTTAACAGGTTGCCAAGGAAGGGGACAGCTTGACTTATCATAAAGAGACACCTCGATGGCCAGTCCAACACTTCAGCACAGAAGTCCTGCTACTGAGCAACACATCCCGTTTTCCACTGCAAATGCCACTGCAAAATGTATTCCTAAGAACTGCACCTGGAGGAAGGAATCTCAAAGGTGGGGAGGATTCAGTAAAAACAGTATTCATGAGTTAGCCACTCCATCGTGTCTGCAGATCACCATTGCAGAGAACACAAAGGGGCACACTCAGCGCCAGACAGGGAAAGGAAAAGGCACTCACGGTCTGTCTGAATGGGCTTTTAAGCTAAGGGACAAATCATACAGTCCACACACCCTTCAAGTTAATGGCTTAAATAAGGACTGCAGCAATGAGCCTTCCAATCTTTAGTAGAAGTAAAGAAACCTGAAGTGCTATATCCAAATCACATTGTAGTACGACTCCCTTTAATGCAATACAATAGTAATTAGTATGCCTTGCTGTAGCACTTTCCACTGAGAAGCTCCAAATGCTTAATACATATGAATTCAGTCTCACAACTAACCCAAGGTAAAGAAGCATCCAAACAGACATACGAGTCATCCCACAGAAACATAAGTAGAGTTGCACTAATATATCAGTTGCCTATCGGATCGGCACCAATAAGAGGGAAATTTACATTATCGACTTTTTTTGGCCGTTGTAGCCAATAATATTTACCAAGAATGATGCCTTCTGGCCAGAGCCCTGGACACTTGGGTTGCCTCTCCCCCACAGGGCTGGGGCTCCCCAGATGCCTGGGTTCTCTTGGAAAACGGCAGGTTTCCCCTTGTAGGTGGGCAGCCTTGAACCCTGCAAGGGATCCTTCTTGGGGCTGCCGGGAGTGAGACACAGGGGGTGCGGGTGCACATGCACAGCCACACACATGCACATGGCCAACAAAACAGCCGGGCAGTGGGAAAGCAGCTCCCTGCAGGTAAGTCTATGGAGGGGAAGGGACATGGGGTGGGGCAGATTAAGTCTATGGAGGGGCTGGAGCTGAGGGCACTGCCCGGGTGGTGCGGGACCCTCGGGTGGTTCTTCCAGGGGGTGCGAGAGGGGCAGGCACTTTGCCACTGTGCGCCACCTGCCAGATTTGTGCACAGGGCGGATGCAGGTTGCTCGCTGTGGGCTTGAGGCTCTCTGCTCTGCTGCCTTTGCCTCGGGAGCCCCATGCCAACCATGCACCACCGTTGACCCAGCAGCAGTGGTGGCAGCGAGCTGTGCCTCCCACTGCTGGGCGGACAGGAGGTACGTGGCCAGCACAGGACTCCCGAGGCAAAGGCAATGCAGCAGAGAGCTCCGAGCCCATAGCAAATGACCTTTAGTTCAAGTGTCGCCACCACCATTTTTAACCATGGGGGAGGCTTTTAAGCAGAGCAGAGCCAAGTGGGGTGAGGGCAGATGCAGGCAACCCTCTGTGAGCTCGAGGCTCTCCGCTCTGCTGGCTTTGTCCCCAAAGCCCTGTGCTGGCAGCTTGCCCCCTACCCACAACTAGCCGCTCCCACTGCTGCCGGCAA
>NW_005841833.1:5021596-5024992 GCF_000455745.1 Alligator sinensis | reverse complement strand
AGTCGGGGGGGGGGCACATGCCCCCCCCATGCCTCCCCCAGGGGTGCACGCAGTGGCACAGAACCGCCCTCCCTCATGCCTCCTGGATGAGCTGCCCATGGCTCCGTCCTGCTCCACCGATTTAACTGGAGTAAATCAGTTATTGGATCGGCATCGGCTGATATGGTTGGTATTGGTATTGGCCAAGAAAATCTTTAATCGCTGCACCCCTAAATACAAGTGCTGTTTGGAAAACAGAGGCACAGAAAGCATGTGATTTGCCTCATATCACAGAGACGGACTGCCTCAGAGTTGGGTACAAAACCCAGGACCCCTGGCTCCAAGCTGTACGCATTCATCGCAAGACCACTCCATCCCATCACCTTGTTGCTTCAACTTGATCCCAGGCCCTTTTAATGATCACTTCTAGGTATTGTTATTATTATTAAAACACTGTTTGTGTTCCAAGAGCTGAAGTGACTCCAACAGTCCTGGCTGGGTCGGAGGTCCACTTCTTCATTCACAGAAAAGCCAAAACATGGACCATGCAACACGAAGTATATAGCAGGTAGCAATAGATGGAGGGTATTTCTTCATGGTCAGCTAAGCTAACCAGCCTGCACAACTGCCAGGTCACCTACTGTGAAGCCTGGTTACAGGATGGGGGTGAGTATTCTGAATTCTGCAAGGGACTGATTTGTGTCATGCCCAGACAGAGCAGAGCACGCTGCCGGCACTTCATCCGAACTAGTAATTGATAAGACAAACCGTGACTCGGTTTTGAATACACAAATACCAGTACTATTTAAAACCTGCTCCAATGCAACTCAAATTATTAAATGAATGCTCTTTCAATAGCAATTCAATATAATTAAACAAGCCATTCAACAGCTAGATTATTTACATAGTTTAAATCATTCACTTTCCTTCTCCACAGGGGTTTTTTGCTTCACCAGTGCCTCTCTCCTTCTGTTCCTTGTTTTCTCCATTCCTCGCTTCTCTCCATCACTCTTCAATCTTTGCCTACTTCCTCTCCCTTCTCTCTTTCTCCCTTCCTTCCCTTCCTTGTTCCCCTCCCTTCCCACTCTCTCTTTAGGATCATTTCCCTTTCTGTCCATACAGTCTAGCATTCAGCATTTGTTTTATTTTTCCTTCTCTACTTGTTGCTCTCTCTTTCTAAACCTCTTCTAAGGACTTCTCCCAGCACACGGCACAGCCCGCCTCATCTACTCACTATCTTCACTTCATTCCTTTCCTTTTTCTTTGGGGACCTGGAATCAGACAATCCCCCTCCCTCTTGTAGACTACGTACCAGCTATAATGCCCTTTCACTGTTCACCCTCTGTCTTATCATATGTTACTGCACCCACTTTTCCCGTTACACCTAAGCTCTCGAGGAAAGGAGCCATTACATATAATTTGGCACACTTTCTGGGTTTCATATCCCATACATTAGAATCACTGGGCTGCAGACAAAACTCCTGCTGGGTGTTAGCCGTGTGCCCAACAGTCGTGGAACCCTCCAGCTGTCGAGACCAACAGACTCATTTTAGCCTGAAGTGTTTTCCTCTTTAAAATCTTGTCTCATTCAAGGGGATCAGAAGGAAAAAGAGAAAAACCGTTTCTCCTTACACAAGCTTCACCGTCTGGCTTCAAAGAACCAACTCTCTGACAAGTCTACATCGTCCGCTCCATCTTGGCCTCTCTGTTACCACAGGAGACGAAGTAGAACCGCTTGTGGAAGTGGTTTGTGCAATGCCAACACTTGCCCATTAGAAAGGGTACCAAGAAACCACTAACTCATTTTCACAACAATTATTTGGCCAGCATCTACCCAAACTGCATTTCTGTATTTTATCTAAAAAATTATTCAATTTTTCAAAATGCAAGCTAGAAAAATACGTTTTCAAAGTGAATTCTAAACAGGATTTTTATTTTATTTTTGCAATTTGAAATTTGGTTCTTGTTTGAAAACTTGAGACTAAAGCCCGCCTTTCTGCAGTCCCGTCATCGCGCGCGCGCGCGTGCGTGCGTGCGTGTGTGTGTGTGTGTGTGTGTCCCCCTCACGTATATAATTCTTTATTACAGTACTGTAGCATTATTCCTCAGCACTGACACTGCTGGCACTGAGGGCTTTTCTCTTTCAAAGAAAGGCAGCAACAGAGTAAAAAACATGCAACTACTAATATGGGTTTTATGAGCAGATGCAAGGTTAAAACACAGAAAATGTAAATTACATGTTGTGTTTCTCAAGCCCGACAGTGTCACTGTAACATCCATCCATCCATCCGTCTATCAAGGGTTCCCGTTTAAACACGGACAGGAGCATGAACACACGCGGAAACATATTTCAACCGTACAATACTATTAAGGTCCTAGTCACTGCCCCAAGCCCCAGTCTCAAGGAACACAGCACAGGTGTTTTTTCGTCTCGTCACGGGAGTCCCAAACATCGGCTGACTTCTGATCACATCAGTCTTGCCCTCCAAAATATCCTAGCAGGGTGACCTGATCAACCATTATCAGCTGCAGCTGAGTCGGGAGTCTGTCGTCTACCTAAAGATTTTATGCCATGGCCCATCATTCTGGTGGGGTTGGAGGGACGAGTGGTTAAGGCATCTTGCTACAGTTCCAGAAGTATGAGAGTTGGGACCCATTTCAGACTTGGTCCAAAGGCCACCCCCAGTCTATCTGTCTGTGAATGGGTATCTGCTCATTTATGCTGGGGAATCAAAGGCAATCGGATGCAACAGTCACCACACTCCTCCCTTGTTTGCTGGTGGTTACAGAAACTGGTGTAGTTTAACCACAATAGCCCTATTGGTCTCTAGAATTGGAGGCTCTCTGCCATTTTTTTTTTTGGACCATCAGTGCTCTTGTTGCATGAATGTAAACACTGTCAGAGAACAGTTGAATTTATAGTTGCCTCCAACAATTCAAATATGGAAATATAGGCCATCTTCTCCCTACTGAGACACTTACAGGCTGCACTTCAGTATCTGATTAAATTATAAATCCATTGCAAAAGAAGAGATCATGATAACCATGCTGACAGCCACTGATCGACTACATAGACGATAAAAAGCATCTTAACAAACTATTGCAAAATGAGTCTAGAAATACCATGGGTCCATTACCTTTGTGGTCTTCTTAGGCCAGCTTACAACGGGGACCCCCGAAATGGCAAGGTTCTGATCGTCATCTGCATGCTCCTTCAGAATGGTCTGTTTCAAATGAAAGCAGCATAATTAGTAACAGAGCTATTTTGGAAACTTAGGAGAGCAGCTATCAGTGGGACAGAATCAAATGATCTACCCTGATCAGCGACAGCTTCCTTTTTATCCAGTCTGACCTTGTGCTTGTGAGCAAGGATATATTTCCACAGCAGCAAAAGCTTTCTAGTGCAGATGAGGATTT
>NW_005841833.1:4989628-5014908 GCF_000455745.1 Alligator sinensis | reverse complement strand
TGCCGCGGGAGCCCCATGCCAACCATGCACCACCGTTGACCCAGCAGCAGTGGTGGCAGCGAGCTGTGCCTCCCACTGCTGGGCGGACAGGAGGTACGTGGCCAGCACAGGACTCCCGAGGCAAAGGCAATGCAGCAGAGAGCTCCGAGCCCATAGCAAATGACCTTTAGTTCAAGTGTCGCCACCACCATTTTTAACCATGGGGGAGGCTTTTAAGCAGAGCAGAGCCAAGTGGGGTGAGGGCAGATGCAGGCAACCCTCTGTGAGCTCGAGGCTCTCCGCTCTGCTGGCTTTGTCCCCAAAGCCCTGTGCTGGCAGCTTGCCCCCTACCCACAACTAGCCGCTCCCACTGCTGCCGGAAAAGCCACAGAGCAGAGAGCCCCAAGTCCACAGCAAGCAGCCCACAACCACCCCACGCACAAGTCTGGGGGGGGGCACATGCTCCCCCCATGCCTCCCCCAGGGGTGCACGCAGTGGCACAGAACCGCCCTCCCTCATGCCTCCTGGATGAGCTGCCCATGGCTCCGTCCTGCTCCACCGATTTAACTGGAGTAAATCAGTTATTGGATCGGCATCGGCTGATATGGTTGGTATTGGTATTGGCCAAGAAAATCTTTAATCGCTGCACCCCTAAATACAAGTGCTGTTTGGAAAACAGAGGCACAGAAAGCATGTGATTTGCCTCATATCACAGAGACGGACTGCCTCAGAGTTGGGTACAAAACCCAGGACCCCTGGCTCCAAGCTGTACGCATTCATCGCAAGACCACTCCATCCCATCACCTTGTTGCTTCAACTTGATCCCAGGCCCTTTTAATGATCACTTCTAGGTATTGTTATTATTATTAAAACACTGTTTGTGTTCCAAGAGCTGAAGTGACTCCAACAGTCCTGGCTGGGTCGGAGGTCCACTTCTTCATTCACAGAAAAGCCAAAACATGGACCATGCAACACGAAGTATATAGCAGGTAGCAATAGATGGAGGGTATTTCTTCATGGTCAGCTAAGCTAACCAGCCTGCACAACTGCCAGGTCACCTACTGTGAAGCCTGGTTACAGGATGGGGGTGAGTATTCTGAATTCTGCAAGGGACTGATTTGTGTCATGCCCAGACAGAGCAGAGCACGCTGCCGGCACTTCATCCGAACTAGTAATTGATAAGACAAACCGTGACTCGGTTTTGAATACACAAATACCAGTACTATTTAAAACCTGCTCCAATGCAACTCAAATTATTAAATGAATGCTCTTTCAATAGCAATTCAATATAATTAAACAAGCCATTCAACAGCTAGATTATTTACATAGTTTAAATCATTCACTTTCCTTCTCCACAGGGGTTTTTTGCTTCACCAGTGCCTCTCTCCTTCTGTTCCTTGTTTTCTCCATTCCTCGCTTCTCTCCATCACTCTTCAATCTTTGCCTACTTCCTCTCCCTTCTCTCTTTCTCCCTTCCTTCCCTTCCTTGTTCCCCTCCCTTCCCACTCTCTCTTTAGGATCATTTCCCTTTCTGTCCATACAGTCTAGCATTCAGCATTTGTTTTATTTTTCCTTCTCTACTTGTTGCTCTCTCTTTCTAAACCTCTTCTAAGGACTTCTCCCAGCACACGGCACAGCCCGCCTCATCTACTCACTATCTTCACTTCATTCCTTTCCTTTTTCTTTGGGGACCTGGAATCAGACAATCCCCCTCCCTCTTGTAGACTACGTACCAGCTATAATGCCCTTTCACTGTTCACCCTCTGTCTTATCATATGTTACTGCACCCA
The DNA here is from genome assembly GCF_000455745.1 of Alligator sinensis. Lineage (NCBI taxonomy): Eukaryota > Metazoa > Chordata > Crocodylia > Alligatoridae > Alligator > Alligator sinensis. The sequence goes on along the minus strand of NW_005841833.1, from coordinate 5,013,139 downwards.
CTTTTCCCGTTACACCTAAGCTCTCGAGGAAAGGAGCCATTACATATAATTTGGCACACTTTCTGGGTTTCATATCCCATACATTAGAATCACTGGGCTGCAGACAAAACTCCTGCTGGGTGTTAGCCGTGTGCCCAACAGTCGTGGAACCCTCCAGCTGTCGAGACCAACAGACTCATTTTAGCCTGAAGTGTTTTCCTCTTTAAAATCTTGTCTCATTCAAGGGGATCAGAAGGAAAAAGAGAAAAACCGTTTCTCCTTACACAAGCTTCACCGTCTGGCTTCAAAGAACCAACTCTCTGACAAGTCTACATCGTCCGCTCCATCTTGGCCTCTCTGTTACCACAGGAGACGAAGTAGAACCGCTTGTGGAAGTGGTTTGTGCAATGCCAACACTTGCCCATTAGAAAGGGTACCAAGAAACCACTAACTCATTTTCACAACAATTATTTGGCCAGCATCTACCCAAACTGCATTTCTGTATTTTATCTAAAAAATTATTCAATTTTTCAAAATGCAAGCTAGAAAAATACGTTTTCAAAGTGAATTCTAAACAGGATTTTTATTTTATTTTTGCAATTTGAAATTTGGTTCTTGTTTGAAAACTTGAGACTAAAGCCCGCCTTTCTGCAGTCCCGTCATCGCGCGCGCGCGCGTGCGTGCGTGCGTGTGTGTGTGTGTGTGTGTGTCCCCCTCACGTATATAATTCTTTATTACAGTACTGTAGCATTATTCCTCAGCACTGACACTGCTGGCACTGAGGGCTTTTCTCTTTCAAAGAAAGGCAGCAACAGAGTAAAAAACATGCAACTACTAATATGGGTTTTATGAGCAGATGCAAGGTTAAAACACAGAAAATGTAAATTACATGTTGTGTTTCTCAAGCCCGACAGTGTCACTGTAACATCCATCCATCCATCCGTCTATCAAGGGTTCCCGTTTAAACACGGACAGGAGCATGAACACACGCGGAAACATATTTCAACCGTACAATACTATTAAGGTCCTAGTCACTGCCCCAAGCCCCAGTCTCAAGGAACACAGCACAGGTGTTTTTTCGTCTCGTCACGGGAGTCCCAAACATCGGCTGACTTCTGATCACATCAGTCTTGCCCTCCAAAATATCCTAGCAGGGTGACCTGATCAACCATTATCAGCTGCAGCTGAGTCGGGAGTCTGTCGTCTACCTAAAGATTTTATGCCATGGCCCATCATTCTGGTGGGGTTGGAGGGACGAGTGGTTAAGGCATCTTGCTACAGTTCCAGAAGTATGAGAGTTGGGACCCATTTCAGACTTGGTCCAAAGGCCACCCCCAGTCTATCTGTCTGTGAATGGGTATCTGCTCATTTATGCTGGGGAATCAAAGGCAATCGGATGCAACAGTCACCACACTCCTCCCTTGTTTGCTGGTGGTTACAGAAACTGGTGTAGTTTAACCACAATAGCCCTATTGGTCTCTAGAATTGGAGGCTCTCTGCCATTTTTTTTTTTGGACCATCAGTGCTCTTGTTGCATGAATGTAAACACTGTCAGAGAACAGTTGAATTTATAGTTGCCTCCAACAATTCAAATATGGAAATATAGGCCATCTTCTCCCTACTGAGACACTTACAGGCTGCACTTCAGTATCTGATTAAATTATAAATCCATTGCAAAAGAAGAGATCATGATAACCATGCTGACAGCCACTGATCGACTACATAGACGATAAAAAGCATCTTAACAAACTATTGCAAAATGAGTCTAGAAATACCATGGGTCCATTACCTTTGTGGTCTTCTTAGGCCAGCTTACAACGGGGACCCCCGAAATGGCAAGGTTCTGATCGTCATCTGCATGCTCCTTCAGAATGGTCTGTTTCAAATGAAAGCAGCATAATTAGTAACAGAGCTATTTTGGAAACTTAGGAGAGCAGCTATCAGTGGGACAGAATCAAATGATCTACCCTGATCAGCGACAGCTTCCTTTTTATCCAGGCTGACCTTGTGCTTGTGAGCAAGGATAGATTTCCAAACCTCCACATGATTCAACTCCAAATCTGTGTGTTGAACTGCTAAGATCCTTGTCATACTCAAAGCAAAGCCTCTTGTGCAGTAACAGTGCCAAAGAATTACAAAGCACATCGATAGTATTAATGGAAAACAGAATTCTGAAGCTCCACACGGAAAACGGCACAGCGTTGTGCTTGTTGCAGTGTTCAGAAGGACAGAAAGAATACCGACTTAATCGCTAAAAACCGAGGAAGAAACTGGAAGGACCCTGCTCCATTACGGCTTCCTCCGGCAGTTCTTCAGCATCAGCAGTGTAGGACAAAGCTACAGTCACAGTATCAAAGTGCTTCATAGCACACGAGACAAGGTAAGGGCATGGCAAATTGTAACTTGTCAGCTCCCTACCTCACTCAGCCCAAGCACACTAGCACGGCCGTTGGCTACCCTTCCATACTGTAGATAAAGGGGCAAAATCTGCTCCGGTTTATATGAATGAGGTAAGGCCCTCAGGGTCCCAAGCACTTACTAATGTCGATTCTGGAGGTGGGCAGGCTAGACGCAGGGTACCAAGAAAAGAGACTGGCTTTACACTGATCTTCAAGGTCCTTCTAGCCCTAATGTCTATGAATGTTTTTGCTCCAGCACGCTGTACCAGAGAGCTCACAGGTGCGTTTCACTGGATCATACAGTTTCTGCCATTGGGATTGGTTTTCATTACCGTGTAACTCAACATAGACACCCAACAGTACTCAGTTAGGAACAGTCTTTAACTACAACAAACAGTGACAGTGAGAATATCTCTGCTCTGCTCCCTGTGGCTTGTCCTGTATTTAAAACCTGAGCTGCAGAGCCCCCACGTTGGGTTCAGGTAGCTATAAAGCAAGCACCGGAAAAGTCAAAAGTCTAATAAAGATCCCACTAATCTGCTGAAGACTGAAGCCAGAACAAGCCTTAATAGGTTCAAAAAGAAATCACTCCAATAAAGTAAACAGATCTGTGGGTTGAAAATTACCTCATATTTGAACTGACAAGATAACCACAGACAATGGATGTCAATGGTGTTGCTCCTGATTACACTAACTTCTTGAAGAAGCTTAATTAGATAACAATAGACACTAGGCACTCTCAGTCCCCAGGGCAGAGTTTTAATAATTAGAAATTTCAAACAGTATATAAAAAGGAGCTTAAAATACAGTAATTGTTCGAACAGGAAACGCGCTCAAAATAACACAAAGCAGTTACATGCACTGTCCCCTTGTAATGATCCAGCCAAAGTGGGCAAATGGCACTTGTGTGCCATAGGGCCAGAGCCTGGCCCTCTTCCCAAACTGAGCACAGTGGGCTCTGGCACACGCTCCAATATGCCGCAAGATCGCCTACCACGGCAGGGCAGGATGCCATACGTGGATCTGGTTCTAAGCACCACGGGGAGCATTTGCTGGCTCCACAGAGCAATGGACTCACTGGCTAGTGCCCGTGACAGATATGGATAGCAGCATATGGACCTCTGAACTACAGCCCAGTCATATCCCTTTTACTCATACTGCGCTTTAAATGGCATTAGGCAGGCATCTCTCCGAGCTCATTTTGTGAGTGTTGGCAGATTTACAGTCCGGACTGCTCCATCCCACTTTAACTGCAGAGAAACAAGTGGCTGCTTCCAAACTCTCTCTCCTGGTGAAGACAAGCAGGATCCAGCCCCTCTTCTGGCTGTTGCTGTCCCACATGGCTAGATTTAATTATCATACATGCTGCTAAAGCCATTCTCTCTGGAATCACCTTGGTTCAGGCAGCGAGCTGTGTCTGGAGACCAGGGGTATTCAACTGGACATTTATTCACAACCATCTTTCTTAGTAGTTTACATTTCTATCCACCCCATTATTATTTATCAGAAGCTCAGAGGCAAAGGCCTCAATCCTATTTCATCTTTCTGTGCTTACGTGGCCCTTATTGCGCTGCATAACTGCAATTTTTGGCACTTCCACATGGTTTTGATCAGATGCAGCTCTGCTCATTTTGCAGCTCCCTTCCCAGCATGTGCAGAAGGCCACACAGGCACCTGGAGGAACAGAATCACCCAGTGCCAGAGAAGTCCTGAAACTTTAGGTACAGAAAAAATGTGACTGACAGATGGGAGGGAAAGGCGGCAGGCCTCCCACTTCAGCCCAAGAGCTAAAGCATGTGCTCAGGAGGCAAGAGACCTCAACTCTAGGACACTTCACCAAGAGGGCTTGAACCTCTCCCAGTTCCCAGAAAAGTGGTCTAACCACCACACTACAGACTAGGAACTGCCTGCAGCTCTCATCTTGAAGCTCACCTCTGGGCAGCCAAGAGGGGAAGATGCATGTGGCCAGGTGGAGATGAACCAGTGAGACAGATGCTGACCTTGGTATGGGCCCTGTCCTTTGCTTGTTTATCCAATGTATATTAAATGCAAGGTCTAGTAGACCACCTTCAAAAGGAGGGCTGGGGAAGCAACTGGAAAATGCCCAATGTGTGGCCTGCTGGTTACAGTACTGCACTTAGAAGTCAGAGATGCAGGTTCAAACTCCCTCGGCTGTGACTGGGAGATGCGGCCACTGAGGTCCACTCTGCAAATGAGTCTGAGGACCCTTGCTTTTAAGCATGAAACAGAGCTCTGCCTCAGAAAAGATGGAGGCTGGGACCACTTAGTGTGGACAGGAACAAGCTGAAAAAGCAGAATCTGTACCGAAGTCTCATGACTAAAGCCTCTTTGGCAGGACTGAAACCTGCAGTCATTAGAAAAGGGGTGCTTGGCCTGCAGCCCAGAGGCCAGCTATGGCTCCCACTGCCATGTCATATGGCCTGCGGGGCTCACCCTGGGTTCACAGGGTGTACACCAAAGGCCATGGCCCTGCACACAGGGTGGCGTGGGGCCAACACGGGCTCTCCGGGCCAGATTCTGACATGGGAGGGGGACTGATTGGTGCACAGACCAGCCCCAAGCCACTCACCTGACCTGCAAGTCCAAAGGCCACTGCACTAGGAGACTTGCTAAACCAGGTCCAGACATGATGTCTGCTCAAATAGGAATATTAACGCTTTCTCTTGCCAAAAAATAAAAAAATCTTACACCTCATCCCCATCTCACTGATGAGAGAAAGTAACTCAAACTCTTCTACATGCATCTAAAGCAGCAATCCTCAACCAGGGTGGTGGGCACCTAGGGGTGCCATGAGATCCTTTGAAAGGTGCCTGGTGAGGAAACAGGTGAGGTGTAAGGAGATAAAGCTGATAAAGCAGGCTCAGCCCCAGTCCCTACCTGACCTCTCTGCATTGTAATAAGCACTGTAATACGTAAGTTAAGTTTTTGGGTGCTGCTCAAATCATGCGAGTTATGGAGGGTGCCTCAAATCTACTGAGGAGTGCCTTGAGTCTAAAACGATTAAGATCCACTGATCTAAAGGACGTCATTCTTTGCTGATAATGGCTCAGCTGAATTCTTTACATCTTCACAACATCCATTTCTCTCCTCGAGACCTGCTGCTGTCACCACGGCCCTCCCAATGTAATGAAGCAGGTAGCCATGTTTCAGACCAGCATTATGTTGTCTGTCTGCATGCAGTCCCTCGGCTTTCTAAATCTTCCTCTTCTGGAAGGTGAGCACAAGGGTGCCCCACTTCACCTGGCAGACAGACATTTGACACGCCAGGTCAAAGCAGCAATGTCTCAGCCTGCACTACCCAGGCTTCCACTGGACTCAGCCAGCTGTGATGATGAACTGCCAGTTTTCAGTTGTTTCTTAGTTAACAATTTCACATGAAACATGATAACTGGGACCTCTCTGTATCCTGCCAAGTCCCAGCCTGGAACGTGGTCTGTTTCCTGTTGAACTCCAAGCCTCTGACAGAAGATCTTAACATTCCCACTGAAAACCCTCTTGTAACTTTTCATATTCGAGACAAGTAAATACAGAGTCTTAATCCTCTCATTAGCTACTCCTGAATATCATCTTTCGTTTACAAAGAAAGCAAATCTCTGCCTTTTAAAGGATGAGAATAAAGATAACTTTCAAAATATGCCTGCAGGTTGTAATGTAGTGATGCTCCTCTACACACCACCCACTTCAAGGGGCATCAACTAAACCTGGTCATCTCAACAAGGAACAAACTGTCCAGCTGTACTTATCTGAATGCCCACGACGTTAGCTCTTTGGCTACTGAGACCATTAGAGGGGATCTTCATGATATGCTGTGTGGGATATTTATTTTGTTCCCATAAATGGGTCAGGCGTGAAGGATAAGGATACCACCACTGAAAACGAGATTTACCCTACAGACTTTTGCCACAGTGACTATGCCAGTCAGAGGGACAATCCCTGCCTGATAACTGTTGTGCTGGCAGAAGCCCTTAATGCAGATACTTATTGCAGGAGAATTGGGCTAGTTTATGGAAGATGGTTCAACAATCCCAGTACCAACACAGTTTTGATAGCAAAGCAATCTGCACAAAGAGTATTTTGCTAGTGTATTATACTGGTACAAGCAGCTCAGCGTAGGCACTGACCAGCTAGGCACCTGATCTTCAGCAAGGGGAAGCTGAGTCCATGGTTCTTGACACAGTCTGTAGATTTCCTGAAGGCAGTCAGTAGAGCTGAACACGGAGTATGTAAGTTTTTTTGGAGCATCTGCACACTTTACTGTGCAAGACATTTCTTTTTGGCATTTCAAGCAGGTACAGCTTAGTTGCAAGTGCCACCTGGACCATGGGTGAGTCTTGGAAAAGGAAAGCTATCACCCTTCCTTGCCCACTTCTATTGCCACCCCAAATTCAAGCCCTGGCCTTGGCACTTAACTCTCATTTCAGTTTATCTGGAGACCATGCAGAAAGCAAGTAATTAGATCAGGTCTGATGGATGGAGTGGCTGATGAAAAGCAGAGATCAGAACTGTGCTCATGGGAGCTTACAAAGTATGTGCCATCCGGTTCCAGATTCCATGTCCATGGAAGATGGTCTTGCCTATTTACCAGTCCTCTTTAAACGGGTTTGGGGCCATTTCTAAACAGCTGTGACACAGTTTATACTGGGGGGGAGGAACAGACCTCCACTTCTACCCCAAACACACTGCCTGCCTCACAGAAGAGCCACATAAGCCACAGTAAACAGGGCATCTCTAATCTGTTGTACAAAGTAGGATACATTTGAAAATAGAGAAATAAATGAAAACCACCACACACAGAGAGGCAGTGCACGGTTAGATGTCTAACCACAGGCCTGGGTGTTAGTGCTCATGGTTCCACCGCAGAGCCAACAATGAGCAGTACAGTCTATCTCCACAACTATCACACACATCTAGAAGGCATCGATAAGAAAAGAAAGGATGAGATATTCAAAACAGGACAAGGAGTCCTAATCAACAATGTACAATATGCTGATGACTGTGTTTTAAAGCTTCTGCTAAGGAGAAGTTCAGAATGTGCTTTAGTGCCCTGAACAGCATTGGCAAGAGTTACAGAACGAGAATCCACGTGAAGGAAACTAAAACAATGACCATAAGCAAACTCCATAAAGCACAACGCTGGTAAGGTCTACACTTCAATGGCCAAATGGAGGACTCAGTGTGTAGCTTTCTACTCTGATACCATCAAACACACACTCTTGCAACATGTTCATTCAACACCTTCCAAGGCCTCTATACTGTAGAAAATTAAGTGTATCCTGCCTGAGATTATAAAATGTGACATCAACCCTCCTGTATGGCTGTGAGAACTAAACATGTAAAGACACCAAGATGAATTAGGGCATCTGAAGTTTGATACTACAGAACGCTTGAAAAAAAAATCAGCTGGACAGCCAAAAACACAGATGAAGAAGGATTGAGAAGGACAAATATACAAGTAGAGCTACTTGAAATACTAGGTAAAAGATCTCCCTGTGGGTATATCATCCAGTCACCAGACGACTGGGTTCCAACACCTGTCCTACAAAGCAAAACAGAAGGGGGGAGAGAAATCAGGAAGGAGTAAGAGAGCCAGTTGCTTTGGAAGCCCTGTAACATGGACTGGTACGCAGAAGAGGCTGTTTAGTTTACAGCTTTGTCATGACTGTAAAAGATGGGAAGTAGAGACAGGCAGCCTCCAGATTAGAGATGGCACTTCCACACGGTGGTTATGGACAGATTATACACAGAAGTAAAGAATTTATAAAGGAAGGGCTGACAAAAGTGGAGCCTTGTCTGTTCTAACTGGAACTGATCAGATAACAACCAGACACTGACTGACTATCTTTACATTGCTCTTATGACAAAGAGAAGTAGAGATCTTCCTGCTATACATAAGGGAAAACCAAGGCATGAGGAGGTTAAATGACTCACTGAAGGTGACACAGCAGATCTGGGCAGAACTGGGACTAGAACGCACTGAAAGTCATGAATTTTGCCTGTTGTTTAGATTTCCCTATCATCTCTACAGCACAAGGGCATCGCTCTTGGACAATCCCAGATATCACATTACTTCTCTAGAAGAATTTCTGTCAGTGACACTCATACCACCATCTCTGAGGACAGAATTAGACCAGTGAACAGTAAGCATCACCTTGCTATGAGCAATAGGGAAAATAAAGCGGAGAAAAGGGAAAAATGGAAAGAAAGTGACAGAAAACTAGATGTCTGTTTTTTCAGCACCAGAGTCAAGTATATGAATATTGTACCTTTCACGGGGCTCTGTTAATCAGATAAACTTGTAAAACAAGCGGATTAAAAGGGCTGATTAATAATGATTTCTATACTAAACAGGATTCTCTCCAGGCGTGCTTTTTGCAACAGGTATCGCACAGTACTGCCAGGGCACTCGGACATCCTGACACAGAGGGCAGCTTTGAGAGCCAGTTTGGGTCAAATTAAATGAATCAGACTGCAGATCCCTGTAACCAGAGTACGGAGATATGGTCTGTGCAGACTACAAGGTCCAGCATGCAACATTCCCCCTTCCACATCACAGTAGCAGAAAGGTCAGATCAGAAGGAAGCTCTGGGCATTAGCAGGCTTCCCTGCACTGAAGATGAATATGTGCAGACACCAGCTTCCCTCTCCTCACCCATTATGGTGTACAGCCCCTGACATACAGATTGCATGGCTGTAAAAGTTGTCATACCCACCTTCATATCCTCCAGCAGAGCCTGGGGATCCTCAATGCCTTCTGGAACGCACTTCTTGTTCTCTGGGAGGGATTCAAGCTTTTCAACCAGGGCTTTCAAACCCTTCAATTCAAACTCTGTGAGGTGAGTCCATTTGGTGGAGACTTCTGTGGCTGGTGACCCTGTGGGCGTTTTGGGATAGTCCGTGGGGGTTGTCGACTTCACGCTGTCATCTGACTCATTGGACAAAGTTCTTTTGAGGTACCGCATTACTGTGGCTTTCTGCTTCCTCCCAGCCCCTTCCTTCCCCTCGGAGTGTGTGCTGTTGGGCGAGGAGGAGCCGTCACCCACGGGTTTGGGGTTCTGATCCAAGCTGTCATCCTTCTCCTCCCGGGGGTGGGCATCACAAGATTCTTCATCCATGTCTAACCAGGAATCTGATGAGAAGCTGTCTATGCTGCGTTTTCTTTTTGCATCTGAAAGAGAGAAAGATAAAATTATTTTTTCCTAGTACAGAACCTGCATCGTTCCCACCTGATAGGACCAGCTATTGCCTGATCCGAGAGGCACAGGGTACCACCCAGCTCTTACACGTGTCAGAGAGTAAACTTCATTCAGGTGTTTTTAAACAGTTTGGTTAACTTGTATTCAACTCAAGTCATCGAGCAACATTTAAGAAAAGTGTGATCCATGCAAAGTTTCAGTCTCCCACCTGCTCCAGGGGAAAGCCAAGACCAACGGTCAAACTCCTAGAAGAAGGTTTTGGACTGGATATAAGGAAAAACTTCACGGTTCGTGTGACGAGACTCTGGGATAGACTCCCAGTGCGGTTGGTGCAGGCACCAACCTTGGAGATCTTCAAAAGGAGACTGGACGCACACCTTGCTGGGGTTATCCGACCCTGGCAATCCTTCCTGCCCAGAGCAGGGGGGGCTGGACCTGATGAGCTCACAAGGTCCCTTCCAGCCCAAGACTTCTGTGAATCTGTTCAATTCACAGGGGAAAAGCTCACAAGTCACACATTTGATATGCATTTTAAACTTTCCAGCAAAACCAAACGTGACCAGATTTAGATTCTTCCTATTTCTAAGATAAAAGCCAAAACAGGAGGGAGAAAAAAATGCCTTTTAAAAGTCACCATCACTCCTTCAAGCTTTCTTTAGGGATCACAGAAGAGACTGCTTTGCCTATTTTTTCTTTGGCAGATCATTGCCAATGAAGTTAACATAGTAATGGTGGATTTTGCAAGATAGCTCTCTTCCAATAATCTTGCAGCATCATAAATGCCTCTTCTAACTGTGAGAGGAAGGAGTAAATAATGCTATTTCAGAGATGGGGAATCTGAAGCACAAGGACAAGAGGAGAACAGCCCAATGTAAAAACTGTTACTGTTATTAACACAGCCTCAAATGCACACAGGGCAACTTACAGATAAATAGAAAGGTGAAGTCTCCAATTGGCAAAGCTTATCCTAGCCTGGGCTTTTTCCACTGAAAATCCCACTCTCACAGAGTCCAGGTGAGTGCCCGTGGTGACAGCATTTCCAAAAGGTGCTGGAGAAAACTCCAAAGCTCTGATCTCTTAAGTGCAATGTTGATCAGACCAGTTCTTTCACAGAAGAAGACTAGCACCTTCTTTGCTGCTAATGCTGGCAGAGTTGAACTGGGGTTAGCAACAAAAGGGAACGTCTAAGAAAAAATACTCCTGGAGGCAGAGTTAATTAGAGCTTGCACTAGTGACACAGACTAGCAACAGAAATCTATCCACAGGAGGACGAAAGGGGATGCAGCAAAACACAAGCAAATGAGCAACTAAGACCATTTCTCTCCAGTTTTCATTTGCTTATTTTCACCGCGCCAAAAACCTGAGTCCACCCACAGTTTGTCTTCAGTCAAAACTTCTACTGGACCTCCCCACAGATTTTGCCTGAGAAAGGACAGCGGGATCTGGCTACACTACAGCAGTAAAACTCCCAGGAAATACAGAAGCAGAAAGGCTAAAAGGTGCCACTGCAAATCTCCCTGACAGAAGAGCCAGCACCTTGTCTTGCACAGGTAGTGCCGTCTCCTCGGGAAGCATGAACAGCACTTACCAGGGAGAAGAGAGAAAGATAAAGGCAGCAGCAGCCAGTTGTAAAATGGCTACTCTTGGGCTACCCTTGCTTAATTGCTAACTTCAAAGGGCTTGTGCCAGAAAGGTATTCTGGGGGGAAAAAAATCCTTAAAAGGCTTTGTGTACACTGGTAAAATGAATTGCATTAGTTAACACCTGATAGAAAGGAATGGGGCAGTTCACACTTATCAGGGGCTGCTGGGCTATTGTTTGGTGTCTGCAAAAATCAGGCCATGCATCATTCTTTCAGTTATATTTGGGCCCATTTTGAATGCTCTCTTTAATACCGTAATGGCTAGAACCTAATTTTGGAGGGAGTTTTTTTAAAGCTGTGTTGTTTTTTTAATCCCAGATTCTGAAGAACAAAACAGCAATCCCAAAAAATAAGTACTGGGCCACTTGGATCAGGCTGGACATGGCCAGATTGAGTCCTGGCAAGAGCAAAGGTAAACGTCCTCCTCCTCTCTCCCCTGCAGTAAAAGCGTTAACATAATCAAATGCAGCCTTCAGTGGCGGTGCATCTATTATTCACACGGTGATAAAGGAAGGGAAGGCAACACCTTCCATAGGTCTCTGCTCACTCTCCCCAGTGCTGGGTTACCCTGCCCCCCAGCTTTGTCTATGCTAGGAAACTGAACTGTGCTAGGAAACATAACCCAACTTTTAGGTTAAAAAAAAAACACTACCTTTTTAAACGCCATTCAAGGCTGTCTACAAGTCCCCAGAGCTGAAAGGGTTTTATAGTGCTGGACTGTAATCACACATTCCAGAGGCACCAGGAGAGAAAATAACTTACCCAGGGTCACCCAAAGCTGGTGGTAGAGGTATGACCTGATCCCCTAGGCCTCACTAGCTCTGTTAACTGGAACCTCTGTTAACATCTGTTTGTTTAAAATGTCACCTGTGTTACGTATTCAGGGGTCATTAGCAGGGGTAGGGAGGCCTTGCCAGCTGCCAGCACCAGGCACAGCTGCAGCAGAGCCAGTGTTTGGGGAAGAGAGCAAGTCCCCGCATGAGACTGGTGTCCATGGCCCCGGTTCTTTGATGTAGCTGCAGGGGTGCAAGTCATGCATAGTCACAGCACTGAGACAGTTTGCACTGGTGTAGGCAGGAGTTATGATTCAGAGGAAAACAAGACATTAACCCCAAACTGGGAGTCCACTGTCTCCTTTTCCATTTGCTTGTTGTCCCAATCTCTCTAAAGAAAAGGGCCTTGCTGACCGGAACTGAGCAACTCCCCCAGCTAAGACCACCTGCAAGCTAGTTTTCCAGGCTGTTTCCTGGTTTAGGCTCACACCTGGCTTAGGAAAGCAGCTTAAAGAACAGTCCTAACAAGGGTTTGGTCCATTCCTTGCTGTCCCTTTTTAGACCATCCTACCCAAAGCATGGTCTAAATAGCCACATGGGAAAGGGGTCTGAATCTTTCAACATGCTTAAATGCTTTGCACTGTTCTCACTGTTCAAAGCAATTTATTAAATGGATTTAAAAAAAAGTCTTCCCCTGGTATCAGCAGCTGCCCATAAGACTGAGATCCCAGCTGATGACTAAGTATGGCACCGGGGGGCCTGTGGCCATCACTGTAAATGTCATATACAAGCTATGTCTTTTAATCTACACCTCTGCCCTTGGCCTAGGCATGTCTTGCTCCAACCCCAACCAAACCCTTCCAAAAAAGGCAGGAAGGGAAACAGCATGAGCACATCATTCTGGGTATGGGAACTTTGTGGTGATGTGGTTCCATGCAAGGAAGGGACATGCGTCTGAGTCCCAGGCAAAGAGCTAGGAGCTTCTTGCTTCTAAAGCAGGCTTATTCAACATACAGCCCGCAGGCCGCCATATAGCCCTCCAAGCTGTTTTCTGAGCCCTGAGGTGCTGCGATGGGAAACGAAAGTAAACGTTGTACTTTCGTTTGTGGGGGAGTGATGTGCTACCACTTCCTGTGAGGTCTTTGAATATGGCTCACTGGCCCACTGGGTGATAAAAAGTTCATGATCCAGCCCCACAGTCAAAAAGGTTGGGCACCCCTGTTCTAAAGCAACTGGCTCCTTCCATCAACGCCAAGTCCTCCTGAGATCAACAGCCCAGAGGGCCATTGCGCTTAACTCCTGCCCCTTTCTACAGCCCACAGAACACAAGATGGTGATGCAGGCTGCATCATATCTGACTCCTCTCCAGCCTGAATGACTCTCTTATAGCTGGGTCAACTGTGGGCAGCCTTTGGCCCCGGGACAGAGTGGGGCCTGAGTTCATGCTCTACCACAGAGGCGGGCAAAATGCGGGCCGTGGACCACATGCAGCCTGCCAGGCCATTCTATCCAGCCCACGGGGCCCCTAAAAAATTTAGAAAATTAATATTTATCTGCCCCTGGGTGCCTGTCATGCGGCCCCCGATGGCTTGCCAAAACTCAGTAAGCGGCCCTCCGCCTGAAAAAATTGCCCACCCCTGCTCTACCAGCTATAGTGAGACACCTGACCACTCTGCCATATACCCCATTAAGTCCATATTTGTCTTTGGGTATAACATTTCACTTCCCCTTCTCAGTTTGCCCACCTGTACAGCAGAGATGATTGTACACAGCTGCCTTCTTTAACAGAGGATTGCATTCTTTGAAAAGTAAAGGCCAACAACAGCTAGGTATAATAATTAATGTTCTTAACTTCCCTCCAGCAGTACATAGGAAACAATATGCATTCTTCTGTTGCAAGAGGAACCCCCATTCATAGCCCATATCTGGCTCTCTGGCTTGTGAGCAATAGGTTTCAAGTAAGTATTTTTATATTGGCATGTTAAGAGAAATGATGGCATCATTATTGGCACAAAGCACTAAGAACTCCAGAGGAATCTGATTGAATGGAACTTCCCAGATAAAAATCATTTAACATATTCCACGATTTCTCTGTCAATGAGCAGATCCACTACACTGTCTGTGAAAGGGGAAAAAAAGGCATAGCACCTTCACCATCACAGAGGATGCTTTTCTATTATCTACCAGGCTGAATGTACAGTCAGAGCCCTCCTGTGAAAACATCTTACAGTGGAAATATTAAAAGCTGCAGGATACAGAGCGAGCATGTTACCGACTAGCGCCGCATCTTCTCCCAATTACTCTTTGTCAGTTCAGTCTCAAGATTCCTATCTCATTGAAGGACACATTTAGGTCAATTGCAGTTGAAAATGTCCAGCACGGACTTGATAATGATAAGAATAAGAATCCCGAAGGCATGTCCATCTCGAAGCGGCACATGTTCAGATCTGGTAGGGAACTCATATAGAGTGCCCTTTTTGATCCCAACCAGCAAGACGAATGCCACAGTTGGAGGGAGACGAAGAATGAGATTCAGTGCCTTCTCAGCTGCCTGCAATTGCTGTTATGTCACTGCTTCCCCTGATCTCCTGCCCTCCTATGGAACAGATCAGAGAAATAACAGACTCTCACACGCTAACCAGGTAGGAAAGCTACTGCCTGGAAAGTTATTCTGTGACTGAGGAACAGGGAAAAAAACAAGGTCTCTTTCTTCCATCCCATTTCAAATGTAGCCATTGTATTCCAGGATCTCTATGTCCACAAAGGAAATCCTTATGCTGTAACTGTAGCACCACAATTATAACACAATAACTACACCAGTAAATTCCTCAATTTGGATGATCTTTCACATTGGGACTCACCTCTGAATCTGGGGTTCGTAATCTCAGCATACTTAAACATGATGTAATAAAACTAGGAATGCAATCATGGGAAGTTTACCCAGTACCACATTGCACAGACCGGAACAGAACCAAAGGCATCTATTACTGAAGGGGGAGCAAAATCAGGAAGGCAGCAAAATCTGGGAGACTCTCAATGGACCCATCATGACAGCAACTGCTGGCCTACCCAAGTGTCATCTGAAGCAGCAATCTGTTGATACCATCAATGTCACGTTTTTGGAGCCGTTTACTCTGGAAAATACCAGAGAGGAAGTTCTGCTTTCTAGACAGCCTTGTCCAAACTCTGGAGATGGAATTTTAGGGAATTAAAATGTAATTTCCTAGACTGGAATCTGCCTAGGACACTGGGATTAACACCCTTTCTTACATGAAAAATACTGTCAGATGGTTACATAAACCCAAGTAATCGTGACTTTCCAATGAGAACATCTAAGAACAGCACAGCAAGCTCCACCATCACATGGGGCACTGGCTCCCCCCAGATTCAGTAAAAAGCCCATGCAGTGAGTTCCAGAAGCCACCCCCTTCCCCTCCCACTAAAGTCTTAGCCAGGCCTCCCTCCCTCTTCTTAGGTTCTGGAATCCAACAAGGCTACTTTCTGCAGCAGAAGGGATTCAGAAAAGTCAAAAAAGCAGCACACCTTGAGGCATCCCTAAGGATGAAATACAGCAAGCTTCAAAACCCCAAAAGGTATAGATAAGCAGAATGTCAGCACATGTGATGCCAGGGAAAAGATATGGTGAGGGGAAAAAGCAGCAGCAACCAGCCACAAACAGTAAGGCTAATCATAAGAGATTCCCCTAAAGAATGCATGGGACTCAGGAGACCAAGGAGTGAGGAGGACAGTCAAAGCTAATGCAGAGGCTGCAGAGAAGTTAAATACTTTACTTCAGTACTCACCAAGGAGGCCTGTGGGAAAATGCTTCCTCAAAGGGGGCTCTTATGGGAAATCAAGACATCACTAGCAGAGGGAGCGCTCTCCCAGGAAGAGAAGAGGATACAGCACCTTAAGGACCTCAACAGCTCCAAAGGAAATATGAAGAAGTCAAAGCACCCAAATTCTTGAGAACATTTAACCTCCTGACTCTTCTACACAGAACCCCTGCTCCTGAGGTTGGTACTGCTTATCTCCTGAACCCCAGGTGATTCACCAAGTGCAGACCGGGGAGTTTCACTTGAGTACTGGAGACATGACCACAAAGCATAACCAAGAGCAGGATAAGGAAGCATTAGAAGCCACACAACTCAGTGAAAACAGCCAGCACAGCTCCTATGAAGAGGAAATGCTGTCTCTGCTCTGGTCTGTTAAAACTCTTTGAGAAAAATAGCAAATGTGGTGACTAAGTGGATACGAGACGTGACTTTGAACAGCATTTGGTGGCTCCTTCACAGCAAATTACTTAGGAGATAAGTTCCTGCCATGAATTAAAAAACAGCTTGTGACAAAGATGCATAAATGTCCGCTTCTTAAAGGGGGACAAAGTGTACCTAGGTGCCAGGGAGCCAAGGTATAACACCAGTGCATATGGACATACTAATGACATGAAGTTGGAGGCTCCAGCCTGCAGATGAACTCCGCTTTTGCCAGAGACCATTTAGGAGCATAAAACATGTGTGTCTGTCCAAGCCAGTGAGGGTGGATCAAGATCCTCACGTGTGTGATGAGGGTTGGTAGTGTTACTGGAACGTACTGGCTACCTGTTTTTGATCACACCTCCCTCTCGTGACTGATGCTTTGTTACCTCATGCAGCAGTGGTCTGCACTTTGGGTGTGGAAGTTCCCAGGCTCTATCTCTTGTATGCCTCATGCCCAACCCTACAAAAGCAAATTCATATGGATATGATGGACAACCTGGGGAAAAAAGTCAATCTTCCAACAGGTTACTGAGAACTAGGGAGAGCTAGATTAAAGAAGGGATTTGAACAGTTACTAAAACATACTTGATTGTCCTTTGTTGCTACAGGAACAGGAGCCTTCCTTACACATAAACCCATTCTCACTCCCCGGGCCTAGTGGCTATAGAGGAAGAGACTGTCTCACTGGATCTGCCATGTAAAATCTTAGTGCGCTTTGGCCTGTGAATGAACTGCCTTCCACAGCACCCAGAGACTGGCACAGCTTCCCACTTCCAATGCTCAGCTCAGCACTCGCTCCAGCTCGACCTTACAAACTGCCCTGGCCCTGGCCCCTCGTGCCTGCCAGGTATGAGCTGTCCTGATGTAACCCTAAGGCAGATGAAAAGGTGCCTTGACCTTAGAGCACATTCTCATTACTCAGTGCATCCTTCCTCTCCTCAGGGCACTTCAGAAACTTGCTTTTTACATCTAAGTGTTTCTACAGGCAGCAGCTCTTCAAAGATTGCTGCTGCTTCTCCAGTCACCTGCAGCATCCATCTTTTATCCTGACTGCTCCAACAATTCTTGCCCTTGTTTTTCATGGTGACCTTTTCCCCTCCAGGGCTTCGTATGTTCTTTAAAGTTCAAACCACTGAAAACTGTGGGGGCGGGGGAGTGAGTGTGGAGGAAAGCCAGGGCCTTAGGAGTTTCTGGCTCACCAGCTCTTCAGGGGGGTTTCAAGATGTCACCCCCCTCTCATCCTTTCTAGTTGATTGCCCCAAAGTTCCCTATTTTTAACCCTTTCCCCACCGTCACACTGGTCACTCTGCAAGACCCCATGTTCTTCTGGCAGCGGGCATCTAAGGATTCTGGATCTGCCATACAATTCTCAGTTCAAGTCACTGTAGTGCTCCTGAAAAGAGCTGGCCCCACAGCCCATGGGATATCACAGTACTCACTGTATCCAGAAAACAGGTACAACAGGCGCAGTGAAGTCCAAGCTTCTCCATGCTGCCTCAACCCTAGCTGAGAATCACCACTTCCAGAGCAGGGAAGAGTGTTTAACCACCGTGCCCCATCAATCCAATGATTTAATCTAGTGAGACTGCTGCCACAGGGCTTAATTGGTGCCAACTGTTTTTCTTATATGCTGTTGATGCCACCCCAGTAGGAGCAGGAGGCGAGACACATTTCACAAGGGTCACCGGACTGCTATTGGTCATTACAGAGCTGACACAGCAGAGGCTTCCCTGAGAAGGGAAAGGCTCCATGTCTCATGATCAATCTCCTGAGCCATCCAGTCTTCACACTTAAGTTGCTCTGAAATGTATTGATCTCATGCATCTTACTGATCCTGAACCCCTGCCTCTTGAGCAGGAAGAAACTCTTTCCTACACTACGTCCAAGGACTGCAACACACTTTTCCAGGGGATACAAAGGCCAACAGTTTTGTCCTTACTTCTTTGAAAAGGCAATCCCAGGGGCTAATTCACTCCTTCCTGTAGGACAAGACTGCAGAAGGGAAAAGCTACTCAGCACAAGGCAGATAGTAAACTTCAGGAGTTCCTGACTCACCAACTCTTCAGAGGAGGGGTTTGATGACCCACAAAGAAGCCATGAAATGTGACCTTCCATCCACACTAATGTGCTGAGATCTGCAGGGAAATCCCTTTGAACCTCAGACTGTCTCCACAGTGTCAGCTCTGGCAGCACCACTCACTCAAGTGCAATGCCATTCTCCTCTCTGTTGCTGGCCACTCTCTCCACAACCTCTGCAGTTTGCAAACATTGTTTTCACAGTGATGTGCACTGGGTGTTTACAGTGGGGGACAAGGGTTAGATGATGATACTTTAGCTCCTCTGCAGTTCCGGGTACACCACTCTGATTCAGCTAATACTTCAGCTCCTTGTAGCCCTTCTGAGCCCCAAATCATCAGGATGACGTGGCCCTGTGTCCCTTTCAATGCGAAAAAGAGCTGACAGGCCAGACTAGAACTCAGGCTGTAACACCTGCTCCAAGCTCATGACTGCACAGATACCTGATGCTTTCCCACTTTGGTAACTTGCATCCATCTCCATCATGGTCCATTTTCAGCTACTGTTTTTCAGTTATTTTCACTTTCCTGATTCTAAGAACTGAAAGTCAGTCCCCAGTTTGGGAGAAGTCAAACCAGAGATTAAAGGAAAGAAAAAGGAGCCAGATCTAGTGGCTGATAGAAATGCATTCTGCTGATGAAAAGCGCTATAAAAGGGCTAAAAATCTAACCCACCAGAGCACACTTGCAATGCAGATATTTCTGGAGGATAAGGGAATATGCCAAACATGACAGTAAATCCACAAATGTTTGGCAGATCATCTAAATATAAACATTACTGAAACCAAGAAATAAATAAATCTGAAATTATTTTTTCTGGGATCCATTTGCTGAAGGAATGCTCAATAAATATCATCCAAGGAAGGTTGGCGCTTCAGTGAAATGCTTGAGTCTCACATCCTCCCCACCCCCCAATACTGAAATAATTCATTAGGTTCTCTACAGTTCTCCACTTTAATTTACAATCTGCTTTTCAGAAGCCAAAGCAGTGACTAGCCTAAGGTGCCAGCATCCATTCTGAATATGCACTCGAAGGATTCACTCACCAATTAACATTGATTCTTTCTGGTACTCTTTGCTGAGGTGACAGCGCTGGGTCACACAGGACACGTATCTCTCCAGAACATACCAGCACATTTCATAGTAGAAAGGATAACGGAATTTGGCATGCACCTGAAAGCAAGATTGAGACTGTCAATCCATGTGGAAGGGAGAGAAGTTCGCAGCATAAGGGCCAGTCATCATTCTCATCATGTTATCAAGAGCACAAACAGTATGCAGGAGGGGGAGGGGGAAGAGGGTGGGAGCCGAGTGAGATGTATGCCTTCAGCATACGAAATGAGGAGACTGCCTGCCTGCCTGCCATGATAGCATCGTTTCTTGGTTCACTAAACTGTACCCTCTTGGGGTGATGGGAGAGGAGGGGGGTTGTGTTCTTGCGAAATCATGGAACTGATGGATGGCCCCCGGAGGTATTATTTACCTACTGTATAAACATAGGGTGGTCACATACAGATGTTAGTCACCAAAATTCAAGTTAAAATAAAGGTGGGCTCTTTTGACTTCCTAAATATTATTCCATGATTTGTCAAAACGACAGCATTACCTACAGAGAGCCAAGCAGGAAACACGCTCCTTGTCAACTGTGGTCTTTACAGTACAACAGTTTGATTAAGGAATGGAACACACACAAAGTCGTGATGATTGGTATGTAACGTTCAAACATTAAATAAAAAACCCTCCACATTTCTTCTACCCTGCAATATATTGGTAACCAATTAACATTTGCCCTGCACAGAACAGAAAAGCAGGATTCAACCAAAAGATCCTGCCAGGATAACCCCTTCCCCTACGTCTCAGACCTTTTGTTCTCACGCTGGAAGCTGATTCTTTAGTGCTATGTATTTGTGATACTATTTCACATTTAAAAGGAAAAGAAACTGCTATCTTCCCCCACCTGATTGTCTAAGTATGGGAGGTCCCTGTGCTAAGGAATAAACTGGGGAGTCTGAATTGGGGAGTACGCATGTACCTAGGCAGATGTTTTTAAAAAATGGATGCCATTCACAGGTACGTACACCAAACAGCTCTGCCTCCTTGCAGGCGCAGAATGTGCATTATGTGGACTTGAGAAAACCTTGCATGCATTCATTGCCCCAGGATGACAGGCATGTTCTGTGCAGTTTAACTCTCAGCTAACCAACAGGTCTAGCACACATGTCCGCTCACCTTTAACAAAACGTGGATTTCACCAGAAAAGATCGTTGTCTCAGGCAGCCCGTTTTTAAAAAATAGGAATCTAAAAAGATTGACTAAATCCAGCAGCTGGAAACTCAAAATGAAACCTGGCTGAAGGGAACAGGTTTTTACACACCTGTCTGGGGATCTGAGCATCCACTTGCAGGATTTAGATACCTTGTTAGAATAGCCACATTTGAAAATCATGCCCAGCACGGAAACAAAAATAGCCTTGCATCTGCTCCCAGGATCGGGGAGACAGAAACACTTTCCACAGAGAAATAAAATGTAATTAAAGACAGATAAACTGGGCTGCCCCACCAATTGCACTGCAAGGTATTGGATAAATAATCCAAAGTAAATCCAGGAGCTGAGACCTCATAAACTCAGCACAAATACAGATGGTAAATCTGAACCAGATGCTGTCACATACTACTGAGTGATGTACCCCGTACTGCTTCATCATTCAAACATCCCCCTATGGCATGCAGTATAAAGCAATGCACTTAAACAAAACAAAACAAACAAATCAAAACACAGCCTAAATGTAAGAGCAACATTCATCCCCAGGGTGATGCTATATTGGAGAATCCTTTTTCCTTTTGGCTTGGTTACATGTCAGAAAGAAAAGATCAAGTCACTTATCACTATTACAGAACACAGGGGAAATTAGCCATGCTAAAATATATGCTAATAAAGGAACTCAAATTTTTCCAAGAGAGCACTGCAGGAAACAAAATTTGCAAAGAATTGACTTACAAACAGGAAGCCGCCTTCCACCCCTCAGCCTTCAAAAGGTTTTCAGCCACATGCCTGGGAATATTAAAGACATCATTGCTCAACATTTGTTGACAGATTCTGAGCTTCACCAAATTTAGTTGTTACCAATGTTAATTCAATGTGAAAGACAAGGCAGTAATGCATGCAGTGCTCCCATTATGTATATCAATCTTTAATATTCAATTTGAGTTCCTAATTGCCTCGCTATCAATGTTCCAACCCACAGCAAACCCCTCCATGCCTCTGTAACTCACTATTTGCCTGAAAAGGCTCTGCTTTTACAAACCTTCAGAAGTAAAAGCCACTGTGTGTACATACTGTGCAAAGATCTACAGTGCCTTTTTGCTACCCAGTTCAGTCTAAGGTTGACAGTGGCTTAAGAATCTCTTTAATGTGCTTGATGTAAATGTAAAAAGGAGTACATCAATTATGATCCTCCAAGATAGTTATTAGTTCTAATGGATGTGAACTGGCTGGCATATATGCCCATATTTTTTTCCACTGTATATCCACAGGTCAAATGAACTTTTATTTGAAAAAAATAATAATTCTGAAGCCAAAAATTATTGACAAATTTGAAGTTTAATATCTCATATATGCTCTGTCAGGAGATGACACCCCACACTAGCAAAGAGAGAGAGTTGATCATGTAATAGGCATTTTCCAGCTCTAACTTCTATGATTGATAATTTACAATCCACTGAATGCATTTTTTTAATTATTCCTGTATAGCAAGAAAAATCCTCTCTGGAGTATGATCCTTTCTAGAGTTCAAAGTGAAATTATTTGAGAGACTTATACAAAAAAAGTACATATAAGACACAATCTTCTCTAGAAATATTAATCTCTTACACTATGTCCATAAAAAAGCATTATAAATGCTTCTTGCATTTCATCACTGTAATCACAGTATTTTTTTTTAAATACTTTTTCATTAAATTGAATGAAAAAATTCAAATTGATCAATTTTAAATTTAAACTTTAAGTTCCAGAAAATAGAATCAGTAGCAAACACCATCATCTGTGAGTGACCACCTTACGTATATATTTTGAATGCTTTTGTCTTTGAACATGTTCAAATACATTAACAGGGCTAAATTTAGATTGACTGAAAATACGTTGACATGTTTTCTTCTTTGGTGATACTGGAGCCATTAACACTTCTATGCCAAAATGACGAGTCTCTGCATGGCAGCCTGCTTTGCTGTTACCCAAACTGGTCTAGCAGAGAGCTAAACAGCTTGGCCTGTTTGACTGGCTGTTAATTGGCCTCTAGGAAAGCCAGACTGGAAAATGAAAATCTCTGCAAACTGTAAGGCTAGCGAATATTTGTTTACCTCGACTGCACATTAGGAGCTGTTTCCAACAATAGACATGTTTTTTATTACTCCTTAAAAAACTATTTTTAAATGGCTATAACCCTCTTAAAAGTCTCCCAGGGATATGAGAAATTAAGCTAGAATAAGCATGACAAGTGTATAAATTAGACGATTTTATCGGACTCTAAATCAGCATTACTGTTTCAACCATGTATTACTCTCGTCTTAGCAGCTAAGACAATAACAACTGCACCTAGCCTAAAAATGGCTTTGAATACTAGCAATCAAAGATGATTAAGCATTATACAGCAGGTTTAAACACAGTGAAACCTCCATAAAATTGCTCTGTGCAAAATCAGGAGAGGAAAACACACCCATATTACACTTTGATTTGAGTGTGGCAATTACTTTGTGAATCACGTCATGTAATTTACTTCTGTGCTATACACAATGAAAAGATCGATACTCACGAGAAAGCCATCTGCAGTGTATTCACTGGCAAATTCATGTTAAAGTACAGTGCACATGATCTACTCAGTTAAGATTATTGGAATAAAGAAGAAATTACAATATTTGATCCACAAAACAAACGGAATAGTACACCTCAGCATTCTGTTCATTTTGAACACATTTACTCCTTAGAGATTCTCTTTTGACATTTTCAGCATTTTTATTGCTGTTTTATAAAAAGAAGAAAAAGGGCTGACTTCCCCTGTCTTTACTAAATGTATATTTTCTTTGCCACATTGTACAGCAGATCTGTTTGAGTGCAGGGCCCATAAACACCTTTGTGATCACAGGACCGCTTGTAAGCACTGGACTGCATATACAGC
>NW_005841833.1:4967772-4989597 GCF_000455745.1 Alligator sinensis | reverse complement strand
CTGAACCGCACACAGTGCGCTGCTATCACACAGCTGCATGCGAACGAGACAAATCTGTTATAGCAGGGTTGCCTGAGTTCTGAACTGCTAGCATATATTTATTGTAAGCACTGGAGTATTTAATGGGAGAGTATATCATAGTGTTCACACAAATGATCTAAAACAAAACCCGCAACAGTATAGATCAACGTGTGGGTCTTGGAACATAAAAGTATCTCTTTCTAAATAATGATTTACAGACAATTTTCCAAGACACCACCATCACGCAGGTATCCAACTCCCAGTGACTTTCAGTGGGAGATACTGTGATTCTGTCTTTCCAAATGCTCATCATCAGTACTCCACTAAGGGGGAAATTCTCTGTGTCATCAAGAGCAGCCAGGCACCCAGCTCCCAATGAAGGGGCTGGGGATTTGGTATCTGACCACCTTAGTGACTTGGAGAATATACTCCTCAGTGGATGGCTGACAAACATCTGTAAAGTCAGGCTCACCCTGACAGCCATGGACAGGGCCTGACTTGCAGAGATGCAGGGCCCCGAGCTCTGGCTGCTCAATTCCTATGAAAACAGGGCTCTGACTCATTTATTAGTGCAGAAATTGCTATCAGTCTCCTGTCAGTCTTCTCCATGGTCACATCTACGTGATTCATTCATTTTGTTTCCAGCGTCCATCTTTTCTCCACCTCCTCTCCACCAGTGCTGACAAATCTACTGACCTCCTCATCGTTTTCTCCCCTCCTGCACGCATCTAGGCCCCACCATATGTTGTCAGTCCTTCCTATACAAGTACTGTAACATCCTTCCTTTCTGCTCCATCCCAAGGCCATTCACCTTGGGCCTGGACTACTACAGCCTCCTCTTCCTTGGCTTCTCTTCAGCATCTTACCTCGCCTCAGTCTATTATAAACCCTGTGGCTTCCCCCCTTGCTCTTCTGATCACATCGCTACCCGACTTAAATCTTTTTGTCTTTTCATATCAGGTTCATGCCTCTGGTGCTCACATGAAGGACCACACCAAACTCCACTCTTTCTATCCTCCCAATTTCAACTTCAGTTTTCC
This sequence comes from Alligator sinensis, assembly GCF_000455745.1. Taxonomy (NCBI): domain Eukaryota; kingdom Metazoa; phylum Chordata; order Crocodylia; family Alligatoridae; genus Alligator; species Alligator sinensis. The sequence goes on along the minus strand of NW_005841833.1, from coordinate 4,988,536 downwards.
AGACTGCCCCCTGTCCTTGGACTTCCCTCCTCTTTCCCACGTGGCAAACAGCTCACTTCGTTTAGATCACTCCAGGAAAGTGATTTGCACGGTGAAGCAATCAGTCTTTGTAACCCCGAGAAAGTAGTGGGGCAGCCCCCGGCGGCACAACATGGGCAGTCTGGAGGCTGTCTTGGAAAGAGGCTATTTTTGCATATGAGCCCAGGGTGCAGCGGCTTTAAGCAATGTTCACATATCAGCACATTGGTTTCTCTCTACTGGATGGGTCTGATTTAAACAGAAAACCCACAGGGGCAAGGATCACTCCCTCTTCACACCTAGAATAGCATGAGAACACTCTTGATGCACAACAGTATTAATCAGGCCTTGCCTACACTGGAAAGCATTATTACTAGTTATATTAATATAACCCCCATAATTAACTGCTTATTCCAGTTTAGCTTCCATTTGTTTCTAGATGATATAAGCTAACCTGAAAAGGCCACTCTTTTGCCAGGGTCAGAATATCCAGGGAGAGGGTTATAAACTGATACACTTGTACTGGTAATTTCACACCTCGGCTTATATCAGTTGGTGCCAGCCTTTCAAATGGTCCAGCCTCCAGTGGAAAACCCTGTATGAACTTCCATACGTGGGTGGAAGCATGTTTCTGTTAAAATGCTGTGGTAGGCTATCAAATAAGCAGTATGAGATGATTAACACTGGCTGACACTCTGAGATCCTTTGGCATTTTATCTAGCTGCAAGGGACAAGAATCTTAACCAAAGGCCCAGTTCTCTCCCTGGGAGTGCAGAACTGCCTGTTCACTTACTCCATAACCCCAACACTCTCCACTTTGTGGCTAGGTGATCAATGCAGAGTGCAGACTAATCTCTCCTCTCCTGTTATCCCTGAGGTTTCCTCTCCTCTAGTGCGCAGGAAAGCTCTGAAGAGCAGAGGGGATGAATAACGTTTTGTGAGCACGTTATGCATGGCTGTGGCCCTGCGTGACACAGGACACTGGGCAAGATGGACCTCTGGTCTGACTCAGTACATGGCTGGCAATTCTTATGTCCTTATGGTTTCCCCAATTCCACTCTGGACAGTGGAACCCACTAGTTGTATTGGTTTCTCTGGGGCCCACACATGGTGAAGAAAATTCAGGTCCTGACTGCTGACAAAAAGGTCCTTACAGAGCAGTTTGTTTGCATGCAGAAGAGGAGTTTACTCTATGAGAGGTCAAGGGAGACATGCATTCAAACAGCAGTCCCTTCTCAGAAGGGACTGATCAGTGGAAAGGGGAAGGGAGGGGGCAAAATCCCACCAAAAACAACAGGACCATCTGCCATTTACCTTTCTTATTCCAACCAGTCTGACAGGGAGTTCCCTCCAGTTCTTGTTTCTCAGGAAGGGACATGGAAAAGCACTGCTGCACAGAACACAGGCACAAAGAACTGTACAATTAAAAAGAGAATCAAGCATCCTTACCCTTGTTCTGTCCTCAATGTCATAGATGCGAAGCTGCATGGGAACATTAAAGCTATGCAGGATATTTCCACCAAACACCAGAGAATCTACTGGAGTATAAACTGCATGTATCCACCCTAGGGAGGGAAAGCAAAGAACTGAGAATGCCTCATGCTATGTCGGATCACAAAACACTTTACAATCAAATTCTCACAACCCTCCAGGAGGAAGGAAAATATCACTGTCCCCATTCTACAGCTGGAAAAACTGAGACAATTACAAGGTTAAAGATTACCTCAAGGTCACATATCAAAACTGTGGTATCAGCAGGAAGGGGCTGGGAGAGATTAATGACATCCACAGAACAGTTATACTCTGGGCAGAGGCTAAGCAAACTCTATCAGTGTGACTCAACCATGCTCCACAGATGGGAAGGTAATTCAGTCTCTTGGCCTCTCCTTATCCACCACAGCAAGGGCGCAACTCAGGTGAGGAGTGGTGGCAGGTGCATGAGGTGGCAGTGGACTGATACGCGTCACACTTGTTTTCCGCAGGCCCTACAGCTGCCAGCAGAGGATAACGATTTCAGGTTGCTGCCCAGCGTTATCTAGAGGTGAGAGCTCTGCGCCCCATTCTCAGGGCAAGTGAAATGCACGCCCTGACTTCATGGATTCAATGTTTCTCTAACTGCAGCTGATGAGACTGCTAGTAGCCTGATCCTGCAAGGGACTGAGTTCCCTGCAGGGACTCCAAGGGGAGGCGAGGATGCTCAGCATCCAAAGAGACAGCACGCAGCAGTTCAGGCAGTGAGACCCCCACAAGTTCCTTCCTCTGCAATATCAGCTTGGCATGGCACCCACTGAAGCCTAGGCTACACAGGACCGTGGGCTCTGCTCTCCGCTGTGATAAAGGAACTCATCCTGCTGATGATCAAAGACCCATGGAGGCAGCAACATGACATTTTTCTTTTCTTTTCTTTTCTTAATAATAAGCATTTCCACCATTGTGAAGCCCAGCCATGCAAGGGGCTGCCACTGTCTTCCTAGCTACACAGTTTCTATTAAGTCTGCATTCACGTCAGGACCAGTGAGGCAGCAGGAAAATGCCACTCAGCCTCAAGGACTCTCCTGCTCTCACGTATAAAAGCCTTTCTTTTACCAGTGCCTACAAACCATGCAAACCTCCTGCTTTAAGCAAAGAAAGTCCCTGAGCCACTGACTATGGCAGAGAACTGCTCATGGTGCTTCCACTGAAAAGCATTTGGGAGGAGAGAGGGAGAGAAAATGAAATAAAAAAAAACAGCAAGTTAAAATACTCTTGTGAAGAACACAAAGCCCTCACTCCTGGTACATTTTTCTGCCTTTACAAATCTAATTCCACAAGATGAATGTAATGAAGAGAAAATTACAGGCGCCCAATGGTTCTGGCAACTCTGGATATTACAGCATCTTTCCTACAATAGTCATTTTAATTTCAGTCGCTGAGTTACTCATGACCAACAAGCATGTTTATCACCTCTAAAGCAAACTGGCTTCCTTCCTTTCTCACAGAGGCAGATACTGCAAGAAATGGATTCCTCAGTTTGGGGCACGTGTATGTGAAGAAGCACTGAAAAAGCTGGGTGACTCTGCAGTCCAAGCAACAGACTGGGATACCACCTTGAACTTTATCGACAGCAACTGGCTACAGGAGATTTTGGCACTGGCAGTGGCATTTGGTGAATGCATGCAACACTATAAAGCCACTATGCAAGCAGATGAGGGCAGTGCATCACGTAAAATACATCAGAGAAACATCCAGATGTACTTTAAAAAAAATGTTGTAAAAATAAATAATCTTCTTTGCCTTGATCTACATGGAAGCGAGAGATATCCTAACCCAAGCCATAGAGTCTGGGGTTACTGCTCTCAACAGATAATCAAGGACTTGTGATAGAAGAATAGGCGGTTCGGGTCAGTATCTACCACCTTCCTGAAGCTGACATGCTGGGTTGAATAAGGTTGTCTGTACCTGGCAATTTAGGGTCAATTGGCTGGGTGGCTGTGGTATAATCAGCCCCATTTTACAGTCTGGGAAAACTGAGGCTCAAAGAAGTAGAAAGATCCGCCCGGTCACAGAGCAAAGCAGTGGCAGACATGGGACTCTTGGATTCTCGTCCACCCTCTCAGTTCCCTGCCATACCCAGCAGTGAGGCCTCCTCATCACAGAGAACATCCTGCTTCAAGGGATGTAAGAAGGATGTGGAGAAGCTTGAGAGAGTCCAGAGAAGAGCCACGCGCGTGCTCAGAGGTCAGGGAAGCAGACCCTACGATGACAGGCTGAGAGCCCTGGGGCTCTTTAGCCTGGAAAAGCGCAGGCTCAGGGGTGATCTGATGGCCACCTATAAGCTTATCAGGGGTGACCACCAGTATCTGGGGGAACGTTTGTTCACCAGAGCGCCCCAAGGGATGACGACTAGGTCAAATGGTCATAAACTACTACAAGATCGTTTCAGGCTGGACATAAGGAAGAATTTCTTTACTGTCCGAGCCCCCAAGGTCTGGAACAGCCTGCCACTGGAGGTGGTTCAAGCGCCTTCATTGAATGCCTTCAAGAGCAAACTGGATGCTTATCTTGCTGGGATCCTATGACCCCAGCTGACTTCCTGCCCTTTGGGCGGGGGGCTGGACTCGATGACCTTCTGAGGTCCCTTCCAGCCCTGATGTCTATGAAATCTATGAAAATAGTGGAGACAATTGCGGTAATGAGGGATTTTAGAGAGCTGTCAATCTTCTTTTAAATTTGTTGTCAGAGACTTATGGCTCTAATGTAGAAAGAAATTCACTGAGCTGAAACTTGGCTCCATATTCAGCAGCCCAGAGGGTGGTGAGCTTCTGGCTCTCAAATTTTATAAGGAGTATGGAAATATTCCATTTTAATTAAAGGAGTACAAAAACACAAAGAGTTCGCCCATTTTTGATGCAACCATATACTGCACCTTGCAAGGGGCCTGGCTCACCTAAATTATGTCTCCTCAGGGAGAAACCTACAGTGGAGAACCACTAATTGCATTATTACTCCCCTTTGGTCTCATCTTCTCTCATTTGACCTCTTATCCTCAGCCCCAATAGATGTTAAAGGCCCTCGTATTAATGATCCCCAAACTCACTAGGCAGTTGCCCCTAATATAATTAAGTGACAGCTCCAGACAAGTGACTACTGACTGTTAGGTCAATGCTCCAGTGAACAATGCCCCAGGCACAATAAATCCTTAATGGAAACATTACTGACAAGGGTGTAAACAGTGTTTATTTTCAAGTCTGTCATAGGAAAAAGTCAGGAAAATGTGAACTGGTAAGCAGCTCCCCAAATTCTCAGAGGCAGCATCTGCTTTTGTGAGTAAGTTACCCATCTTATTATCAACATTTGGGCCTGTAGTCGTCGAAAGCAAAATCGGTCCTGCTAAAGGTCTTCTACATATAGCTGGGCTGAAGATGCTAAAGCCAGGTTTAATATCAGCTTTTTTACGATACCCCCATTTTTGCCTAAAAAACAAGAAATGGCTGGAGTGCTGGTAACAAGATTGAAACCACACAGCACTGAAACCCATCACAACTAGAAAAAAAGCCACAAGGCAGGCGACACTGGGGAAGGTCTGCTGGTAAAATACAAGAGAGCTGTCAACCTGTAGGGCCGTAGAGCAGCAGTGCAGTAGCCGGGGTCCATGCTGCCCCCCTGGACTCCCTCTGGGCTCTACAGCAGTGCGAGCCCTTGAAGGAACCACACACTGATGGAAATCTGCATTCATGGAAATCTGTACCTCTTCCTGCAGCCAGCTAGCTCCCCTGGCTAAAAGAAGGGGAATAAAGCCATGGCCATGCTCCCCTTTGGACCCTCTTAGCTCTTTTCCTACACCTCATGCTCGTAAGGAGGAAGAAGAGACTAACTATACTCTCCTCCCACTGGACTCCAGCCAGCCCCTGCAGAGGAAGCAGAAAAGGGAAGTGTGCCCTCCTCTTTCACACGTACCAAGAGAATGGCCCAACCTGACCCCAATGCAGGGCAGCATCTCTCAACTGTACTGCATCTCTCATACTGTACTTCAGGCCTGCTTCAGCAATGCCATTATGGAGCTGAAGACAGGATGGAGAAGCAGCTGTGAAGAGATATGTACAAGGGAGAAGAGAAGTTTACCTAGTAAAGATGGAGAACAGACAAGTACTAAGACCCAGGAAGAATGGTCCAGGCGGGTGGCATCTGCAGAGACAAAGGTTCCTACACTAACACCGATCAGCGTGTGTACAGGGAGAGATAGCGAAGGTCCATGCTGTGAAAGTGGAAGGAATCAGGTGGACAATACCAAGAGGCAAGCTGTAAACAGGAAACTCTTTTTACAATTCCTGACTCTAGTAATCTGGGGAAATAAGCTCAGAGAACATGCAAGCTCAGCAGATACGTTTGATTCATTCTACAGCTCAGATACCAGCGGGGCTCTGAGACCACTGTGAAGATGCATGTTCTGGGTAACAGTTTGTCAACGAGCACCTGAAGCAGCCTTCTGAGTATGCAAACTCCGATGTGCATCACCCACACAAGGTACAGTTTAAACAGGAGGATGGTCTTCCTGAGCGGGAGAACATCATAAAGCTGCAAACATGTAACAGGGGCAAAATACGAAGACAGTGGGCCTTATCATCCAGTGCCACAAGCCACTACATTTCTCTTTGTCCTCCCATGATGTGTGTGTCACCAACATCCTCTGCTGGGTGGACACAGGTGACCCTGACCCCACACATGAGACAGAATATCAGAACTGCGCATGTGTTTGAGCCTGCTGACTTCTAATGGCTAGATACCGCTAGGCAAGCCGCAGCACAGGCAGCTCTGAAGTGTGTGTTTAATCAATTCTCTCCTTAGTGGCTGCAGTTTCCTGGGGACAAAAGCTCTGGTACTACTTCACAAGCATGCATGTTGCTTGGGTTACTGCTACTTATGAGATACTATCTGCCCCTCTGCAACAATCTTATAAAAGCAGAGCACACCAAAAAACTTAGTGAAATCCATTTTATCTTTGATGCTACAATAGCATGGAACTAATATGAGAATAAAGGGATTAAGGACTGAAAAATCAAAATAGGGGGAGTAAGTTATAGCTTGGTTTCTGCTGAAAGTTACAAATAAAACCATCTGTTAAATACTACATAGCTGAAACTAGATCCTGTGTGTGGATGCATGCAAGAGAGAGACAGCATGGCACTAGGCCGGGACTGGTAATGGATGAGAAACCTTTTCCCACTAGGTCACAATTCCAGTCTGGCCGCTGGTGGGATGGCTCCACTTCAGTAGTTGGTCAGATTCAGTCTCATCTGTTCTAGGCAGAAACTGAAGAAGCATCAACAGGCACTAGCAGTCTCAGAAAAAAGGCCAAGCACTGAATGAATGAGTACCTTGAACTACCCTCTTCACTCCCCTGGAGCTAATTCCTCTAGCTCACAGTTGAGACACACTGTCAAGGCAACTGTGCGCTGCCACCACTTGCACCATTTCCTGTTCGGTAGACAGAGGATTTCAGACCTTAGGCCTCAACTAAGCACCTCCCATCAGAAACAAGTCAATTAAAAAGAGGAGAGTTTGGATTTTAAAGTATGGACAAGGCCTAGTCCCTGTGTGGAACCCCTGCAACATCAGGCATCAATGAGAGAATAGCCCCGATCAATGGGATGTTCCTGAGTGGATCAGAATACGTCAGTTTGGAGGGATTAATGCACACTCGTTCTTTCCCAACATTCCCCTTTTTCGTGCAGTCTGTTTTATTCAGGAAGTTCAGAGACACCCTCAGCTGGTTTACAATTACAGATCATTCCCTTGCTTTAGTATGCACTCGAATATTTAGATGTTATCACTTCAAGTAAACCTAGAAGGTAAAATTAACAGCAACAAAGGCCTTTCTGAATGGTTAAAAAAGATAGAATCTCATTATCTTCTGCAATTCTATAAAACAGGTGTTATTAAACATTGCAAACTTGTTACAAGGTTTCAGGGGCTAGCAAAATCCTCCTGTTTCTTTAATGATGTAATCATCCATCTGAGAATAATAAAAAAAGGATATTAACTCACGAAGCTATAGGGCAGACAGACTACAAACTCCAAGCCGGAGCACTGGTGCAGCTGTTACTGTTAGCAACTGAACAGATTTTTGCTTTCCTAAAAAAAGATCTACACTGCTCTTTTCTAGAATTCTGCAGAATCTTGGGTGGAAAATGCCAATTAAATGTGTCAAATAAAAAAAATTGTTAAATCAAATTTTAAAAAAAGCTCAAAAAGGCTGACTGTCGACCAAAGGGCAATGCCACCCTGGTAGGACATCTCTCATACCCTGAGAGGAGTGGCTGTGTTGCAGTAGCACTTCACAGCCCCAAAGGCCTGCCACAAGTCACCTTTGTGTTTGACAAGTAAAAGACATGACTCTGTCCCCAGTAATTAGAGGGGTAGCGTCACACCTATAAACCTCACAGCAATTAAACTCTGCAGTCAGCAAATTGAACAGCTAACCACTACTAATGAAAAGCTCTTCAAAGACCATCAGAAGATCTCAAAGTCCTTAATATGTATAAATTGCATTTAAGTGACCCTTTAACACCCCTCAGATGGAGTAACTGAGGCTCCAAGAAGTTACATGACCTGTTCAAGCTCACACCCCAAGTTCACGGCCAAACTGGGAATGGAAGCTGCACTCCGTCCCAACTCCCACACCAGCCTCCCTCCATGTCTAGTGCAAGGCAGCTTGGAATCCAGAACGAACGACAACCCCCATTTTTCTATAGAGAAATGGGACAAAGCAGAAATATCTATCTGCAAGCCCCTTCGGCTACTTCTCTGGTACTTCCCAAGTTTTAGATTAAATGAGAAAGCCCAGAGCCACCCCTGCTGCAGAATAAGACTCTAACCAGCAAAGTTACAGACAAAGCAACCCTCCTGCCACCTGCCTCCCCTCCCCACTGAAGCTCATCTGTATTTCAGTGTTTCTACAAATACCTCAGTTTGATAAGAATTAGGCAGAACACTGTACAGGAACAGAACTAAGACCCGGCATTAAACTGATGGCTTCTATCCAAAGAGTGTCACTTCAGGCAAAACTTCTTCTCTCTGATCCTCTCCGCAGATCTTTCCTGCATGGTCCCCATTGGCTCCATGCACAGAATTTCCATTAACATGACTGAGATGGTAACAACAGCAAGATGACTAAATGGACAACCATCTTCAGGGTGGCTATAAGTCCAGGGGGACTCGATGAAAATCACTGTCAGGCATACTTTTAACATCCAGTTACTGCTTCCTTTGATACAAAAACTATTTGCTATCCTCTGGCATCCTGCAAAACACAGGTCCATCACACACAGCCTGGTTCAGCTGCGGGAGCCAGGTCTGAGAGTCCCCAACTCCCATGGCAAACAGAATCGCTTCATATCAGCCACTGTGGTAGTATTTATGGTGGCCTGAATCTCTGTAAGTCACTCCCAGAAGCCCAGCGTACATCATCCCAACCCATCCATTTTGCTCTCTGAATATCAGCTTCATCAGAAAAATGTCATAATTTCTGTGCTGAATAAAAATAAGCAGGTTTTGGAGCGTTCCCCTGTTACTGCACTAATCATCACAAAACAATGAGCACATTTTGCTAGATTGTAGCTCATTTCTCTCAAGAAATTATAGAGACTGTAGTGTCCTAAATTCACATTGTGACTTTCCTCTCGTGAGAGCCCCAAGTATGTCCCAAACTCATATAAAGGAGACTCTCGTCCCAGCAGCGGAGCGCAGTCGGCTCCGAGATGAAACATGGTTGCTGCTGAACAGCAGGCAGTGCCGATAAGAACAAGTCAGAACAGAAAGTGAAGATGACGCGGCATCAAACTGAAACCACATTACCCAGTTTGGATTACACCAAAGCTGATTCCTTTATTACTATAAAAGTAACCTGGGATCTTTAAGGACAATATATTGTTACATTCTTATATGAAAAAAACCCATCTCCGGCAGCTCTGGAGGCTCCTACTTCAATGCTGGGCCATTGAAATCTTCTGGCAGGAGATTTTTATTTAGACAGTCAACAACAGGATTTCCTGCAGCATCATGGGTTTTCCTCAGTGGTCTCCAATCGAAGCAATGATCCAGGTCATTACTGCTTTACTTCTAGAGACTGACAAGAACACAGCTCAGGATGCCAGAACTATTCAAGAGTCTTCTCGCTCTCAAAGCTGCTCAACTATACTATCAGATCACACATACTACCATTGGTCACCTCTTTTATGAATTCAAATTTAAACTATGTATGTGAAAAGCATAACGTCTGAAACAGTATATGCAATGCGCTTGCTACACTGGTTGAACACTGACCCACCTTGCAATTAAAGACAAAACAGTCACTACCAAACCTGGAGTGATATCTATCCCAACACCCATACGTGACTTTCACTGAGGTCAGTGAAAATCCTATCCACAGAGAGGAAAAATAAATGTATCATCGTCTTTCGCTTTTTCACCCACAACCAGCAAAACCAGTCATGGTTTTAGTCATCCCCTGAATTTGATAGTGTTAACATGAACAAGATAAAATGCCGTGAGGCCAGTTTTCAGTCCAGGCTCCAACCTGGCCTCCATTTCTGCACGTAAACTTTGCACATGCACATTTCAAGTACCAGTCTGAGCACTCGCACAAGTGAATTACACTTTGTGGGAAGGGGGGGCCCAAAAGAACCAAGCACCTAAGGAAATCCAAAGATAGGGAAAGCAGCTGAACTTAACACAAATCAAGCTTTGATATGCAGAATATGGGACATTGCCGAGATCCCATCTTGTCATGGTCAAATCACGTACAATGTACATGTGGTAAAGAAAAAACTAGGACATGCTGGGATGACAGAGACATAAAATGGGATGATTTCTGTTTTGATCTGTCTGTAACATTTACTCCTGAACTCACCTCCTCTACGCAGCAGGGAGGTAGTGAGGTTTTAGGAGCTCTGAAGGGGAACGGGGCAGTGGCTTGAAGAACCAGGATGGAAAGGACATTCCACGTATCCGGGATGGCTCAGAAAGAAAGCTTGAGTCAGAAGTAGGAGTGGAAGATGAATGGGGCATGAAAACTGGAATTGTAGGTGATGAGAAGTGTCAAGGGCCAGAATAAGACACCTGGAGAGGAGTTATACAAGACAGTGAAGGGAAGGAAGGAAAGCTTGAGCTGATGGTTGAAGGAGAGCCAGCAACGGGATTCACCAGCTGGGCAACATTGTCTGATGAAGTGGGAGAGTCACAGAACTTGGAGAGTTAATGTTGTCCAGCTGCTAGTCCAGTGTATCCTTAGGCCAGTTGTAAGCTATAAGCATCCTTTGTCTGTGGCCATCCATGAAATGGATTCCAAACATTCCCTTCCTGCACGTCAGCCTTGCAAGTTGCCTTCATGCACAGAGATGCAGAAGAGAAGGAAGCGAGGACTCAAATATGCAGCAGTCTGGGAACTCAGTGTTAGAGAAGGAGCCCTTGGCTTGGCTGCATCTAGCTGATGGGACTTCAGTATGAACTGGGTAAATGCCACTTACCCACGTACTAGTATATTGCCCCGTATGGGTATTAGAAGCCAGTCAAGAGACTCTGGGCCATTCTTAATAGAAATTATTGATTTCCACTATGAGGACGAGTTGCCTCCTATGCGAAGGAAAGTGGTGGTTAAGAATGAAAAAGGAACGATATCTTGACACTGGCAGTCACATCAACTTCTTGCCTTTTCTCTGCATAATTTTTGAGGGTGCTTTTTGAAAGGTGATGAAAAACCAGCTCCAACTATACTTAGGTAACTCTGATGCCCTGGAATCCCACTGATGTGGCTGCAGCCCTGAGCAGAGAGCACGCTATTTCTTGGGTTATCATTCCCTGTTAAATGCTGACAACAGATCGGTTAATCCTCTCCTTCCGTGAGTTGGCAGAGGCCAGATTCCTTCCTGATTGTATTAGCTTTTTCAGTTGCCTTTGCCACAATTCATCAAGTGTGTCCTTGGCTCACTGGTGGGAACTGGCAAATGTGGATGGGCACAATTTTATAAAGGATCCCTTACATTTGGAAACTTCTCCACCCAAGACTGGGAATTTTCAGGAGGTACTGCAAGGTGCATTTATTCGTCCTATGCTTTTATGAACAAATAGAGGCTGATGGGTTTCATCAGTTCCAATTCTAAACTATTCTTAATATTTGGCAAGTAAATAAGGGATATTTGAACCATACATTTGGATTCACTTCTTTTCAACCACCATGTTACTGTACATCTGTGCCCTCCTCAAGCTGCCAACAGGAGGCTACAGCTTGCTTTGTTCCATCTTCCGAGTATCACTAAACTAATGTACAGGAAGACTTGTAGAAGACTGTCCACAAGGGAAGACACACATGCAAATACAGCAACAGGATCAATGCAAACAGCATAGACATACTGACACATTCAATTCAAATAGTAATAACACATGCAAACCCATTTCAAGAGAAGACCTAATTCCTTTAATGGATTCACTTCCCTGGCTCCACCCCATTTTTCTCCATCACCTCACAATCTACAATCCTTGCCAAATCTTTACCAAATGAGCACATAAGTGGCCCTCCCTACCGACACAAAACAGTGCTTCCTACCTGTTCAGAGAAGCCCTCTGTTTCCCAAAGCCTCTGTTCCTCTCCAGAACTTAAAATAAAAAGCTGTTTCTAAAGTCTGACACTGGAAACTGAAGAATGACAACTTCTGTTGCTATCAGGCAGGGAGGCTGCCAATATTTCCCTTGTGAAATCTGCTACAGGTTGTTATATCACTGGAAACAAACTTATGGCCACACTATAGATGCAAAGGACTGAAAAGCACCACTGGCTTGTGAACAAGCTTTAGTCAATCCAATTCAGGTGATATAAAACGCAGAGGAGGCTACCTGTCTGCAAAAAGTTACCTGACACCCCTGTTTTGCCAGACAATCCTGACATGAAACACAGCCCAGAAGCAGGCAGTGTGTTCAAAGACAAAGCTCTTGGGAAATGTGCACATTCAACACAATCTCCACTAACAAGTCTCCTGAAAAGCTAGGGCCAGGTGTTAAAGCTGTTCTGAGGTAGGGCCCTACCTACTCTTGCTGCTGAGGAACTCTGCACCATATCTCAAGCGAACAAGCCCCACATAGGCGGATTAATGCACAGACAAGCTGGGCCTGGGTCCAGGGGCCCCAGCTAAACAAAAGCCCCCAGATGCCTGGAGGGTGGGCACGGGGCAGGGGGCAGCTCAGTGTGGACGAAACCGGCACTGGGAGTGGCCAGAGCTGCTGGTGGCAGGGAACAGTGTGTGGCTGGGACCTGCCAGTGGTGGGGCAGCCCCAGTGCAGCCAGGTCCCAGCCCAGGCCAGCCACAATCCTGAGCATTTTCCAGGTGCCACTGCAGCCAGACAGAGCTGTGGCAGGACAAGGGGTCGTCCCCAGAGCTCGGTCTGCGTTGCACACCTGGTGCTACCCAACTGTAGGGCAACGTCACGCGACCAGCCCCAGGCTCCGACTCCGACTCCAGCTCTAGCACAGATCTGTGGGCAGGGGCAGTGGCAGCTGCGGCTTCTGCTCCAAGCCTGGGGGGCAGCGCGTCCCACTCAGGCCGCTACACCGGCCAGGAATGGAGCCCACAGCTGAGGGGCAGGGTGTGCGTTGGGGGTACCTGGGCCATGGGGGATGGCACCCAGGTTGTGGAGGGGGGCCCCGGGCCCCATTGAATCTAAATGTGCCTCTGAAGCCCCATCTCTCACTGCTGGCTATAAGCACAGACTGAGAGTATGGATGAAAGTTTCCAAACTACAAGTGAAACTTGACTGAGACAGACTAGACTGTGGTCATAGGAGAGCTATACTAGCACAGTTATATGAGACCAAAGGAAGGACAAATTTGCTTTTTCAAACAGGCAGAAAATACAGTGGGACACCCTGCAGTAAACTGAGGATAGGAAGCACTGCTGTCCTGAAAACCAAAGTTCTCATTTTATCCACAGACCAATTTCAACCAAGTGACTGCAGAGCACACTCCCCTCAGGCATGTCTCATGCCTGGCCTTCTGGGCCCACTGTGGCATTATGCCCATTCAGACCCTAGCCTTTCTTCTGAGACTGCCAACAAAGAAGCCAGCAAGAAGCTCCGACACGGTATTTTTATTATGCACACAGGGACTGTTAATCAAACGCAAGGATTCTGATGATTCTGACAAGAGTCAGAGCTATCAAGAGTTTACCTGAAGGAATAAAAAATGTATAGCCTTGTTTCAACTCAATTCTTTGGCATCGTTCCACCCTGTCTCCCAGAAAGATATCACTTTGCTTTCCCGAGAGAACCCATTCTTCATAAAGTTCTAGATTCTGCAGAGTAGGCGGAATCAGCCAGAAGATCTAAAAATAAAGCAAAAGTTTAACTCTTACAAACAGCCAATGAAGAGGAAGAGCTAGGAACTCCCCACCAGGTAAGTGTGTGCCAGTGAAATGAACACACACAGCAAATGTCTTTTCAGCATAAAGTATCCGTTTCCTAGGTTTTGTGCACACAGGTCCCTGGCAGACTACAGCAGTAACCAGCACATTTGCTGGAACTGGCAAGGTCACTCACTACCTACTTTATACTGCCTCCATAAAACATCTTCTCTGTATGAAGTCTGCTAGGAGCTTACTTTCAAATTAGTGTAGTATATATTGCTATATGTTACCAGTTTGCATAGATTAATAATATCAGAAGTAGAAAGATGTACTATTTGCTGTAATTATTTTAATTCATGTGTAGTATCTTTCTACACTGGAATCTCAGATATGGCAGAATTTACCTAAACCTACAGCTACACATACCTAGAAAGATGTATCTGTAGCTGTGTATGCTACCAGTCCCATCATTTTTTGCCTTCATGTATCAATTCATCTGTGTGTGCATTCTTAAAACATCCTGAAAACTGTAAGAGGAGGCAAAGAGGTTCTGGCAACCTAAGGAGATGTGATAAGGGCACTCTGACCCAGCAAGGGTACACAGCCACTTACATGCTGCAAGATATTTCCAATACCATGCAGTACAATGAGGTTTTTCACAACAAACGCTTTCTTTTTGTTGCCCTGACATAATCAGCATGCTTGTTTCATACATGGAAAGGCTCTATACCCCAGCTGAGCAAAACTCCACATTTTTCAGCTGAGTTGATTCCAAGAGATTTACCACTTCATCCCTTAGATGCAATAAATAAATAAATAAATAAATAAATACACCGATCATACTAAAATAATCCTCTGAACAACAGGCTTCATAAGAAGTACAGAAAAATAAAGGCATCACACTGCCTGGTCCACTTACCTTCCCTCCTCGGAAAACGTGATACCACACTGAAGTGCCACCAAAATCAATGTGAAAATCAGTGAAGCATCCTTTCACGCTCATCAAACAATACCTGAAAAGCAAAAAAGGGAAAAATGTACAAGAGCCAAAGGTTACTAACCACAAATGTGAGACTAATGTTGCTCATTAATTCATGTGAAGTGATCTGTGCATGTGTAGAGGTCTCTACCATGAAACTGCTGCATTTTTACAGTCACGTCATGGGGCAGAAACAGGACTATAACTGGACTTCAAATGGGAGAAAGCTTCTCTTTAATTCTATCTTCACTACCCCACTGCCTGGATAGGAAACTATTTGTTAAAACAGGTTGCGGACTGTTGGTTCAACTGTTTAGAAATATTCCCCATGCCACTCTCTGCTTGCAAAGTAACCTTGTTCAGGTTCTCCTCCACTGCCTGGCTGACATAACCTTCACCAAAAGTTGTGTACATATTGATTCAAAGAACAAAGTTTTGAAAACTCTCATTTGCCTATAAAGCCCTCTGGTCATGCATCACCTAACAGCTACCAATACCATTTTTGCATGGGCTGGCGGGCAGAAGTCTCATTTGGCAAACTAACTGGTTTTTGTTCTCATTTCCAGACACTTCTGCACCAAAACAATGAAAAGAATCAGCCTGCTGCATTGTAAAGTATCAAATTCACTGCATTTGGTGCCCTCTAGATCTGTTTTTCAGAGCGATTTCGTGTCAACACTGCTGCAAAGGTATACAACAGCTCTCATCTTACTGCACGAATCTCGAGCCTCCAGCCACCATCAGTAACTAATGGCCGAATTACAGCCGCCCTCCTCACTACAGGCACCTTTGCAAACGCAGGAAACGCACACCACTTAACCCACTAACCTCTTTTCCTTGTTCCGGTCGCCGTTTCATGGCTTTTTTTTTTTTTTTTGGTTGTGGCAACAGGACCATAAAGGATCAAAAAAAGGTTTGAATTTAACTGTGTCTTTTTCTCATCACATTCAGGTAGAGAATCTCAGCAGTATGCAGACGGCGTGCAAAAGTCCCTCTAGATGATAGGCTAGAAAGGACCTTACCATGTGTCTGCAGAAGGCTGGCAAATCAGAGAGACTTTGGATACATAAGAGCCTGCTGCCTAGCAACCACATCCAGTGCCGGAGTTGACAGAATGATACGCAATGCTGTCATGAAGACAGTCAATTTGTGGGCTTCAAAAAAGTCCTGTGTCTTCATTGCACAATTCAAACCTCTCCTCGTACCATTACATCTCTGTCCTCCAGCCCACCGTGGCATTGCTGCAGCCTTTGGAAGCAGGACGAGAGATTTTCTACCCCTGGGGTATTTCAGATGCTTCAAAAATCACAGCCAGCCAAGAAGCTGTCTAGACTCGCAATATGCTCCATTTCAAAATATGAGTCCTGCACTCTCAAATACATCTTTTTTTTTTTAATCTTTCCCTGTCGTCTCCTCTCCCAAGATGTTGCTGGTTACAAATCAGATGGAAACTAAAAACAAAGCAGCAGCCTACAATCGAAGTTTTCTTCCTTTCGACCAGCCCGCAGAAAGGCAGATAGAAAACGGCTAGTTGAAAAACAGAAACCAGAAGCAAAACAGGCTGAAATGTTTCAGCATGAGGACAATATTGAGGCTCGTGACATTTGCAAGTGAAAACTCAAATCCTGCTAGTGACTACTACCTTCAGACTTCAAAAGGTCAAATATAAATACCCAAAGTTAACCAAAACTGTCTAAAACCAATTCACTTTCAAGTGAGGCGAGATATTCTGGACGGTCACAAGCAGCCCTCTCTACTGGCTGGGATTTTATTTATTCTTTTATAACCTTAAAACTCAAACTTGAACAAACTGCAACGACCCCAAACAAGTCTCGTGACTGAGCGCCCATGGATGCAGAGAGAGCTGAAACATTCAACTTTTCGTTCTTTCTTGAAACTCTGCTACGCAAAGTAATTTTCCTTCCCAGAAAAGGTAGCTTTAGTAAAAGATCCTCTTAGGGGAGTTAATAAAAGCTTACAAAGCATTTGGAAACATCAGTTCTCTTTCTGCCTCTCTCTGAAACCAATCACAATGAGCTACTGCGCATTTAATTTCTGCTGTTAATCAAACAGGGCTGCTTTCCTCCAACGCCAACAGTGAAGGAAAGGGTTAGGAGTCTGAAAAGCAATCTTCCGCCATACAGCAATCTCCCTTGTTGCCAGACTCTGGCACAATGCCTTTGCATTGACCTCTACAGCTTCCTCTTCCAATGTACACTGCAGTCACATGGTCTTCTCAGCGCAGCTCCATGCCACAGCTAATCTTACACACCGCGCGAACCCCAACAAGAGGCTGCTCATCACTAACGGTTGCTAATTTGGTCAAGACTCAACTTTTTTTTTTTTTCTTTCTGAGGTTTTTGCATAACAAAATCCATAATAAATTGAACATGCTGAAAGAAACCTTGAAACAGCATCTCTGCAGAGCCCAGTAGCAGCGCTCTGCCTTTCGTGCGCTGGGCCAGAGCAGCTAGTACGGGCTACAGGAACACATTCCCATGTAGGACAAGGAAAGCGAATCTTGCCCCGCAAACAGACAACCACAAATGATGCCCAAGCTTTGCTCTTTCACAACTGCTACGATTTCCAGTCCCCGAAGTCTCCACTTTATGTCACTACATCCCCCCGGTTGGGTTTTCAAAACGTGCAGCTGCCTGTAAATTTGCAAGCCTCCCTTCCTGACTAGAGTTTGTTTTACGCTCTCTCTAGTAGCCTGAAATTGTTCAAGTTACGGCATGTTATTTGTTTGTCCTTTCTGCAAAAAATTTAGTACCTATTGGGAGGCAACATGCAAAAACCCACAAATTCACAGGCAAACAGAACAGAGACTCACAAGAAGAGACAACAGAGATAACCCCTTAAGCAAAGGCAGAGTGCTGGAAACACAGGGACAACAGAGAGACACAAACTCAAAAGCAAACTCCTGTACCACACATGCAGAGACACAAACCCACATGCAGGCACTGAGAAACAAAGGCAGCAGCCAGCACAGAGACACCGAGATGCAAAGGCACACATGCAAGCACAGAAACGCAGCAGCACATGTACATGCAGAGAAACTCAAGGAAAAGACCCACCAGCAAACACGCAGGCAGCACAACCCTGAGCTTAGCTCCTCGGCTCTCGCAATAGGTACAGCATGCCACTCGCCTTTATTCCCTCTGGCATTACAAGGACTCCCCTGCCACTCCGCTCAGCCCATAAACCACTCCCAAACCCCAGCAGAGGCTTCTGTTTTTGTTCAGGCCAATGAGAAAAGTATAGCTCATTCTTTCTTCCTCCCAGGAGCGATGCCGGCTGGTTGAAATCCTTAAGCCTGAAACCGAATACCACAAAACCATGAGCCAACTACAAGTGCCAAGCCACCAGGAAGAAGCAGGATGCAGGTCTGTTTGTTAGGTTTCGCTCTCTCTCTCTCTCTCTCTCTCATTTTTACTTGTTTAAGCACGAGGTAGCTGGTGCTCAGTGAGGCATTTGCAAGGGGGGAGATGAGAGGGCCGGATGGCTGGTTGGTTAACAGGAATCTCTTTCTTGAGCAAGGTACCTGCCAAACACAGAACCCATTAATAAAAAATCTGCCGACACTTCCAAGGGAAGTGACCCCAGCTGCTGGCATTTGTGCAGGTCTGTGTGTTCAGGATCCAACCCCCACCCCTTCGCTGTTGCTTTTACTTGGTGCATCTGGAAACACGGTAGGGAAGAAACCAGCAGGAAATAATAAGCTGCCTTCGGGAGACTCCTCAAGCAAGCTAACCGCCTGCCCCACTGAGTGACACTCCCACCCAGGGGCTGTGTAACTGAAAGCCACAAATTACACTGCGAGACAAAAGAAACCACTGTCACCCAGGAGACATGGGGCCAGCGCTGCCGGCCCCTTCTGCTTTCCTGCGCTCTGCCCCACCCCCAGCCCCACATGGCAGCCTGAGGCTTGCGGGGAGCTGCTCCAGCTCCCTCCCCACATTGCTTCGAGTCCTGGTGCGGCAGGACGGCAGCGCTGGTTTGCTAGGTGAACGGCAGCTGTGTGGTGGTAACTGAACCTGGCTCATCACCTGTCCACTGGCTGGAAGAAACCTGCCCCTCCAACGTGGCAGGAAGCACCCCGCTTTGCCGGCCAGGCTGAGACACTGGGGGAGGAGGCAACCTTTACGCTGCCAGGTCAGTGCCTCTCCAGAAAACTGTTTTCAAAAGACACAAATCCTCTTGTTAACATTATTTTGCTAGTCAGGAACGTGGCAGGTACAGTAACAAACTTTCCCAAAAGAATATAACCCAGAGTCCTTCTAAACCCAGTGAGAAGCAGAGCATCTTCTGTCGAGACCAAAAGTACCTAACCATTAAACACAGGGCAAGGTACTTTGCAAGCAAACAGAAGACAGGGCCGTATGATCTAACTCAGACAGAGAACACCACCACGTGGGTAACAAGCAAAAGTCTTTTCTTCTGGGACATACTTCAGGTTGCTCCGAAAAATGTGTCAAGTGACTGCAGAGTCTGACTATCTGGATTCACACAGTCAGAGCTCAAACTGGAAAGAAAAAAACGGTGGGACTTTCCCAAGCTCTGCCCCAAGCCAAACTTCACCCACACGCTGCCAGAAAGAAATGTCACTCTCAATCAATTGTGCAGACTTGCACGGGATGATCGCTCCTCTTCTTATGGGCCTGACTAGTGGGCAAGTTCTTCACCCTCCTGCCATTAGATTTTGGCATCAACAGCCCAGGCAGAGGAACTGAACTGAGTTTGCTCTGAACTAGCATTTCAGGCTGCCTTCAGCAGACCTCGTTGCTTATATCAGTTTGCACGTGGTTTACACTTGAAAGGTTATCTTTGAACTTTAAGCGCTAAAGACGGATTTTTTTTTAATTGAAAGCTTAAATTTTTGAGCATAAGACAACAACCACCGGGGAAGCAGTCTGCAGCAAACCGGTTCTGTCTACTCCCTGCATATGTTGATCATGAGAGGCCTTTTATAGCACTTGTCAAAGTCCAGCTCATTTCTTTGTCCTTGTGACATGACTATTGGGCTTTATTTTTCGCTACAAGCTGCTTGAAATGCTGAGATTTATTTCACCCAGCTCTGTACTGTTGCAAGTTCTTTCATCATTATACAGTTCAGCGCTTGAGGCTGATACATTATTTTTAGAATACTAAATAGTACCTGCTTTGTTATCCAACAGGTGTGGATGAGTACTTCAGCCTGTTGGCCTAGTATTCTTTTATATAGAATAGTTATATTTATGTAGTGCCTTTTGTATCAAAAGCATTTCACAAACTACAAAGAGAGGGTATTTGAAATGCAGAATAACCGCTCAGTTTCAGGATCAGTTTTTCCACAGTCTGTAACTTCCCAGTCGTACAACGGACACGTTCCGCCTCTAGATCCACATACCCTCAGTTTCTAAACAGACCCTGGCCCAAAAAAGCATTTCAGTATGCACTTAAGTCCATCTCTGTTCAGCAAAGGAATGAATATAAAGAAAAAGATTGTTAAGTCATGGCCTAGAGAAAGAGAAATAGTCCTTCCTGGCCATAATACATGGTATGAAATTAAACAAGCAGCTTATTTTAGGAAACAGGTGGATAGTTTGTATGGGACATAGCGTAACAAAAACCAGTGGTGATTTACTGTAACACCTATGCCAGCACTGGTTGGGTACTTAAGTAACAGAGAGATCTTCAAAGGCAAAAAAAAGAAGTTGTGGAAACAGGGTCTCTTAACTCTCAATTGTGCTTTGAAAATCCTGCCCAATACAAAATATATTAGACAATTTTAAAAATACTTGTCACCATTTCCATACTAGAAATGGTTCTTGGGCACTCAGGGAAGCTTCCACTTTACTGCCGCTTCTTTGCAAACAGCCTTGCAGTCCTGCAAATATTTACTCATTTAAGTAGTTCT
>NW_005841833.1:4930266-4967741 GCF_000455745.1 Alligator sinensis | reverse complement strand
GACTCCCCGATTGATTAAGAACTACTCATATGAATAAGGATTTGCAAGTCTGGACACAAGATTTGTGACGCAAGAGATGCAGCTCAGGGTATGAAAACAAATAAGAAACAGGGGAATTTCCAAGTGCTGGTAATGGAAGTTATTTATTTCCATCTTTCAGGGGAGATTCAACAGCGGCACAACATCAGAGCCGATCAGAAAAGGTTTTCCCCTAACGGAACTCATTTAGCTTTTGGTGAAAAACTGAAACCAAAACATTTTGATTCTGCGATGCCTACCATGATGCCTTGTGGGAGCGGCTGCTCCCATTCGTGTCTCTAGGCTGGGTTCGCAAGTCAGGCAGCTTTTCCCCATGATGTACCATGGTCTCCCCCATTGCCAGATGAGCACAGAGTGTGTCAGGGCAGCTGCAGGGCTGTGGCTCACCATGAGAGTTGGGATTCAGCTCCACCTCAGTTCACTCTAACCATGCTCTTTTCCCATCCTTTAAGCTGAACAGCAAGAGGCAGCTTGCACAAGAACCGACTATGGCAGCTGACTGCCACTGAGGACTCCTCCATGCCATGTGGACCCCAAATAGAGCGCTGCCGGCACCTGCTTTTTTCAGTGCATCATCTGAACAACAGAAAAGAGCAGGGTCCAGTATCTTGGCCATAATGCTTTTATACTTTTTTACTTTATGCTCACAGAAGCTCTGAGCACCTGCTTTTTTTTTTTTGAGACAGATTCACATCTTGAACTGTGTATTCTGGGGGCTCAACCTTTTTCATCACACTAACTACATGGGAGAGTCCTCCTGGGTTAATAACTTGGGTTTCTTATTTGCAAGGTGGTCTTCTAAGCATGATCATTTGTCTTTTAGCCATGTATGTATGCAGTGGTGGAGAAAGGAAACAAATGCAACCCTGAATTCCCCTGGGTAACCACAGAGGAGGCTGAGGCAGCACAAGCTTCCTGTACCAACCTCCTAACGTGCCTCTACCAGAACCCACGGGAGGCACTTCTACAGTCAGGCAGTAGGTCCGTTTCCACATCCATGTAGCCTTGGCCTCTCTGCTGACACTCGAAATAACCCAGACAGTTAAAGCCAATCTTTGGTCATGGTTTATGGGATGTGGACACCTGGCTACCAGAAGCTGGTATGAACTCACTTCCATGGAGACATGCCCTTCCATGACATGCACTTCCATGACATGAGATATGTCAAGTTGGTATGAACTCACTTCCACGGAGACACTGAGCAGACCACAGGTGGTAACACCTTTCAGCCTATTAACAAAGCCTGGATCTCAACCAATAAACCAATGAATAAAAAGTTCCCCCCATCCCCCAATTACTTGTGTCTTCTTTGTCTGAAATTAGGGATGTTGCTCACAAGCCCTTTTCTATTTCACTGCAATCCGGCTCTACCCGGACTGCCCAGTTAACGCTGTTTGCTCGTCTCTCTCTCAGACATTAGTCATTTACTTCTGGACGAGATGCAGCCTCACTGCACAGAATTTAAAAAAAACAACTTAACGGTGCAAATCCAAGTGGAGCCAGGGCAGTCTCCAGTAACTGAACCAGCACGGCAGATGGAGCGTTCTCTAACTCCATTCCCAGCACAGAGCTTTGTGTGTAGTGGCCAAGACAGACATTTGTGTCTAGTAATACCATCTGTGTCTGCAAAATCACAATTGCTTTCACTAGAGTGTTTTCTGGGTGCTGGGAACAGACTAACGCTGAGTACAGCATGCCTCAAGCTCCTGGCATGACGTGCACACTGCGCATTCAAGGCAAGAGGAACAGTGACAAGTCCCCTTTCTGGGCTACAAGTCAGGGGACACAATCACCAGCGTTCTTGCTGAAATTAATATGCAGCATTACATGGGTAATAACAATGACGCTGAGCCCAAGCGTCACACACAACGTCCTCAAGCTTCTACAGGAGCACTCACAGCAGGGGCTAGGACTGAATTTCCCAAAGATGGGAAAGGGTAGCTAGCAACTTATGTTTAGAAAGTGGGCTACACGTGTTTAGTGTTAGTTCGTTGGACCGTTCGGTCTGTCCAAACTACCAAGGTTCCTGTTCAGGCCCTCCTCATCTTGCTCCTTGGGTACTACAGTCCACTCCTCTCTGGCCTGTATGCCAGACACCCTCCCACATTAAGCTAATTCAAAAAGCTGTTGCTAGGATCAATTCGTTAATTCTTCACGCTGACCACATCAGCTTAGGCTTCCTGACCCTCCAGTGGCTGCTCCTCCTGAGCCGTATTAAAGCCAAACTCTTTGTCCTTGCCTTTGAAGTCTCTACCATTTAGCTCCTCTCTGTTCCCCACATCTGTTAGCACAAGGAGGGAGGCAACCTTTTTGGCAGGAGCACCACAAAGTAGCTCCACACCCCTTCTGAGTACCACTCTGATCTCCTTCTCCTGCCCAATCTGTTACTTTGCTTTCTGCTTCCTGCCCTGCGCTCCCTGCCTGATCTGCTGCTCTACTTTCTGCTTCCTGGCCTATCTGTCCCTGTGCTGCCTGTCTAATCCTTGATCTGCCAAGTAACACACACAGAGGCCTGTGCCACTTGTGGTACCTGTCACACAGGTTGCCCCCCACCCCACCCCCACCCCATGCCGACTCTAGCGGGGTGCGGGGCCCAGGGAAAATCAGCCTGTGTGGGGCCCCCTTAACCTGTGCAGGGCTGTGGCCCCCCCGCAAAGGGGAGGGTCTCCATGCTTGTACTGCAGCTTCGGGCTGAGCCGCCAGCTCCAGGTGGGCCCCGGGGGAGGGGCCACAGCCGCTCTGCCCGGCTCCACAGGGCACCCCCAAGGCGCGGGGCCCAGGGCGGTCGCCCCGATTCGCCGTATCCTAGGGACAGCTCTGCCCCTACATTAACATATTAAGCCATCAATCTCCATGTTAATTCCACCAAAGAGAGCAACCTTAGCTACCTGCTTGCCTGCTGCTCCTCTGGCAACTCCCTTATATCCCAATGTATGGGACGAGCTCCCTGTCAAAATCCGTACTGTAAAACTGCTACCTTAACCTCTTTTCAACCCCACCAAGAGATCAACCATCTGGCGTTGGTGAGCTAAGATGTCTGTTCTTGTATGAAGTTCTGCCCGTTGTTCTGCCACCTCGTCCTTCTAGCCCCTCCCGTGTTTGTCCGCTCGCTGCGTCCCGTCCAGCACACAGACTGCAGGCTTCATCTGCTAGGAACTATCTTCTTTCATTCTCATTTACACCCCCCCAAACGAGGTAAAAGGACCATGAACCATATTGTGATTCCCATGTTCTAAATAAAGGAAAGGGCATGTCAGGCAATGGTTAAAGTAGGAAATGGGGGAGTAGGCTGCTTAAGTCAGGCAGTCAGTGACTGTCTGACCTCCGGCAACTCACTCAGATCAGCACTTCAAACCTAGACAATTCGATCCATCTCTAGACACCTTACCAAGAAGCTTCATTTTTCAGAAGCGCCTCATCATTGGTTGATGAGGGTCCTGACCACATCACTGGATTGGGTTGGGAGACAAGGCAGGAGAAAGAATCTCTTCCATCCCTCCAGCTTTCACTTTTTCAAGTACTTGGTTAGAAAAGCAGCAACATTAAATATTGCATGTCACTTTTTGACTGTACACTCCTATTGTACATTCGTTACCATCTGGTACCTCAGAACAAACCGGCCTTCACTCTGAAACCATAGTAGTTATTGTGAGAAACTGAACATATTCTGGTAGAGGCCAGTGCGTGAGAACACAATGCAGCGAAACTCCACTGGTGGTGAAGAAAAGCAAAAGTCAGTGATGGTAAGAACAGCTGAGGTATAGGAACAGGCGATTAGCAAAGTATTTTGTACTTCTAAACATGTTAAGAGCAAAAAGAAAAAGCTGAGACTATTTAGAAAAGAGATAAGCGGGCATATGAAAGATATGCACAACACTGATGACTAGTTTAAGGAAGGCAGGATGATAAGGTGCTCATGTTTACCATATCTGATAATACCAGAGCAAGGTAATACTTTTCTTACCAAAATATATCATTGCTAACCAGCAGAACTCATTACCACTAGGTATCATTGAAGTCAAGAGTGTTAGCTGTCGAGATCAGCATGATCCAAAACCACATCTGAAATTTATATATGTCTCACGCAGTTCTTCACAAGGATATTATGTAGGATAAAAATACAAGGGATCTAAACACTCGGGTTTCAGGGTTAGACCAACCTCTTTCCAATCCTGATCAGTTGGGAACTTCCTTTATAAGCAGTTTACTTCAACAGGACCTGATGCAAAGCCTTTTGAAATCAACAAGAAGACTCCTGCTATCGTCAAAGAGCTTTGGATCAGATCCAACTGAATTCTAGCAATGAAGGATATGATATGGGACCAGTGACTGAAACAGGGTTGACTGGACTGGACTGGTCAGTGTCCTGATCCCCCATGAGAATGCCTACCTCCCAATGAAAATCCTGCTATGCAACTTTTCTGATGACTTTTTATTCTGAATGTAATTTATGGCAAAAAAAATATTAAGCATTTTCCCAAAGCAAACAATCTCCCTGACTTGATACAGAACCCATATGTAACGTTCTTATATTTCTGGCAGCAGAAAGCACTCATAACATAAGCTATTACTTTGTCGTCAGCACAACAACAAAAATAAAATAACTCTTAACAGAATTTAAATGGTAAATCAATCAAATAATTGCAAAACCAAATAGCTCCTGAAGATAAGACTCCAAGTTCATAGGTATTTACTGATGAGAGTCTCTCCGGCTATTTCTGCCATCAGACATAACCACAAGAGTTTGGATGGAGAGGTTTCATTACCCTCCTCTGGATGGAAATTTATAGCTCCCCAGCCAAGAGGAAAATGTCAGTGAAAATTGAACAATGGTAAGACAAAATCAATTTACCACCAAACGCCAATTATATCTGAGCAATATTAAATGAAGTTTAGTAACCCTAAGCTGCCTGACGTTTTTCAGGATATCAACAAATGAATGTATGCAAGATATGAATATCTGTGTAAATAGTAAGTACATATTTGTGTTACCATGTGTTACTACAATAAAGGGCATTTACAGAATACCTCCTATCTCCCAAATCCTTGACAAATATTATTTATTCCTCAAACCATTCCCCATATTCCTCATCCCTTTTAATATAGGTGAATGCTACTTTCCTCATTATATAGATGGGGATACAGAGAGTAAAGGCAAAGAGATTTTCAAAGCAAACTATGGGATTCAGAAACCTACTCAATATGGTTTAATGAAAGACAGGCACCTTAAATCCTCTATACCAGGGATTGGCAACCTACAGCCAACTATGGCCTACAGAGACCCATGGACATAGGGCTCAGCAGCAGTTGCTTTCCTGAGTGGCCATGGGGACAAGCACTAAGTGTGGGCACATGCCACAAGGGGTGGCAGTGGCTGGGTCCCAAAGCCCAAGCCCCTGCCTATGCACCTCTGACCCAAACTGGGTCAATCCAGCTCACAGCCATAACCTACACATTTCCCAAAAATCTGAACCAAAGGCTTTAAAAGATGAATGCCTAAGGTCAAGGATCATAATATAGCAAGTGTGAGCTACCTGTGCTTAACACCTGTGGAATTTGGGACTGGACTGCTTAGATGCCTAAATGAACTTTTAGGCACCTGACTTCAGGCACTCCAGCTTGGGAATCTGACTCTGAAATCTGCAAAAGGGTGCCATGTTTAACCACGAGAGCATGTCTGTGAAACAGACACTGTCAATAATACAAAGCCCACTTCCAGTATTTATAGCTCTCCCTCACTGCAGCTGTTTCAACTACTAACACCACCCCAATTTTTCAGCTGTGCTAAAAATTTCTATGAAATTTGCTATTTACACTTTCAGATCTCAAACCTTTCTTGTTTTCTCCCATTACATAAAAACACCCTAAAGCAAGACATCTAAACTGGTGAAAGCTATCAAATATCTCTGAATGAAGTCTTCATTTCAGTTACTCATCAAGGATTTCCTTAATTTCTTACCACCTTGCTACTTATAGAACTCCTCACCCCTCCTCCTTTCTAATCCAGTGAAGTTGTACTGTCTGCCAGGATGCCAGGAAGCAAAGCCATACATTTATGCAGAAACAGACACATGACACAGAGGCAATGCAAGTGCTGACTGACTATACTACCTCTCAAATGTGCCTCAACTAGGTCTTCTAAAGTTCAGTCTCTGCAGCCTATTCAGTCCTTGGTCCCCCATTTCAGAACAGCAGTAAGGAAGCCAACTAGCATTAACTGTAGTAGTAGAGTTGTCAAAGAGAACTAAATTGGACTGAGATGCTCAAGCCCATTTTATCAAATAGCCCTCTGTTAGTATCAAGTTTGGTCATTAACAACCTGGGATGGCTTTGCCCCATCAGCCAGTACGTGGAAATTTTAACTCTTCCCCTTGACATATTTGCTGTCCTAAGAAACTATTAACTGGGGCAGCCTTTTCCAGGACAGCAGACGTGGCCACTCAAATCTAAAATCTTAGCAAATCTTCAAGGGGGGGGTTGTTTTTAAAGATTAAGTGTCTGCATTTAGTGAATCCCAAACTTTACACGGAGTATTTGTTCTAGCATTTTAGAATGAAAGACAGAACGTGACCCCGGTTGAAAAGAGCCCAATGACAAGCCTTAAGAACATGAAAGATCCATTATAAAGTTCTCAGATGCCAAATCGATCTTCTTAAAAGCTGGAGAAGTCCACTGGTATTACACAGCTCAAGCAGGTCAACCAAGCCAGCCCCCATCCCTGCTCGCTGAGAAAAAAAATCAATACTGCTTCTGCTATCAACATCTGAGGCTCAAACAGGAATTAAATGGGGAGGGCAAGAGAAGAGCTTTATCAAAACCTTAAACAAACTTACTTTTTCACTTTAGGGTATTTCATCTCCGAAATGGCATTAGTAGCATCTGTCTGTCTCTCCTTCAAATGTTGCGGCCACATGTTATCCACCCAGTCGACTAAATCCACCTAAAATCCCCACCAGAACCAACTGTTAGTCAATAAACAAGTGATGAGAGATAATCCCAACAGTCAGAGCTGGAACAGTGGTTGGCAAATCAATGGCAGCCTGGCAGCTTGCACATGCTCAGAGATGGTAGTGATTCCCTTCATATTACTGTCTCCGTTCTGGCTGTTTGAACACGAAACACTGTGAAATCTGTACTGAGCACTCCAACCCTTAGCCCTTCAAACATAGGAGGGATATGACACTGAGTCCACTGGGCACCAATTCTGACCCTAGAGTAGTCGTGGGCACTAAGTGCCTTGCAAGACTGGGCCACTTGTGCTGTGGGATCTCAATAACATCTGCATTTAACTGTATACATGGAGACTGTACCCTACAAACTATGTTCATGCGCATTCAAAAACCCAATTTAGAAAGATACTGTATATTTTCGAGGAACATTAACCCTGGTATTCTGGCCAAATGCCAATCTGAGTAATTACATCACTGCCTAGCTAATATTTCCTCCAGTTTCACTTGGACACAGAATTCTTCAGAGTTCCTGTCTTAAAGCCAAAGTGTGGGCAGGTGCAAAGAGTGGGAGCAGAGTGATTACAAAAGGGAGAGAGATCCCACATAAGTGAGAAAAGAGGGAAACTGGTGATGGCTCAGCACCCTACTAGTGCAGCTCTTGTCTTGAAGATTTCAGTATGAAATCCCATTCCGTGGCAGTCAGAGAAAGGATGAGTCCATGGCTCCTTTTCTGCTGAGCGTCATGCAAGGGGTCCATTATTATTTGCCATCAGGTTATATTTTCACATTAATAGTTAAGAGAAAATTCCAAATCACTAGACGCTATTTTAACCCCACCACAAAGAGATCCCTTACCACATTGGGGCGCTTGACAATGTTCTCCAACTTGGTGTGACTGAACTCCAGACTGATGACGTTGTAAAGCTTCTCACGCTGGGCCTCTGGTGTTTCATAATACCTCACGAACTGGGACATGCTCATCTCAACCCCTCTCTGTGTGTTCACATCCATTACATCCACAATCCGACGGCTTCCTGCAAACACACACGACACTCTTAAAACATTCTCTTGAGTTTTGTTGTATTCATTCATTAATTCCTGGGTAGCCACAGTTTGCAGCTTCTGGGAAACCACAGTAAACCTGGCCCTGGAGGAGAGGAATTCAATTCCACCCCAAGCCCAGCTCTTGAACGCTGTAGGGCACAAGGTGAAACAGAGAAGAGGAAAGGTTTCTCAGTGATTAGGGGACTGGATTGCAATCTGGTTCTAGTCCTGACTCTGACACTGACTTACAGTATGATATTGGACAACTCACTCAGCCTCTCTGTCCTTCAGGTCTCCATCTGCAAAATGGGGACAACAGCACTTCTCTACTACACAGGGGGATTGTAAGGAGAAACACATTAAAGGTCATGAGGCTTAAATGCCATATTACAGTGCAGGCCATGTAAGACATACTGGCAGTTCTCCAAGCTACACTCTGCAATTTCCCAACCATCCATATGCCTCTCAAGATGCTCCTGCATAAAGATTGTCTGCATGGGCTGATGCTGTCAGGTGCTGAGCACCCCTTTTTGGGGGGCGCTGAGTGCTTTTAAATCCTACTGCCCTCTGGCAGATTTGAAGGCACTATGCGCCTCGGAGGATTGAGCCCAGTATTTGGATCTCTGAACACAAACTGAGGGACATATTTCAGCTCCTCACATGGCGTGCACACAACTCTCATTAGCACCAGAATGTTGAACAGCGGTTTCAGCCAAGCTTTCAATTTTATACAGATTAATCTACAGTCTTCTCTTTGGCCAACTGGAAGGTTTCACCTCTCTCAGCAATTTCATCACTCTAATTAGCAGTTCATTTGTGTACGAGTGAAAAAGAACCCATGAGAGGCATGCCTCATTTCCAGGATAGAAGGATTCCAACAATCAAACTCACCCCCTTCCAAAAAATCCCTCCAATACAATTTCCGTATCTGAAGTTATTCTAAATAAACTGCATTAAAATGAAATGGAAGATCTGCGTATGCTATCGCAGGGACTCATTAATAATTATAGCACCTGGTCCATTGTGTGCTTGGGAGCAGTATTTCAGCAAGAATGATCACTTGGGTTGCATGACTCTATTAAAACCATCCTTTGCCACTGATACCAGTGACAGTGACAGACGTGATAATGATTCTGGAAAGGAACTCAAGACCATAAAACTTCATAATCAAACAGACAAATTTATAGCATGTAAATCTGGGCCAGTCTCTGTGGCCCTGCAGTTGGTATTCTCCACTAGCAAGGGAGTGACCACTGTGCAGTTCTGCAATCTGGTCTCAGGAATCCATCTAGCATTGCCACCTTTGGGGGCAAAAGGGCATTAGGGACATGTAACCACAACTCTGTAATAAAGCATGCATTTTAAGCGATACGTATGCATACTTTAAATAATTTGCATGTAAGACAACCTTATTTTTTTCCAAAATGTTACATGTAGCTGTAGTAAGGCGGAAGGCATTGGTTTAGTACAAGGCTGGGTATCAAGATTTGTGGGTTCCAACCCTGGTGCTGGGAAGGGAGCACGGTCTAGTAGTTAAAGCAGAGATTACCAACAAGACTGCCGAGCACTCAAATGCAGCAGAAGACTTTTGAGACTTGCATCTACTATGTTACAAGTCAAAAATCCACCTGAGCCTAGATGCCCATCAGGCTATTATGACAGAGGCATGACAGGTCCTGTAGCCTCTTCACTATCCTCCACTCAGGCTCCCTGTCCACCCTCCACTTCGTTTGGGCTTCACATCAATTCCTTCCCATTCTTTCCGAGAAAAACCTGGTTCCCCACTGATAGGACCTACCCCTGGGAAAGGCACCTGAAAGTAGCGGTAAGACGAAACGGCTGGATCTCCTTTTCCCCCTCACAGCCCACCAACGACGACGAAACCAGCCAGTTCCCAGCTGTGATCTAGCTAGGTTAACGCTGATGGACCCGCAGTACAAATGCAGTCCAAAGAATTTGACTAACGGAACCTCAGCCACCCCTCACTGTTAATACCGCGAGACAGACTACAAGTCCCATGTGCACTGCTTTTCCAGAGCACCACCTGCCACTGAGCACTGCATGCTGGGATTTGTAGTCTGCAAAAAATACACATCTTATTGCTGACTAGGGAAGCTGCAATTTACTGCATACTGTATAGCCCTTGGCCTCCTGGAAAGTTGCCCATCTAAACTTCAGCTGGGCAAAGTCTGGATGGTGCTGGGTAAAGGGAAGAGTCCTTTTTTTCCTGAAGGAGGTTTGGCGTTTGTTCAGAGGCAAAAAAGCTTCAGTTCTGCTGAGGCTGCAGCGAAAGGCATTTTACTGCCTAGAGAAGAAACTGCTTTCTTCCTCCTGTGATGCTGCCTATTCATGGAGCACAAGAGAGTCCCCTGAGGAGCAGGAAGAGAGTAACTGAGAAACAAGCTCTTCACTACCCCCTAGCAACGGGAACAGAAGAAAGCAAAAGAGAAGAGCGGGTTAGCTGCAGAGAGAGACACGAGAGCAAGAGAGGCACAAGGAGCTTCTTGAGAGCGACATTTAGACTCGTGGAAAAGCTAAACAGGATGCTCTGCCCACATCATGTTGGCATAAGCCGTGTTGTGGAGAGGCAAGAAAACACATGGGTAGCTCTAAAATATGCTAGGCACTGCACATACTTTAACAGGATAAAACTCACAATGCTACTTTTCCATATGAGTATTATTATTTCCATTATATACAGGGGAGGAACCTGTGGCACTGCAAGGAAAATAACTTACAAAATCCCCCCACTTCCACTCCAGTGCTTTGAGCACTAGATCAGTGGCTCTCAACCTTTTTTTGACTAGAGGCACCTCTCCTTAAACTCAAGGTGCCGCTCACGAGACTGGAGGGCACCCCTCAGACAACGCTTTTAGTTTTCACTTGTTATTTGACTACAGAAAAACAACAGAGCAATTCTTCTGCTGCAAAGAACTCAGAAAGCACACGACAGGTTGGAATTGTTTTGATGCTGTGGCTTCCTATCTGCAATCTCTGGGTTTATCTTGTGAATCTCATTTGTGCACCTAACAGTACCAACATTGCATGGCATCCCACAACACCCTTGAAAAGACCTCAAGGCACCTCAGGATGCCATGGCACCCTGGTTGAGAATCACTTCACTAGATAAACCCCAGAGAGCGGCGGGCAATTCACAAAGGTTACTGGGAACTGTTGAATACGGTGCGAGTCGTTCATGTAAACTCTCCACTCTTGTCTTTGCTGCAGGTCTTGCACCCATCCTTCACCTCTCTACTGCATATTGCAAGGAAGCAGCTGTGGCTGAGGAGCTGTAAATGCAAGTAGCTGTAGCGGAGTGACTCGGCTCTCTGAGATAAAACCCCCATGGGCAGCTGGGGGCAGGAGTTCTTAGATCAGGTTTCTAACTGGAGGGTAGTTTTTGACCTGAAATGGCATCTGATTCTCATTATCCAGGCAACGGGCTTTTACTCCTCAAAATGTTGTGTCCCCTGTCCAGTCACAGAGCTTCCATAGATATCGGTGGAGGTCAATACTCAGAATACACGTGGAAGATGCAGCATGCTACTGGATACATGGACCAGAAATGATGAATGATAATAAGAGGAGAATTTCCTAAACAGTACATTATGCCTCTCTCCTTCAATGTATACCATTACACAGGCAAGAGTGAAATCTCCCCAAATACCCTGTGTGGAGGTATGGTCAAAGAATTGGTCCATGATGGGGCTGGGCCTACCTGATGCAAATTACTGAACTCCTTCTGATACTAGCAGATGATTGTAGCCAGAGGATGACATGCTGTTTAGGACGAGAAGCCAAAGTCATGCGAGGAGATGCTAGGTGGAAGAGGTCTCTTTCTGAGGCTTGAACTTAGAAACAAAGCTACATAACCTTATGACCTTCACACTTCTGATTGTGGGAAGTCTCTTATTAATCAGCTTGTTTGAGAATTGCTCTAAAAAGCCCAATTACACCAAGTAGTTGAATCTCAAGATTTCAGGGGTCTTAGGTACAACTCACCTGACCCAACACAGCAACAAAAGCATATATATTCCTCTATATTTCCTACCAAAACACATGGTAATTGCAGAAAAATTGAGAGGGACATCATTCCTATGCACTCAAGTACAGTAGGTCTACAAGATCTTCATTCACCCACCCTAGCTATTAGTGGCGCTTCCCAATTCCTAGTGCTAAGAGTAATGACAAATGAAATAAAATTAAATAATAAATACCGTGGAGCTCCAGCTCCACCAGGGGGCATTAAAGAACAAAGGGAAATAGAGGTTTACCAAGGACACAGCAGAGCTCCCCCACACTTCCACCTTAGCTGTCTTCATGCCCCAGCACTCTGAGTGCATTTTAACCCCCCATCATCAAACACGTTTTAAAGCCATCAATCAGCTTTGCAATTCTATACCTTTCTCACTCACCCCTCCTCTCCCCAACATCTGTCCCCACCCAGCAATTCATTTCAGACATCCCATCCAAGGTACCACTGTCTGGCTGGCCTGCAGAAGGAAGAAGGAGCTAAATCCTTTCCTTTGCATAGAGACCTAATATTACAAACACCAGAGATGCACCTTTCCCTCTTCCATCCTCCCCCCACATGCAGTTTTATTCTTTGCCATAAAACTGCCAAACTGCAATAACCCATGTTATTAAGTTTTTCATGCTACAAAACTTATTTAAGACTTTCCTGAAGTCGTGCTCTGAGCCTGTAAAAAAGTCTCATGAAACCTGCATTTTATGGAATCAGACTAAAGAGAACAGTTTGAAGTGCATAATGCTTTTTTTAGTGACATCTGACAGAGCCAATCAACATCTTTACACTTATTAAACACCTATGCTGCAATCCCATGGTGATCTTTTTAAACAAACTTTAAACTGAAAAAAACTCATTTTCATGGAGAAAAAACATTTTCATGGAGAAAAAATGTTTCATATGCAACCCACCATATCAAGGGCACCTGCTCATTATTTGCACTGTCTAAAAGTATTACTTACACTATGAAAACATTTGTTGTGCTTTAAAGATGGAGCAAGGCAGAGCTCTGCCTTTACAGACAGCTGACAATCAAAACAGCATACAGAGAACTATGATACA
Source organism: Alligator sinensis (assembly GCF_000455745.1). Lineage (NCBI taxonomy): Eukaryota > Metazoa > Chordata > Crocodylia > Alligatoridae > Alligator > Alligator sinensis. The sequence continues at coordinate 4,954,619 of NW_005841833.1, read as the reverse complement.
TAAGATTTGGTGGGAAGCGGGAGGGAGTTAAACGTTTTCAGACTTCTTTTATCCTATTTTATTATATCCATTATTGAAGAGACCGATTCCTTCCAAAAAATGCCCCTGACAAAAGATCTTTATTATTTTATAGGAAGTTTATCATAGAGAAAATCCAGTTATGCATTGTAGCGGGCAGGCGGGGGCTGGCAAAGGCTTGCAGCAGACTGTGTGCTCCAGGCTGGAGAAGTCTGCAAGCTTCTTGGGACTGCAGCCAGCTACAGGCAGTAAGGCTAATTACAGGCCTGCTCCAAGGACTGAGCCAGCTGCAAAAGATAAGGGCTGGCCAAAGGAAGTTAAAAGGCTCCCAGGGAAAGGAGTCAGGGAGGTGGGGATAGAGGAGAGGCAGAAACACAGCTAGGAACAACTGCAAGAGAGAGGGTGAGTCAGAGGGAGTGAGGGCTGCTTGGCAGCAGCTGCAACACCAGGACAGGAACTCTTCACATCTGGCAAGAGGCCTAGAGCTGCAAAGTTGGAAGCAGCAATCCCCTGTCCAGGGAACTGAGACAGAGACACTCTGGGAAGCAGCCCATGCTGCATAGACTGCAGCAAGGAGCCAGAGGGACCTTCTCTGGAGCTACAGAGGACTCTGGACTACGAATGTGCCCTCTTTAAACTGGGCTAAGCTGTATTTGCTGAGTACTGACTTGTGGTTAAGAGGCTTCCTGTAGAGTAATGGGCCTAGGAAATAAGGAACTGTATATAGTTGAAGGACTGTGGGAGCTAAGCAAATCCCTGAGCCTGCTACAGGCATAATAAGGAATTTAGAATTAATAGAAATCCTTGTTTTAAAATATATCTTTTATTCTACAATACTGGTCCAAATGACTACTGCACACAACAGTGATATAAATGTTTTAGAACAGTTTGATTCGTTTTTTGGTTTTTTTTTTGGGGGGGGGGGGGGTTGTCTGAGAAAAAAACAAAACAAAACACAAAGACAAACAAGAGCAGCACAAACCGCATCAATTTTACACAAGTTTAGTACAGCCCTTGGTTTCCAGACAAGTTGCTAATACAGTCTTCACTTGAGAAATACATTTGGATACCCGGAGACTGATCTCTAGCCCTTCATCCCAACCCTTGGGGAAAAAACAGAATAATACAGATCCACAACACCGTTTTATCAGGTGAGCGGTGGTTATGTTGTTTGTTCCTAGACACTTACACACCAGGGTCAGAAAGAGAAACCAATCGGAAATCTCATTACACCCTCCAATCAGCTTGTGCAACTGGTTACCACAAAAATCCATTAAAACCTTTTTTCTTTTTTTTTTTTTTTAATAAAGTCTGTCAAATTCTATTGGTGCTGCAAAGTATGTAAATCTCTCTATGGTTATTGGTTGCTGGTTGTGATTATAAGAACAGAATAATTGTAAGTGCTTGGCTATGGCATGATTTATCTCTGCCTTGTCACAAGCTATTATGAGATTAGGGAATAAAATGAGCATGTACAGCAGAGCAGCCTCATCATAAGAAGATGGATGAAAAGAAACCAGAGCAGGTCACTTGAGGGAAGGGACAGGAAGGAGATGAAGAAAAAAGGAAGACCACATGGCTTCTTCAACGCAACACTCAGGAAAGAGAAACCTGCTGGCCAAAACACGAATGAATTTCCTCAATAACACAAACAGTACATTAGAACCAAGTCTTGTATTATCCAGCTGTTTCTTCTTTGTAACGCCTGCATTTAAAAAGAAATGCACTACACATGGAAGTCTGGCTGGTAATGGGGCAACCTTTTTAATTGCTGGCTACTAGCCCAAAGCCAGCCCAGGGAGGAGCTAACTGAAAGTTACCCCCATCAAATCGTTGCTTGTTGCCCGAACAGGTGTCCTAACCACAGATAAACTATCAGCACAGCCCGTTTGACAACCCCTGTAACGTGACCAAGAGTTGCAAAGGCACTTTGCAAGGCTGCTCCCATCTTGCTTCTTGGACAGAACAGGTGCACACATTTTAGGCAACAGCAAATTGTTAACTGTGCAATGGGTTTTTATGACAAAGGCAGCCTATGAAACAATACGCTCTTATAAAAAGAGGATCTCCTACAAGTTTAAGGCCATATACTATATTAGCACTACAAAAACTTAAGTTTAACACCAAAACATTAGATTCCCCAGAAAGCAACAGTATACGAGAAGACCCATGTCGCAACACCTGGAATCTAACTGATCCTTGATAGGTCTAAGTTCTGAAGCATGTAGTTGCCACAAGGCCTGAAATTACAAGAAAAGCATGGAAATCTTACCTTTCCAAAACAGGAAAGGAAGTATTTTTGTTTGTCTATCAAGAAGCCCATCAGGTTTACATTTTGTTATTTTTCTTTATGTTACTAACAACACCCAAAGTTACTAACAGGGAAATGGCTCGAGACATCTCTCGCTCTTCCTTCCCTGCGCTCTCTACCTACCGTTTGCATTGTACTCCTCTTGCCTAACACAACTTTCACTTGCCAGTGCCCATCCACTTACATGAAAGTGTTTGGCTTGGGTTACAAACGTGCAAAGGGAGTGGTTGTTTTTTTGGTTTTAAAGCAAAGATCAAATTTGGTTTTGATTTAAGAAAAATCATCAATTTGGCACAACATTTTTTTTTTTTAAGTTTAATTACAGCTTGAACTATGATGATTCTCAAATACAATTTAATGTTGCTCGTCCTAGTAGTATCATGATGTTATCAGGTAGGATGCTATGGCAGTGCCGTGCTATAAACACACTGGAACAGCAAGGAAGGAAAACATGCTGCAAGCGAGGGCCTCAGATGAATGCTCCAGGTTCCTTGACATCTGCTGGTCAGATGTTCTTAACACAGACCAGAATACACAGTTTATCCCCAGTTTAGCTTCCTCCCTCTGAACATCTAAAAGAACCAACTCCATCTGAATTAGACACTTGGTGATCTGCACATCTGACCTCCTGTGACAGGAACAGGGATGCTGCCCTGATCACCAACTGCTGAAACTTTTAAATGTCAAGACACTTCCTTTCAGGCAAGCCACCTATAACGAGCTAGTCAGCTTTCTAATGAATGCTTTATTACAGAGCAGCTGCCTTCAACGTACCTTTTGCATTAGAGCCAGTAAGGTGCAGGCTTAGATTTCCAATTTCTCCCCTATTCTGCGGGGATACAACTGGCTCCCTATGCCAGACGTCCTCTGTCCTAAACAATTCTTTCCTTGACGGCTAATTTCCATCATTTGTGGCCATAGCTTGGAGATGTTACTACACCCATGGCTCATCAGACCTGGTAAGATTTCCCCATATAAACAAGCAGCACAGTTTCAAAAGATGGATGAGGCAGCAACACAGCGAGTGAAAACTGAGCGCATTTAAAGCTGAAGCAATTCTCTATCTTCGTCCTGGCTTGTCATGACAAAAGTCCTGTTTAAAGAGAAGGAGATTCAAGCAGGAAAATGTGTGCGTGTGTGTGTTGGGGGGTTAGAATATTTTAGCCCTCTGTTCCTTATTGCTTCTAGATCAGCTACTGCTAGCTACTGTTAAGAGGAGTAAGGATGGTCTTTTAGTCATGGCACAGCCTTGGCAGGAAAGGTAACTGAGTTTTACCACTGGCTTGGCCAGAGAATTTCCATCTCCGTACAACCAAGGCAGGTGTGTTCCCCTGAAAATCCTTTTCTACCCTAGCAAGGAAGACTGTCAACACCAACACCATTACCTATTCAGACATGCATCATCCCTCACCCCACAGACAAAAGGGGGAGGGTCCTCTGTAACAAACTACCCCAAACAGTAGTTTGTACTGTAAAATAGGAAAGAGTCAAAGACTCTTTAAAGTCCACTACAGACTTCGCTACCACTGTTGATTTGATGGGAAGGAGTTTAGAGAGCAACATAAGAGAAGGCAGCAAAAAGATCCTGAAGTAGAAAGAGACTTTCGTGTGACCTTGGATAGATTAAGTAATTTAGGGGCTGTTTTGTTTAAAGCACTCAGGATCCAACAGCTGTCCCTGACTCCAAATGAAACTGTGTGCGTGCTGGACCTGGGAAAACTCTGTCTCAGGCTGGCGATATAGCACTTCTCATCCTTCCAAAAGGCCGTCACTAATGTTTGCAAAGCAAGCTGAGATCATCAGACTGAAAGTGTTACAGAAATACAAGGTATTCTTAGATTGTACAGGCACTTTTGACAGGCTCTCCAGCATGATGACATAAATGATTTTGGCACCACGTGAGCTACGCATATTCCCGCAGCCTAGCAAATAGTGTTCTGCTACCTTGAAGGTTACCTGGTTTCAGTTCTCTCTCTCGATTCTGCATAAGTCAGCAGTTATGCCAATGTAGACATTAACTAGGCAATGGTTTTATTTAAGAGCAAGGTAGATGCTACTACAAAGATTCAGGAAATGGCTGTAATAGAAAACATGTGCAGGACAGAAAAGAGTTATGCAGGCTCTGACCAAAATAACCCTCCCAACTGTCAGCCAAGTAGATTTACAGGGGGAAGCAGCAGCAAATATTTGAGGTGTGCCTCTTTTAAAACATTTGCATGGAGCTCCAGCAAGTTCACAGCATTACATTCAGCTGGTAAATAGCAGATGGATTCTGGCCTACTCTAAAAGAGTTGTTGGATTAATCATAAAGAGTGCAGTGGTGTGGGTGGGCACACATGCTACTCATTGGAATAATAACCCCACAGGAAAATCCTCTAAAATAACAACTCTTTTGTTAATCGTGCATTACCTAGACTAAGTCTTCTAGAGCCACTTGCGGATACAAAAGATGAATAAGCTAAGCACTTTGAGTTCTGCTAAGCAGGGCAGGCGGCAGCAAGCACACCTTCCCTTTCTTCACATCCCTGTCATGCTAAAATGAAAACTGGAGAAATGACAGCGACTGGCATATTTCTTTAATACTCCTGGACTTCAGAAGAGATGAACAAAAGTAACCAGATTCTCAGTTGTGCTGGAAACATCAAAGAACTTAATGCCACAGTGAGCACAATCCCTCCAGCTAAGAGACTGGCTCAAGGGAACATTTCATCCAGTCCACCTCCAACAGCAGGAGGTGGGAGAACGCATCAAGGAAAATACAAGTACCCTCAAGCACACTGTCAGGGGGCTGAGGAAGAGGCTGGCACTTAAGAGAATTGGCTAAAACTAAAATGGGTTGTTAGCCTTGATGAAGAACTGACAAGTGAGACTTGATGGGTGGAGTGTCAGGACATGAACGATAACGAGAGACACGGTCCCTCCCCCCTCATTTTTTTAACACTCTCCTACGGTGCAAATACAAGAGGATATTCAAGGTTAATAGCAGGTAAGGTTGAGCAGGACACATTTTACGCAGCCTGTTGTCAGCATCTGCAGCAGGTGGTCTGCTAACGTGCATGTGCAGTTACACATGCTAAGACCGTGCTCATGCTTCAAGGCACTTGCTTATTATAGCAAAGTTGCGAAGCATCACGTAGCCTTTCCCCACCAATATAGGACGGGGTGCTCAACCTCTGGTCCACAGGCCAGATCCAGCCCCCAGGACCATGTCATCTGACCTGCTGGGCTCCTCACAGATCCAAAATGTTGGCAGTGGGGTAGCAGTGGCTGCTCCCCTGCTGCCAAATTTCCAAACCCGTGGGCAGGCCCATGGGTCAGTTAGCATGAGCCTGTATGCTAGGTCAGGAGCAAAGGACAGCATGGGGCCCAATCCTGGTGCTGGGTGCCAGGGCCCATCTTGGCACACAGGGCCCTTTCTGGCATGCAGGCAGTAATGCCAGCACGTGGGGCCAGGCAGGGGAGGTGCAGGATGCCAGGACCTAGTCTCAGCACAAGATGCTCGATCCAGGCATGTAGGGCCAGGAAGAGGCAGCGGAGAGCCCGATCCTGGTGCAGAGAGCCTGACAGCCCACAGACTGGCTCTGCATCACTCATGGCCCACAAGGCCAGAAGACTGAGCACCACCACTGATGTAGGACACTGCAGAGCCAGCCAGGTGCTTCGTGAGCAAAAGGCCTGACACATCCTCAGCTCTTCCATGGAAGAGAAAAAACACCTCTGAAGGGAAAAATCCCTACCATGTAACAGATCCAAGAGATATGATGCAGCTCAGCTGAATTTCAAACTAATTTTAAGTGAGCCTAAAACTACACACAGCAAAGCAGACATTCAAAATTATATGTCCAGGCAAACAAAACCCAGCAACATTAGTTACTTCTACACAAGGAAGTGACCCAAACTGTGGATTAAATATTAATTTTGGTCATAAAATATGATTTAATTGAGACAAACCACAGCCTGTGCACCAAAGTCACTCTTACCAACATTACAATCCCAGAACTGCCACAGGGGCAGAGTCAGAACTGCACAGGCTATGAACTCCTGCCTTACCCACATTTTAATCACTTCACTGGGAGTTGTGATTGTACTTAAACCCGCACAAAGAGAAAAAAGCCGGAGCAATAGAAATTAGCAGACAGGACTCATCTGGAGAAGCTGGTAAATACAGGCTGGTAATAGAAAAGTGACTGAGTTTATCTGCTTTCCATCCAACTTTAAAAGTATTCCCTATAGTTGCAACTAATGAAGCCTCTTCTTGCATGGTTTCTCCAGTCACTTTGATCCTTAGGAGGATTTTTACAACAGATTAAGCAATGGTTTAAAAAATAATCAATAGTTTCCAAGGATGTAGTCCAATGTTTTTGTTTGTACTGGCTACAACTCCTAATGACAATTAATGGAGTTCATGCATGGTCTATATAAAAATGTTTAGGAAGCAACATCACAAATGGCTACTGCAAAATGAACATCATTGCTTTGGAGAATGGCTTTGCTGCTTCTCTCTTTTTTTAATATTCTACATTCTATCATATGTAATCAGGGCATATCTTTAGTAACAGCAAAATCATCTAATATTCACTAGAGCCTAGATGGGCTCAATTCATGCAGCTTTAGGATGTCCCCCTTCTAATTTTATGGTACCTGTGTGTTTGAATGCTCAGATTTAACATTAAATTAGTACACATCAATGGATTGGACTTGGGGGGGTGTTCTGTGACAGACCTAGCCCAAATGGCTATGTTAAATCATAAAAATGAGGAAAACACAGAGCGTTTTTAAGCATTCACGTGGTCAGCAGTCTGGGAAATGTCCACCTTGAAAGGATTCATTTAAATCGTCCACCGGAGAGAACACCATTCTATCATTAAGTGGCATACCACCTTGGTGGGTTTAATTCCTCCCTGATGTAACTCCCTTGAAGCCAGTGGGTTTCCACTAGGAAAGAATCTTGCCCATAGTGTTTTGCAAAGTGAAGGATTCGGAGGCTGGAAGGGCTGCCCTAGTTGCTATTTTCGGCAAGTGATTCACAAATGAGGCTGTTCTCTCTTCTTTAACACTGTCCTTTGCTTTGGAAGTGGAGGTCAGGCCTGCGTTACGTGGAGGCATTTTTCCAGATCAGTTTGTCATACAGAGAGGGAACAAACTGGGCAGCTTTAAACCAGCTTAACCATACAGAGAGTATTAGTATAACATGAGTTAATTTTAGCAATTCTGTTTGTTTCTTTTGGTGAACTAAACACTCAATACTTCTCCAGAAAAGACTTTAAAAGGAAAAAAAATAATAAGGGACCACACGGAGGGATCTCATCAACATCCTCATCTGAGGAATGCAGTCGTACAATCCATAATACTGACTAAATGAAAAATGGGCAGCAATTACTTCATCTCAGCTGCGCCAGTCCTAGGAAAGATCTAGAGATGACACCAATACTGCAAAATAATGAGAAAATCATTTCCAAAGCAGCAGGGTCAATATCCCAGACCAAATACTCGCATGCAGGCTTTGCACCTGGCCCTTTTTTGTAAGTTGTGAAGCAAACCTATCTCCGCTAAATTGCATCAATAGCCTCCTTGCTTGGGAATCATACCGAACAGTTGGGAAAGTAGGCTTCCGAATCAGTAAACCCTGAAACCTGATTTCCCAAGAGTGTTTAATGGAAACGGAGCTTAATGGGTTCAGTTTTCAGGATCTTACAGAGGTTTCTGTTTAGTTTTCCTCTGGGGGCCCCACCTAACTCCCTGCCAACCCTGTAAAGTTTAAAATTGCAATCTTTTGCGCTCAAGGACTGGCCCCTGGCTTGTGGCCAGTTATATACTATTGCAGTAATTCTAATCAGTTGAGCATGTTCCTGATTCTCCTCTTGTGTCTGTACGGAAGTTACTCCAGTAGCTGACCTTGCTAGCCTGTAAGCAAAAGCACCAAACAAACAACAGGCTGTAGGCAATAAACTCCTTGACAAACTCAGCTGTAACTCTAATTTTCTGTGCAGTAAGCAGCACCAGAAGATCTCACTGGTAACATGTGTGAACCATGAGTTTGGGGACCACTGATCTAGTCTATAGTATATCTCCATATCGTGACACTATCAAGCTGGCCCAAGAGTTGGGGTTTCTAAAGCTCTGGGAGCACCTGGCTATTTGCAGAAGAGGTAGGAACCATGGAGATGTCTGCACTCAGGTCAGATTTGTTTGAATGTAAATGCTCCCCTGCAGTATTTGCAAACTGGACATTGAAAAAATTGTGCTCCTGCCTAAGGGGCAGAAATCAAAATGCAGAGAGTAGCCAATGGCCAATTCATATTTGGGATACACACAGAACCGATGTGAACAAGAACAGGTGAGAGGGTAACAGGAATGGAAACATGTTGTGTTCCTTTTTATATGTTAAGACCAGCTCAGCAAAGCTCAACTCAGCTCTTCTGTCTCCTTTTTCAAATGGCTCCTGCACTGACAGGACAAAATCCACATCCATAGGGAAGACAGCTTGTCTGAATCGAGTCCTGCACAGAGGTCTGAGGGCAGTACTTTGGCATCACCATGTGAACAGCACAAGGTCACTTTTGGCGCCCAATCCTTAACCCGAGAACCTTTGCCTTCATACCTCCCTGAGCCATCTTCCCAATCCACAATGTCCCACCTCCCCTGCAACCATTATAGTGTTGTTCTATGTATAAAGTAACATTAGGCCCGTATTAGGCAGAATTGATTCAAAGGTTTTTGTGCCACAATACGTGCAGTTTCTTTGTTATGATTTCACCCCCTGCTTTGCATCAGAACTGCTGATTTCCTTTCGCTGAAGGTGGAACCATAGATTTATTGCAACTAGACGTCCCTACTTGTACGCAGACACTTGACTCAAGTCTCTCCAGGTCCTGTTGTAGTTGTGTGAATTCAAGCACAATACAAGGTTCAGAGGAGACCAACATGAGAGAGACAGCAAACGCTGAAGAGGAGTGAACCAAAGAAGATTAGGAAGCAATTCCCCAGAGTGAGGTTATTCTGTTTGGCTCCATCAGTCCTAGAGTCCCCCACTGGTTACCAGTAGCACAAAGCAAAGATCTACAGAGCCTAGACTGAGAACCACTGTTACTGCCAAAGAACCAGAAAATTAAAGTGTTGTCTTCTCATAAAATTGCACCTACACTTTCTTTCATGTTCCTTTAGATATCAAATGTCTTTCTTGGCCTGACCTTCAAGGCTGCTACCCTCACCCAAGACCCCTTCTGCAAAGACACAGACTGATGATGCTTGAGTGAAGAACAGATGGGGATATACTTACTTCATCTGTGCAAAAAAAAAAGAAGGTATGTATATATGTAAACTGTGTGTATCATGATTTCGCCCCTCTGCTTCACCCTTTACAGAGACTGTCTTCAAATAGGATAACAATTTGGGGTAGTCTTCTTATGTATTTGTAAAACAACTAGAGCAAGCGTTCTGGTGTGAACCAGGTCTGCTAAGGACTGCTGCAGGATAAATATTTAATAACAACAGAATGACTAGTTGAGAGACATCAGACTGAGCTGCTGACAACCTGTAGCTGTTATTTATAAACTGATATATTATATTCAGAGGAGTGTTAACCCTTTCTGTCTTAGCCACACTCATATAAAGTCAGCCTGCCTAAGTTAGCTAAGGGAGTGTATAGCTTTGAATTAGCTTGCTGCCCAAGGCAATGATAGTCACCCTTTTTGTCGATGGAGTTTCAGGTTTACCTTCACAAGCATATATCTCTGTTGTCCTCAATGCAATTTCCAAGCAAGTATTCTTTAAGGCTGAAGTACTAATTTTTAGGAAGGAAAGCCTTGTTTCTCCTGCCACTGCACCTTCCCATGCTGGTTTGCAATGAGTTCTGGAGCCATCATTGCTGCAAAAAGGCTGGCAGCATACAAGCCTGGGCAACTACAAGCTGCATTAAGCAGTTGCTTTCTCAGGGCTCTGGCACCACAGGCAATCTGTCAGCCAGAATCACCACTTACTGGAGTAGCCTGGATAATATTTAGTGCACTGGCCCCACATTTACTCCGTGGGACACCTAATATCCCATATTCACCACACTGGAAACTACCAAACTGCTCTGAAGTTAAGTCTAGCACATTTATTTGGTGATCTACCATTCCTTGCACAACCCCAGAAAATCACTGTTTTCTAGGTACATGGGAACTGGGAGAACGAGGAGGGGCAGGACCAGAATGTGAATCCTGTTTGAAGCTGAGGAACCCCAAGCATCCTGAATCCCTCCCTTCTTTACTGCACATCAAGTGGGGGCTCACCCCCATGTGGAAGAACATCCTTAATGGACCTGAAGATCTGGATGTTCTGCATAGATTTGCCAGCACCCCTTGGATTATCCAAGACTGATCACAATCTGGGGTTGCAAATGTCCAGGTCACAACTGTCGTGTCTCCACTGTCAAACCAGCTCTCATTTAGGTGCACGTGTGCTGAAGGATGGAGGTGAGCGCTGTACACAACTCCATGAACAAAGCTGCCTTGCATCCAAACTGTATGCAGCCACTGCTGATCATTCCAAAGGGGACTGTAGGAATTTGTCCTCAGGCTAAGACAATCCCCTGGGAGAAGTGCTGGTATCCCACAAAGCACTGCACAAATGTCACAGCCGATGCTACAAGGGGCACCAGAATACCCAACCACAGTGAAACAAACCCATTTTGTACTCGTACAACCAGTTACTGAAAGGGCATGCTTCACGCAGAAAGGCTTTCTTGAAATTTAAAAAAAGTTTATGATGTCATGACAATGACACCTTGTCCTTTAGAATTAGTATTCAAATCCACATTAGAGAAGAAAATTATAAGGGCCTAATATTTAATGATATTACAGTAGTTTATTTCTCTTTTAAGCAGTCTGAAGTTCCTAAGTAGACCAAGAGTTTTTCTCCTCCTCTCCAATTGATTTCTTGGCTCACAGCCATTTTACAGATCAGACAAATTCCAACAACTTAAATTAATCCACTGACCTTGGCTTTAAAAAATAGTTGGGATGTTGCTCATTTAGAGTAGAGTTAACTGTCTAGTTAGAACCAATATTATAGTATTTGAACTATGTTTAACATAGACACACAAACTAATCTAGACCATGCCCTTATATAAATCATAATAGATCTTAAGAAGAAGTTGTCCTCTTAAATTGGGGACAACATTTACACTTTGCAACAACAAGCATTTCTGAAAACCAAGCCCAAGGATAATGCTTTTACACTACTGCTTACAGATCCTAGTGAAAACTGAGATTTTTTTTAAAATATAGACTGGAGTCCAAACACTAAGATACAACGCACCAAAAATCAAGCTGCTTTCATTGCTTTCTGAATGAATAGTAACGACAGAAAGAACAAATGAGAAGCATGCATACTGACAAGTAAATTCTGTTTTTTAAATTCTTTGTTAATAGTGTAGTCTGGGATTTTCAAAGAGTTAGGTACCCAAATCCAATTGATTTTACTAGGATATGGACACTGCCTTCTCTTTGTTGTCATTAAACATCACAGTGAAGGATCCTACATTCAACAAATACAAGAGATAAAGGAGTTTGATTTTTTTAATTAACAGTGGGTGAGATTTTCAAAAATTTAAAGTCACATATGACTTGAAGTCCCACTGACTTGCAATGAGATTTAGCTACGTTGAAAACTAGCGCCCTGAATCTCTCAAAAATATCCTTATGACAAAGATACACATGCACTGATTCATCCTTGGAAGAAATTAAAACTTTTACAGATGCTACAATGATGGCCACAATAGACAAACTTACACTAGAGTGTTTTATTTTCAAGCTGCATTCTCCCTATTGACTTCAGCACAAATTCTGACTCTGTGGGTAGATATTACACTACTTCATATTTGTAAAATATCTTTCTCTCTGCATGCTCCCTGAGGCATTTCACTTGTACACACAATATTCCTGAAATGCAGTAACCTTCAAGTTCACATGCAGGGAAGGGCAATTTTCAAAAACACAGGGACAAATCCAATTCTGACAAGTATCTTGAGTCTTTAATCCTTGCACAGAGCAGGTGGGAACTCTGTTTAAGGTCCCACGTGGAAAGGTTTAATTTCAGGTACTAAGCCAAAAATACTGGATAAATGAGCAGAAAAAATATCTAATATGGAGCTCATTCTAGTTTGCCTGACTTTCTGAGTTCACTTACATGCCTTTTGGAAATTAGGCACAAACAATGGAATTGCACCTGCTTTTACCAGGCCTGTACATGGCCCTCTGTGTGCTGTAAGGCATATAGATACTGTGCTCATATATATGGCTTGCTATAAAAGTGTGAACTGACACATAAAAGTTGCAGACACAGAGATCCCCTAAATATTTGTGAACGGGGGTTTTTTTAACCAAATTTTCACCTGTGACGCCAAAGGCTATACATCTTATTTTTAACAGCAGGACACAATGTTCTTGAACAAGTTATAGGTTGGGACTGGGATTTCCAGTTGAAGCTCATCCAAATGCGGTGAGAGGATATCTATATAATATTCAGAGTTTGGCCAGGTGTGTGTGCACAGCTCACTGCTCCCAAATGTGAGAAATTTAATGTCCTCAAATTTCAGCTCTCAAATTGATGTCTATTTATGCCTCATTACTTAAAGAATGTAATATCATTTCTAGATATCCTCCTGCTTTGCTCTTTACTTCACCCTAATGTTCTTGGCCAACGTACATGGGAATCTCCACCCCATAATACTGCCAAAGATATGAATCTAAGAGGAAAGCAGCTCTCACACTTACACTTTTTCCTACATAATAGTCTGTTATGCAACACTACACTGTTCCCAGAATTACTACATAATTAGTTAAATGATTGCAGCAACTTCAAAATGAGAAACAGCAGAGCAGAAGTTATGGAATAAATCTACAAAGGAGCTGTTCCAGAGTGCAGACAATCGGCATTAATGGAAAGCCACTGCACAGCAAAACAGCAGAAATCCAACATCTCCAACTTCAAAAGTACTGATTTCCTCAATAGTCATGAGATTTCCTTGTGCTCTCATATGATTTCATATTTCCTATTTTCATCTAAGAATGTACAGATATGAAAAGATATTAAAATTCTATACTGATATCAAATTCTATAGATAAATTCTATATTGATATCAAAACAACACTTCCAACTAGACTTCTACAGTATCTCCTATCAGATAGAAGATCTCAAAGCTTTTTGTACAACACTGTCAGTTAAGCAACACAACAACATTTCCTTAGTGAAATAGGGATTCTCTCTACGGGGCAAATGGTAAAACTGAAATAGCTGCATCATGTCTTTTTTTTTAAGTTACCTTTTTGTTTCATTTTAAATAGCATGTCCATTAATTAGCTTAAATGTAATTTTGCATGAATGCATTTGGGTTTGTGCATTTCTGAAACTGAATAAGGCAGGAGTCTCTTCTAGGCATTTTCCAAACACAAAACACTTACACACCAAGAATTAATTCTTTACAATGTGAATTAAAATTTTAACATCAATATAAAGATCTACATCTATAGACCACTTTTCCCATCACTGAAATGCAGCCAGTTTTGAAGGACACAGCACTGAGTATCATTGGGCGCACCTACACGTATCGCTATGGTGATGTTGTTACTGTGCCATACGCACAGTTCATGGTTATTTTTAGCAGTTACTTCTCTGTAGTGGTGTGCCATACCCGGGGAGTGCGTCGCTATGGCAAAGTAGCTGCTGGTCACATGTAGACTCCCGCGGACACTTATGTCGCCGTAGTGCGTGTAGTGTCATGTGTAGTGTAGTGCCCATTGTTAGGACAGGATGTGAAGAAAAACTTGCACTTTTTCACTTGCTGAGGGATTTAGACAGCATGTAACATAATTGCACTGTTTAAACACAGCCATTTCATCAGGGTTAACACTACTACTTCTATAAAAATTGCCATGATTTTTTTATGATCACAAATGATCAGGACCTTCGTGTTAGGTCTCGGGCAAAAGACAGCGTTGCTGAAGACTACGAGAGGGTGTTAATTCAGTACTGCACAGGGAAGAGTGCCTGCTTTTAAACCACCAAAGCCATCTCATGACGCTTCCACATTTGGGCTCCCTTGGAGTTTTTCCATCAAACACTGCCCTGGCCTGACATTAATAAGCTTATAAAGAGTTCACAGCTACCATGTTATATGGCTGTAATTAAGCTTATAAAACAAATTGCTCAACAACAAATCATGGCTACAAGCTCCATCAGCAAAACTGCTGCTTTCCAAGTTAAAAGATGTATTTGCAGGGAAGCAGCTAATGCCATCTGGCTAGAAGAACAGGTATCTACTACCTGTTAGAGAAAAGCATTCACTATATTTACAAGTGGCCCATTTTCCAGTATGTTTCAGAGCTTCATCAGCATAACTACTAATTAGGATATATTCCTTTTTCTGTTACAAACTGGTTCTTTGTTCTTTCCCTCAGATCCTGAGTTAATGCGTGCTTACAAGCACATCTGGAGTCTTATACAAAATTAACATTAAAAAAGCAGCACTGATAAATACAGAAAATACAGTAAATTCAGAACAACTTACCCACTAGTAACTTCACATCTCTGACGGTGAAATCTGGGTCAGGCATTCTATAATTAGCAATACAAAGAAAAGGAATGTGAATGCTGTCCAAATACAAGTGGGACCAAATTTTCACATGGATAAAACAGAAATAAGTTTATAGTGCTATTTCTCCACATTTTACAAAACATGGCTATTAGCAGCAAGGATCAAGCAGTTTTTCTGAACAGCATGGACAGCTTTTTTCTGGCAGGACGGAGAATATTATAAAGGCATATTATTGACTATTTTGATGCTATATGGCATAGCTGTTTAGCACAAAGACAAAATGTCTCTACTCAGAATGACTAGGGAGCATGTGCTGGTACCCTGGTAGTAGCAGTTGCATGTGGACAGGTTTTTTGACAAACTCAATACTTTGGTATACTTCTAATGCATCTGCCAGCTCAGCATTTCAGAGGTCTTGACAAACAAGTAAGGTTCACAATACCCCCATAAGGTAAATTATCTTGTTTTTCCCCCATGCATATAAACTTATGCATAAAGAGGTAAAGTGAATTGTACAATGCCACATCACACATTGTCAGATTCAGAGCTGGGAATGAAACCATCCCAAGTGCTCTCCTACACTGAAATTCCTTCCACAACCCAACTGTACCTTGGTGGAGCAACGTAAGTGTCTTGGACCGGAAGTCAGTTGAGACCGTCTCTGCATCAGATATTTGCAGTCTCTAAGCTAAACAGTGGTGGAATTGTTCCCTGGTGTTGACACTGCTATTTATAACACCCTTTTTAATAGAGATCATGTTTTAGGTTTTAAATGCAAGTAAGCAGCAGTCGAGAGCATCAAGAAGGAGAATTTTAAGCACAAGTCATTCAGAGCCTTGCCGAGATCTTGTGGATTGAGATCATTAACATTTGGAACAGAGCAAACAGGGCAACTTAAAAGTCAGGAAAGAAAAACAAACGAAAGACAGAGACAGAAGATCTCTATCTTAGTTACTGCACATTAATGACAAGGCTGAGAACTTTGTTTGTACAGTACTTTGAAAATGCAGTAATTAAAGATCTAAAGGTGGAGAAAAAAGCCCAGAAGTAAGTAAAACGCCAGAGGATCTGGATAAAAACTTAGTAAAGGGAACCAATAGCAGAAGCCTAAGAAATGTTCTCAGAGAAAAGACAGGACATTCAGTTAGATACCTCAAATACTCATATGCTAATGCGAGAGGCACCGGGAACAAACAGGAAGAATTTGAAGTCCTAGTACAAATAAAGAATGATCGTGCAATTGGGCTTACGGAGATGTGGCGAGATACTTCACGTGCCTGGAATATGGGCATGGGTGGTAACTTGTTCAGGAAGGACAGGCAGGGAATAGGAGGAGGCATTGCCCTATATATAAAGGCAATGTACCCGTGCTCTGAGGTGCAGGATAAAGTGGAAAGTAGGCCTCCGGGTAAAGGTCAGAGAGGAAAGCACCAGGGGGGTGTCACGGTGGGTGTCTGCTGCAGGCCACCAAACCAAAAGAGACAGCTTTCCAACATGCAATCACAGGAGCATCTAAATGTTCACATCTGCCTAAAGAAAACAACTGCTGGTAAAAGAGGTCAGGACTTGAGCTTCCTGCTTCTGACCACTAGGAATAACAACGGCTCGCCATGGCTGGGTATACGAAATGGAAAACCACAAAGCAATTTTTAACATTGACTTTCATTTTTAATCATCTCTCCATCAGCTACCCCGCTTCCTGCAACTTCAGAGCCTTACTGTATGCAGCAACAGAAGAGCTACGTGTTGTAGATCTGTTGGTGACAGGCGTGCAAGCTATTTAACATCAGGCAACTAGAAGTACATAGCTCCAATTACTACTAAGTATCACATCAATCTCAAATGCTCTTATACTAGTACTAAATATACTGCCTGTTACATATATTTATATAGCACATTTCATCCTAAATTGCTTGGTGTACTACAGAGAGGGCTCCCTTCTACCAAAGTGCTCTAAATGGAGCTGGAGATTGCAATGCTACACAAGAGTTTGGGACAGGGATTGAAGCTTGCAGCCTGGTTTGCAGCTGCTGAAAGAATCTGTGTCAACAGAATGCGATTACTTAAGTGTGAATAGGGTGAAAACACTGGAGCTGAAATGTTTTCTCTAATCCTGTCAAAGTATTTTGGAAATAAAAAAATTAGGCTGATTATTATGAAGGTAGTTCAACACTTCCTGTTAAAAGAACATACTTTCAGTTATGTATTGCTTAGCCAAACTTTAACCATTTGGGCTGAAATGTTCCCTGATGGATGTCTGCCTCAACCTTAATTTTTTTGGAAAAGTTCAGGCAGACAGTTCAGCCATTTGTAACAAGCTGGGAAAATATAGAAATCTTTTTAGAATTTTTAGAATTTTTTTTAATAGAAAATAAATGTTTAAATAAATTAAATTAAATTAAATAAATTAAAAATAAATATTTTTTTTGCAAAAATCTTGTTGGTTTAATAAAAGATATCACCATGAGCCCTGACTGCTGGGAAAAAATGGCATTTTACTCTTGTAATAATGCTGATCTTGAGACGAACTGGCATACTCATGCTTTGGAGCCGGGACTTAAAATTGGGCAGGTTGGTAGCTTCTGTGTCAGATACACCTCTTGCCATATCCATGAAAATTTGCTGAAAAATGCCCATGTTAGAAAGCTTTGAAAAATGGCAGTTTGTAAGTGCTCAGCAGAAACTTCTTAGATTTCACAAGCTAAATCTTCCAAGATCCAGTTTATCCCAGCAGTAAGCTGCAGGTCCTTCTGCCAGACCTTAAAGCAAAGAGCCTGTCACACTTGTTCTCACCGCCCTTCCTGCCAGGCTCTGGCAGTTTGGAAGACAAAACTACTCAATTTGAATGCAGAAGAGACAACAGATCAACCTGGGGAAGGGAGCAGAAGGGGGCAGGGCCCACCCGTTTGTTCTTAAAAAGTAAAATACTGTAAAACACTTAAGGACATTATATAAAAAAAATAGTTTGAAAAATGATTAAGGTTGCAAAACCAAGCACTTAAAAGCTGTGCCACCTTCATTTAGCCTTCCTGTGCATATCTAACCATTATGATACATCTGGAATTACATGATGATATGGTACTTTTAATTTGGTTTTTGTGTGTGTGTGTGTGTGTGTGTGTGTGTGTGTGTTGCATACCAGCTACTCTGACCTTCTCAGGCTATTAATTCCATCTGCTGGATTAAGCTGTACACACGATATGGTTCATTTTGTAAGAGGGGGAAACAATACAGGATCAGTTAGCCAAGTACATTCCCACTAGAATAGAGGAAAGATATCAGCAGTTGGGTAAGGGACAAAGAAACTGGCTAGTCAAGTCTGGGGGTTGGAGACTATTTTAAGCTCATCAGGGCAAACTCAAGTATCCATTCTCTTCCCCTTTAATAAACATTAGAGTGTGATTAGAGTCAGCAAAGTGACTGTAAAACTGTTACTATGGAGCTCCATATTTATTCTCTCCCAGTCTCTTCAGAATCCAGTTTACAATTCAAAAGCCCTTTTCTCTAACAATCAGCTCTCCAAACTCCACCTGGGAACTGAAAATCAAGAGGCATTTTTTTATTCTCCTTATATCTTCACCTGTCATAGAGATTCTGCACTGTAACCAACTTGACAGCTGTATTTATGCTGTGTGAGGCAGATGAAAATGTAATTTACTCTTTTACAGTGTGACTGCCTGGTTTCTCAGCATAAACAGAACTAGAGGACAAAATATCCATAAGAAAACATAACTTGAGAAACCCAGTAGTATAATATTATACAAAACAGACATTAAAAAACAGTAAAGTTGTAAAATGAAGCACAGTACTCAAAAGTTTAAGGTTGACAAAAAGTTGCTTGCACAACCTTCCCTGAGCTTTATATTGCTTGTGCTTTAGGAGTCACTTTTAATATAATCAGGATCTTTCCATTTTTGTACCACTTTAGACACTACACAGAACTTTTTACACACAAAAAAATAAAATAATTAGCATCTCAAAGTTATAAGAGACTTTTTCATTTTAATATCAAGGTTTTATGTTCATACCTTAAGTAAATGTCAAAAGGCCCCCTTCCCCATCCCATGAATTATCTGCCTTACATTCCAGGTACTAAAACCTCTTAAAAAGTGGTTGCAGGTAGTCTTATTTTTTCCAATCAGAAAACAATATATTATGAGTCAACTATTTCTCAAAACTTAATCCTTTTTGTCCTGAGCTTTCAAACAAAACCAACCCCATACAAATAATAATTCTGAATTTTATTATAATTAAATATTGGTTTCTAAAAAAAGACCATTATAATGGAAAATTTGAAGCATGCTTAACTGTAGCTATCACAGTGTCCCCCACACATCATTCAGAACATAACTTAGAAGTTACATGGGAAGTCAGACACAAATATTGTCATTAGATGGTTCAAAACCAGGGTTCTGGTTTCTGGCTTTGTCACTGACTTGCTCTGTGACTGTACAACTGCCCCGAATGCACTTAAACTTTCCCAGCCTCGGTTTGCTCATTTGTAAATGAAGTATAATCACCCTTACCCTCCTCTTGAGCATGCTATCCATAATACATTTTGAGAGCACATGCAGGTATTAGGATTATTTCATAAAACATTGAATCAAAACTAAGATTTAGCTGCAACTTACTTAATTCCAAGTCCATCTTTACTTCTGAAAATAAGGGGAATCCTGAGAGCTTCTCTTTGCACGTACTCAAAAGTGAAATCTGATTTAAATACACAAAAAGTATTAAAATTACATTTTTGCTTCATATCAGAGATTGTCAAGAGTCTCCGCTTTTCTGTATTCAGCAAAGAAAACTTACTATAACTTATACAGAACTGTAAAGAGAGGCAATATTTTAGGTCACAAGCAGAAACTAGGTGACAAACAATAGTCTGCAGCTGTTCTCTATTTTCCTTATTTACAGATGCACATAAAGTAGAAAGCAGTGCTTGTCAATGGGAGTATGAGGTTGAAATGTCTGGGTTATGAAATGCTGCATAACAGTTACAGGAGACTGACCTAAATTACCATTAGTGTCGTTGGTGGTAGCTGTGTTGGTCTAAGGACAAAGAGAGAGAAAGTTCTGCCCAAAGAAGGCTGTTTGTGCCTGAAAGCTTGCAAAGAACAATTTTTCCAACTATTTAGTTGGTCTAATAAAAGATATCACATCTACCCAAAGAACCTTGTCTGCCTATTAAGCAGTGTGGCATGGACTGAGCTACATATTTCTGTTTCTACTGAACTTTACAGAAGTACATTGTAAGACCCTGATCCTGCAAACAGCTGGGCACATATTTTATTGACACTAGTCTGAGAAAGTTCAATGAACTGAACAGGTCCATAGTGTGCGGGCAGGACAGAAGCCTATAGGTGAAAATCTTGTGACCTCAGGCATGGCTGAATTAGTGAGATTCATAGATTCATAGATTTAAAGGAGAGTACATATTTATTGACCAAATAACTAGAGAATAGAACAAAGATTTGTTGTCTGAATAATAAAGCATAATTATTTAATTTTAAGGATGAAAATGAATTGGCTCTTTATGCTGATTTTAACATTCAGTGGTCTGAATTATGCGTCATGAATGAAACAATGTTTTTTTTTTTCCTGTTTCGGGTAGTAGGAAAAAGTGATAAGCATTCACTTGGGTGGGTAAAGTCTTCACAAGTTTCATAGTCGATTTATATTCTGCCTCCAGAGATGCAAAATTTAATCTTGAAGTAGCCAGAGAGTATGTCTGGAGGTCTGTAATCCTCCTTTTTCACAGGAAAGTGAAGTCTGGATAGCTGGACAGCATCCCCTCAGGATTATTTGTACGCTACAAATATTAACAGCACTTTAAACTAAACACTCAATACTATGCTTGTTTGTCTATACATTTTTACTGTCAACTGATCAAATAAGTAATTATCTAAAACACAACCTTCCTGGGACACTGCATGAAAATTTTCATCCCCAGGTTTATACAAATCATGTCCCTCTGACACCCAAACTAGAATGGGGTGTTGGAAATTCATGATAAATTCATATTCCTACTCATGTTTTTATCTATTTCTATAACTTTCCCCGTTGTTACAAAAAGCGTGGATCCTTTTAAGGATCCTTTTAAGGACTAAGCAGGGATAAAGGATCCTTGCTTAGTCCTGCTAAACAAATAGCCCATGTAGCTTATTATTTTACTAGCCCTTTAAAAATATCATTTGTTTTTCCATTGCGTGGAATTTACCTTCCACAATCAATATTTCAGTGAGAGGCAGCATAAGGAATAGTTCCCCATTAGCAAAAATCGTTATGGTTTATTATGTAAATGCCTCACAACTTAAAATATTCCTTTAAGTATTTTATTTAACTGAATCAATAAATATCCACTGGATAAGCGCATCCTCCATTCAAGACACAAAGTCAGGAATCAGGTGAAGGGTGTCCAGGAGAAGCAGATCCACTGCATATTAGGCTAGAGAATAAATCTAGACTAGAGAGCTATGGTGGGCTGTGTCCAAGCCAAAAATCACACTGCAGCCTTGCAGCACCTCTGAAGAAAACTTCCAGCCCACATTCCTGGCCAGAGATCAAAGTACTGCTCCCATTGAAAATAAAAACAAGGAAATAGAAGATTAAAAAAAAAAATTAAAATCAACCGATTCCATGTGTTCCAATAACTTGATATTTCTAGTCTTGCTCTCAACAGCACAGTAGGCAAATTTAGTATTTTTGATTAAGTTCAATTCATCTTTTGATTTCACAGAAAAATTAAACCAGTGGTAAAAATGAAAACAGACCTTCTCTTTATAAAGGCCCAACAAAGCATTAAAATCCCTTGTGGGGCTGAACAAAGCAGACATAGACCAAAACAAAGTAACAAAAGACACTCATTTATTTTCAAGTTCCCTAGAAGGGAGAAAGCTACAAAAGGTTTGCAAAGCTGCTGAGCAAGGGAAATAGTGGAAGGGTTAGCTAGCAGCAATGGGAGGGAGCAAAGAATTTGGAAATGATGGTAGAAAGCAATCCCTGAAAAATTACCCGGCATTTTAAAAGCAAGGACCAGGTATCAGCATCTTGTGTCAGGGGACAAGAGGAAGCTATTCCCCCCCTCCCTTCCAGGAAAAACCCCTGCTCTATGTACAACAGTTGATATCCCTGGCCACATTAGGAGTTAAAAATGTCCACACAAGCCTGAGCCTTGAAAAAAATAAAAAATAAATAAATTAAATGCCTGACTCAATCATTCTTGACGTCTGATGAGGATGACACATGACAGCTAGCGGCTGCATGTTTCTGAGAGGTGGTTCGGACTGGAGTGCCCGCAAGGCCACAGGGTGTGGACAAAAGTAGCTGGGATTTGGTGCCAGGTTCAGTGACTCGCGCTACGTGAAGGTGACTTGAAAAACTGCCACCCCTACATCCGCTCCAGCAGGCAAACTACACCTTCCCATTGCCCCTGCTGGAGAGCAACCCCTGCATGGGCTGGTCTCGCCTACTGAGTACCTATCTAGCCACGTAAGTCACAAGCGAATCTAGGCGGTTTGGGGCAGGGGGGATTTAATAACACGACGGAGCTGTTAAGTCTACAGCCTGGAGTTGCATCCTTAGCAGCTGACAAACAAGATGCAAAGGGCCCTGGTTGAATAGGGGGCGGAGGGGGGAGCGGGAAACACCAGCAGGCGGAGGTGGGGCTGGGGTTTCCTGCAGCTCCTCCACGAACCTGATCCCTGGAAACACAAGGGAAGCGATCCGGGGTCAGGCTAGCAGCCACGGAGGCTTCTCTGCAAGCCGCATCCGCACCCCCTGATGCCAACGCCAGAAGGGGCACGTCCGTGCACAGGGGACGGGGAACCGGGTCCAGCCAGGACAGCCCGTGCCAGCACACACACGTGTGCGTGTGTTGTTTCCTGGCGAGGGCCCAGTGTGCAACACCCATCCCCCCAACCCCTCCCCTGCTGCTCGGCCTGGATTCGTCACCGGATCCCCTGGAAGGGGGGATGCAGGCGGGAAATACGAAACAAGCCACAAACTCTGCACGTGGAGACACCACCAGCTCCGCTCCTCCGCAGCAATCCCGGCCAGAAGCCGCCCCCCACACACCCCCCCAGCCAGCTCCGCATTTACCTTTCCCTTCCATGGCATGCACGAAATCCCCATGATACATTTTACTCTTTAACTTCTCCTCCAAATTAAAACTCCTGATGCTGACAATCTCCTCCACGTCGGAGAGGTCCTCGTTCTCATCGTACCTTCTTCTACCAATAGAGCGCTACAAAATAAATCAGAAACAAGGCGCTGTACCGAGGGGGATGCGGGGAGCCCCTCTCCCAGAAAAGGCTGCAAGGCTGCAAACCCCCACCCAGGTACGCGGTAGGACCGCTGCCCCTGCACCCCTTTCGCCCTGGGGACACGGGACCGACCCGAGACAACAGGTGCTTGGCTGCAGGCAAACGCTGCATGTCTTTTTACTCTTTAAATGCGCATCCATCCCCGCCTGCTTCCCTTGTGCAACCCCGGGAGGGGGAGGGAGGAAAAAGGAGAGCCCTGCATGGCTCTGATCCTCTTTGCCATTCAACCCCTCTCTGCCATCAACCTCCCCCCCCCCTGCAAGCAGGCAAGGCAGCCTGCACCCCGCAGCCTTTCCACCCTCCAACTGTTTCCATAGTCACACCGGAAGCCGCGATTTAAAAACAAATTGCATTATGTAACACCGGGATTGATGGGCTTCCCCCCACCCCCCGTGCTCCGATCCACGTTATGCCAGTGCCAGCAGAGCCTGCGCACTTCGCCGGGCAAAAGTGAGGGGGTCCCGGGGAAGGGGCCGGGGCGAGTGCCGTGCACGGAGGGGTGTGTAAGGAGTAGGCCCGGGGAAGCAGCAGCGAGGCCGGGCTGCTGCCGCTGCTCTCCCCGGAGCCCCCGTGCAAGCCGACGGGGACACCCGGGCACGACCCCCCGCGCTCCGCATGCACAGGGACAAAGCTGGGCTCCTGCACAACCCCTCTCTCTGTGCACACATTGCAAATCCGCAATCCCGGCAGGCAGCCCTGCACACCCCCCCACCCCCACCCCCGGACCAGCACAATCCCTCTCCGACAGGGGAAAAAAAATTAAGTCTCGTCCCACCCTCCTTCCCCTCGGTTCAAATCCACCCCCTTCCCGAGTGTCTACGCCGATCTCTTGCAAACTTAAGTCGCTCGGCTGCCTACATTTCACATGCATTCCTCCCTTTACAAGCAATTAAGCACAAGCAAATTAAAAAAAGGTACAAATAGGAAATAGACAGAAGCCGGCTACACACCAATCTTCTTCCAGAGTCTTTCTCTGCCTCCATTTTTTTGGAGAGTTTCATCACTTAATTGTCAACAGTTCCTGTCCTGCATGTTTTGGCCCCCATGGGGAGGAGGGCAAGCACAAGCCATCCAGGTCTCTCTAAAGTTTTGCCATTTTGCACCAGCACTTTTTTTGGGGGGGAGG
>NW_005841833.1:4914755-4930235 GCF_000455745.1 Alligator sinensis | reverse complement strand
CGGGGAGGGGGGCCGGGTCGCAGGCACCCAGCGCCGAGGATCGCTGCTGCCGCCGCCGCTGCCTGGCTGCTCACATCGGTGTGTGTTGTTGTTAGGTCACGAGTGTGCAGCAGGCATTTGCACGCAGGCGCTGAGCTGTTTGCTACGGGGGAGAGCTGGCGTGTCAGGGGCTGGAGGCAGCCGGGTCCCAGCCCCATCCCCCCGGGGCACGGCCCCGCGGCTGCACGGGGGAGGCAGGCACTGACGTGCGCGGCGCCGCCTCCCGCATGGACACGGGCGCCGCAGACGTGTCCGTGCACACGTGCGCCCAGGAGGAGCCTACGGGTGCGTGCACGCGTGGGGTGCATGGGAGCACACGCGGGTCCGGCTCGAGTCGGGACAGGGGGTGCACCCTCCAGGGAAGTGCAGGGGACACAGGTTGCAGCCGTGTTGGTCTGCGAGCACAAGGAGCGAGATCTCTGCGTGGAGGGGAGATCTTGTATCAGACCAGCTAGATATCGGCAAGAAAATCGCACGGCCGCTCTGTAGCAACACCTTCCCTTCCTGTCTCCAGCGTCTGATCGCCGAGAGGTGATGTGACCCGTGCAGGCGGCATGGGAAGGCTGGTGCTGAACAGGCAGGAAGTTACTCACTGGTATTTTGTCAAGAGCTGCACTCATTTCTTTCCCGTGGGGTTGTGTTTTCCAGCCGCTGCCACTCCGGAGCTGCCCCGAGGTCCTGGAGCACAGCTTGTGAATCGCTCCAGGCTGTCGTGGAAATTTAAATTAGACCATACAAATATGCCTTTCTCTGACCACCCCTGTTGGAGTAGCCCCTATCATTTTTAATTAGTCCCAGTTTAAAAATATATTTTCTAGAATAAAATACCCTTTTAACAAATGTATTTGAACAGTTTCTTTCCTGACTTTATCATTTCACATAAGCTAACAGACGACTGTTTGGCACAAGGACTGAACATGGGTATATTTATACTTTAGAGCCATTAGGGGCTGCCTCACTTTTTAAAACTACAAATCTAGTCTCTTTCCTTATATTAAATATACAAAGTCTTCGGTCTTTGGGTCTGTCCACATAATGTTTCACAAGGATGTAGGAAAAATATGTCTTGACACTTCTTGCATTATACAACATCAAGAAGGTTTGCTTACAAGAATTTGGACTAATGGAATAAAAGGATCAACTGGCTATTCTGTCAGGTAAACATTGGCAATGATTATAGCAAAAAGCTCATAAGGATCTTGTAATAATGGACATGGACATTTATTTAATCATTCACTTCTTACCTGTGTTTAATTTCCATTCATTCCACCATTACACACCCTAAGAGGACAGTTTGATCTTTGTCCTTCATGCTTGCTGTGTGTGGCTGGATTGCTGTGCCCCCCAAGTCAAGCAAGCTCTCCAGACAGGCACACGAGCAATTGCTGCACAAAAAAAGTTGCAAGATCAGGGTCTATAGCCATTGCAGAGTGGATGGGACAGACTGTGGTGCTTCACATGAGTAAGAGCCATTGCAGAGTGGATGGGACAGACTGTGGGGCTTCACATGAGTCACGGTAAAACATTATTCTGTGTAAAAAGGGAAATAAAATATGGCCTATAACATATGGTCTGAAATAAGCACTTGATGTAATAAGAGTTATTCAAACCTATGAAGACAAAGATTTACTTGGAGGGGGGAGGGAACTATCTGATTCTAGAGTTAGCAATGGCATCTAGTGCCTTTCACATGTAGGACACTAGCTTTAATCTAACCCAAAGTAATAGTGATCAAATGTTGATATCATCTGCCAGCAGTTTGGAGGCGGAAATGGTCATTTTGGATTAGTTCCCAGATTTCCACATTGTTGTAGACTGAAGCATTACACATCTCTGAGCTGACACCTTAATAAAATGTTTAACCTTTGCTAAAATAAAAACAAAATCCAAACTATCTAAAGAATGTAGAAAAGAGTGCAAATCACACTAGCAGGCCAGAAGCTATACTTCTGTGCACAGGCTTACACTAGAGAATTAGTTGCCATCCATTATCTCCATGCTGTTTCTCATCTCTTCTAACCAAAAGACAGTCATTCCTAGAAACGAAGGTGAAGCCCCTCTGCATTCACAATCATTTGGTTAAACCTTAGTGACCATATTCAAATATTAAAATATAATGCAAAACATGCAATACTTCACAAAAAAACCCTTCCTAGGCCTCGTTGGAACTCTCCTCAGAAAGACCAGGACCTAAGAAATCATGGTACACGTGAAAAGATAAATAATAGTCCTGCAGGAATATATTGGTCCAGGACTCAAAAGAGCCAGGTTCAATTACTATATCCACTACAATTTGCTGGTATAACGTAGGGAACTCACTTGATTTTTCTGTCCATTTTCATATATATAAATAGGAGCAATGAAACATCTCTGTCTCACAGGAATGTAATATAAATTAATACATAGCAGGTGGTGAGCGTTCTAGATGTTCATTCCATATCAAAATATATATTTCCCCATAGTTGTATTAAGATATCAATATTAAAAAGATTTAGGCACATCCTGTCCTTTAAGAATTCCTGGCATATAAAGCAACCACAACAAGGAATATATTCATCACACAAACACCAACAATGTTAACATGTATGTTACTAATGTTTAGGAAGTAAAGATGCTGCAAGAATATCACAGTCCAAGTCTAGATTTCCAGCATCAGAAAAGTGGCTGTTCATTATCTTGTACCAAGACAACAATTATGGATTTTAACACTTCCAGATGTTATGCCATGTCTCATTGTAACAAATGAAAAACAACAGAATAGATTTGTACGGTTTAGTTTTTAAACTGCTATTTCTTTTAACAAACATATGAATCGTGCTACAATTAATCTAACAATAAAAAAAAATTAGAAAGAAAAAGGCACTAGACATTTCTATGGATGCCGAGAAAATGCATGCATGTATTAGAATAACTATATTTAGAAGTGAGAGTAAACGTCCATCCTTCAGGACATAAGTTAATCGATAATTGAAAAGGAGTTAGAGAGAGGCAGTTAACTGTATTAGTCTGAAGTTGGACAGAAGGCAAGGTAGGGTGGCACCTTATAGACTAACTCATTCAGAGAGGCGTGAGTTTTCTTAGACTATGGCCTACTTCATCAGATGCATCTGACAAAGTAAACTGTAGCATATGAAATCTCATGCCTTGCTGAGCCCAGTTGGTCTTGCAGACACCATGGTGCTCTGCCACCTACCTAACTTCAGGCTAACATGGCTAACTACCTCTCCCCGCCCAGACAGGTTATTCCACAATCATCCACCAGGGGCTTTCTCACACTTTCCTCTGAACTATATGGCACCAACTACTGTCAGCCAGGCTACTGTGCTAGCTGGACAACTAGTACATCCATTTCAGTATTCCTGTATATTAAAAAAGTTAATATATGAGTATTTTATTTTGGAAGATAGGCTACAGCGCACTGTTAAAAAATCCTCTGCTTTTTTTTTAATGTGTTTTATATTCTAATTTTCCTCGGAGGTGCTAGATCCTCTTCACCAGAAACTAGTAGCTGGAGCTTTAAGAAAAACACTTCATATAGCAAGGCTCCTGATAAAATCACAAGAGCTGTAATGTTGTTTACTCAGGCTGTGTGTGGGAACGGATTAATTTCACCCTTATTGAGCTCACAGACAAATTTATTTCCTGTTGGATAGAACAAGCCATGCTGAAATCAGATCCTTAAACACTTTTCGTTTCCTCATAGACTGTGGTCTACCTGTTGGGCATCCTAGCCTGGGTAGAGATGGAAAACTGGATATTTAACCATTCCACTCCCTTAGGAAACTGTAAAACATGTGACACTAACCAGAGCGGATGAAAGCTTTTATGTGTAGAAAGTGCAAATATTACAACTGCAAGCTTGGTCCCACATCTTGAGTGCTATTGTACCGTATGTTTATCACGACTTCAGACTGCTGACAATCCTCTGTCACCTGCCTGTTGAATTTGTCACTCCTGCTGTATTGTCTTGAATGCAACACTTTCCATTGTTTCCATATAATGTAAAAAAATGGTTCTGTGAAAATTAGAAGAACAAACAAGTGACAATTTGCATGTCTGCATAAATATGCTTTGGAAAAGCTGATATAAACACACATATTTCCGCACCAAGTAGTGAGTGATAAGCACATTAAGTGTTATAGGGTTACAATGTCTTTCTGAACTGTACCATGCTGACTCTTGTTCTAGGAAAAACAGGGAGGGGGATAGTCTGACACAAAACTGCATGTACATCATTGCAGTAGGGTGTACACATCCTTCAACCCCCTCTGGAGGGAATCCTGGACCTCAGTCAAACGTAGGCCATAGGTACAACTCCATCTAATAAGCAAGGTGAATGTCTATTAATTCTTAGCAGGAGTCAGGGCCAGCTCAGGGGGACATTCCACTCTTTGGGGTCAGCTCCCAAATGCCTCTTTAAGATGTTTATCCTTTTTTTGCTTTTTGACAGGAGGCAAAGCTAAGTTTATTTTAAAACTTGAATGCTGGGGCTTGTAGGCCTAACATAGGGCCTATTAGGTCTATTTTGATTTGGAAACATAGATGGGATGTGATATGTACAAACATGCATTAATTGGCTAGGGAATTAAATAGAGGGCTTGTACAGTGCACCAGAACACAGGATTCTTGTCCCTTTCAATACCTTCCCTGCTACACAAAAAAGTAAAAGATGGGCAGAGTAGAGAGACAAAGAGTTCAAAGCACTCTAATGTATGCCTGAGATCACAAAGGAAGTAAGCATCCTGGATTGGCTATTGGAAAGTCTCCGGTTTTTAATCAACTTTTAATCTTGCTTAGGCCCTGGAAAGCATTCATTAAATTGTATAGCAAACACACAAGCAGCAGGATCCAAAAAACTACAGCAAGGGTATCCAACTTGTTAAGCAGCCCACTTTTGACATAACCTCTACCAAGAACAGATGACGTTTTGTTTATCTGAACAATCCTATCTTGGGTTTTTCTATAGCTCACAGAGCCAGAGTATTGGAGCGCTAATTAGGGCAATGGATAGACTTAACTAATGATGCATTCATAGCTTGTAATCATACCCAATTTTCCTTCATGCTATTAATTTTCACTTTCCAGATATCATTACTACGTTTCAGATTTTTTATTGGACTCATAAATTACAATACAACATTGTTTTCAAATACAGAAAATCTAATTGTAGGAAATAGAGCATTTTTTACGTGTTCCTAAATAAGATGTGGTAGTTTATTAAAGTCTTTAATGTTTTTCATGGGTTGGCAGTCAATTGTGCAGAATAGTCCCAATACATTTATTTATTTTCTGTGTATCTGTCATTAATTAAATTTGTGCTTACAGAATTAGAAGTGAACAAAGAACAGTTTTATGAATACTTTTAATATATACAGAGCCTTTCATTCAAAGGGTCCTAGAGTTAAGTACACACAGCATTACTGAGATGCAGCCATGTTTTATTTGGAAAGCAGCAGCAAAGCCATATTCAGTATGTACCAAATATTCAGTATGTACCACAGCAAGAGGAGAAAGTGACATTTTATGGGGGAAAAGAAGCCCAATTACAGAAAAATCCCAGTCTTACAGGTGCTGTCAGAGCTGTTTGTGTACAGCAGACAAGAACATAAAACTCTCTCTCGTCATACAAAGGTCCAGCTTATCTTTCAGAGAACAATGATGGGCTGGGACAGTCCCACTAGAATAGTCCCAGATAATGTAACTTGGAAGCACAGGGAATGATTTTTGTGCTGCAAAATGCTACCAAATCAGAATGGGAGTAAAAAAAAAGTGTAAAAGGACAAATAAAATTAATCTAGCAGTACCGTTTCTATCCAATGCAACTAACAGTCATGCAAAACCCATTTATTTCTAGTATCTCAAATAAGTTGTCCCCACCCACCAAAGCCTATCCAAATCCACAAAGTCTTCATGACACAAGAAGTACCTTCATAGCTTTGTACTAGACCCCAACTTTCCTGTATCTTCTTCCTGGCTGTGCTTGAGCAGTGCTGTGCAACCTCGTTCTCTGCCTCGTCAGTTTGCTTCTCTGCATCTCACTTTTTCCCTTTGTGAAAAACTAAAATAAGTATGATTTACCAGAGAGGGTAAATATGGGGGGGCCTTCATGTTCAAAATGCTCTAGACTTTAGTAGTGCTATTATCCACTTCAGTGTGTCTGATACACTACTTTGAATATCAGTAAAAACAAGAGAGAAGTACGCTACCTGCATTGTTTTGAAATATCAAATATCAAACTTCCTTCAGTTTTGCACCGGATCCAGTCTGCAAGCCATTCCTTCTCATCAGAAAAGATATGCATCTACTGACTATACACACTGAACTCTGAAAATCCAATGCTTTCTGGATTAGTACAGAAGTTAACAGACTCGTAAAACACAAGTAGACTTGTTGCTATCTGAAGAAATTAAAATGGATTAGTACAGAAGTTAACAGACTCATAAGACACAAGTAGACTTGTTGCTATCTGAAGAAATGAAAATGGATTAGTACAGAAGTTAACAGACTCGTAAGACAGAAGTAGATTTGTTGCTATCTCAAGAAACGAAATGCTAAATCCAAGGAGAATTGTGAATTGTTTTGCTGCTTTCTATAGTGTCAGCTCTCTGGGACAGAGGTTGTCATTTACTGTATGTTTATATGACATTTGGCACCTCAACCTGGTGGCTTCTAGGCACCACAATGTAAATGCTCAGTAAGACTGTAGAACAATACAGCGCACCTCAGTCAAATCTGGTATTTTTGAAGACCTGCCTGCTATATCAAAATCACTGTAAAATGAAACAGCCAAATAAGAGTGATGCTTTGGAGCCTTGCCACAGCCATTAAAGATCTCCAAATCAGAGCTGCCACTGGAAAAGAAATGTAAGCTGTTTATTATTAAACAAAGAGCCTCAATCTGCTTGAATGCATTACAAAGTGTGAAATGCATCGCTGCATGGGAAGCGCACTGTAATTGCACATGAACTGAAACTGTAAATTACTTTGAGAAATGAACGTTCACACAATCTAACATAAGACCCAAGATATTTGAGAGTGTTGAAGAGTGAGTCACAGAAACAGAAGCGGGACTTGGCACTTCTAACTCCTAGCCATCGGCATGGGTGTTTTCACCGTCGCAACGATTCTGAACCCAGCGCTCTGGCACCCCAGGGTGCCTCGAGATACTTTCGAGGGTGCTTTGGAGAGCCACATACTTCTGGGCGTGCAAAAATGATTCACAAGATAAATCCAGATTCTTCTGAATAATAAAATCAATCTGAGAGGTTTCTGGTGTACGAGGCTCATCATTTAGTACAGCCCGTCTCAGGCTTTTTAGATGTGAGGCTCCCCTCCACAACTCCTCTGAATGGCGCGGCCCCCGTTTGAAGACCTGGCGATGATTATTACAGTGCGGGGCCTAGCAGTGAGGGTGGGGCACCGGCCTGTGCATCTCCTCACACCGTGCGGCACTCTTCACAGGACGTTGCAGCACCCCTGGGTGTCCTGGCACCCTGGTGGAGAATCACAGATTTAGCCAGGTCGAAGTCCCAACGCTGTCGGCAGTGCCCTCAGCACAGGCCGCGCCTGAGGAGAGGCCGCGCGCAGGCGCAGGCGCCGCCGCCGCGCTGAGTCCGGCCGGTGCAGCCGGCGCTGCCGGAGGGCCCATGAGCCTGAGCGAGCACTCGATGCAGGCGCTGTCCTGGCGGAAGCTCTACCTCAGCCGGGCCAAGCTCAAGGCGTCCAGCCGCACCTCCGCGCTGCTCTCGGGCTTCGCCATGGTGAGCCCCCCCACTTTTACTGCCGGGTAGTGCAGCGCCGAGCACCGCGCGGGCCGCTTTCACGTGTCTTTCTGCCGCCCTCCTCACTGCTTCTGTTGCAACCAGCAGGTCGGGACAAGCGGTAGCGATCGGGACGCGTGGCAGCGATGAGGTCTTTCATGAAAACCACCAGATTTTGGCCCCTCAAAATTGTCTCCCACTCCGCGCTCCTGTTGCCGTCTTGCTCGCTCGCTCCTCCGCCGCGGCGTGTCCTGGCCTGTCCTGTCCTGTCGCTCCGCCCCTGCTCGTGTAGGCAGCGGTGCTGTATCCTGCTTTGTTCAACTCTTCTCTTGTGTATTTATTAGAGGCAGGTCTCTCAGCATAGTTTCAAGCGAGTTGCAGTGCTTCGCGTAGGATAGTGGGGGGCGAAACAAAACGCCTCTTGCACCCCAGTCGGTAGCTCTGGCGACCTCGGAGCCCTCTCGTTAGGAACAAACCGGCGGCTCTGCCTCCGCGATGCCTGCCGCTGATGGGGAGAAATCAGACTTGTGTATGAAGCATTTTTCCTAGCGCTCGCCCTGTGTAACGCGTGCGGCTGCCGTAAGCGAGGGGGTTCGACAGTTGTTTTTTTTTTTTTCCCTCGTCTAACGTTTTGAGGTGCTCGATGGCACCGCTGAGAGTACGTGAGATGGTTTTTCTCATGTGTGGCTCTTTCCAGTAGCAGTCAGGAGGAAGGGGTATTAAAGGGGGAGAGGAAGGGAGAGGGACCCTTGCATTTCATGGATTTTTCGGGTCAGAAGGGACCTCGGTAGATCATCGAGTGCGAGCCCCTGCCCTGGGCAGGAAAGAGCCCCGGGGTCAGATGATAATGAAATCCCAAAGAAAAGGAGAAAAAAACATGGGGCTAAAGGGCATGTTCACTACTTTTTAACTTAAAGTGATTTATGTCACCGTTTCCCTTTTAATTGCCTAATGTTTTTCACAAAGATTGCAGTATCTCCAAATCTTGTTTTTGAAAGGAAGATTGTGGCATATGAAATATTGATTAAAATATAGATGTTTACCATGTTTCTTAGCATCTCGGGAACCCTTTAATGTACTCTTTAGTCCTGGTATTTTTTTCTGCATATATTTTAGAATGCCTTTTTTTTTTTTTCTTTGGTGTGTGTCTGTGTGTGTGTGTTCCCTATTATAACAGCAGCCTGGGAGCCAGAGTTATTTGAAGCGAGAGGTAGCGTAATGGTCTACAACAGGGGTGTCCAACCTTTTTGAATGTGGGGCCGGATCATGAACTTTTTATCACCCGGTGGGCTGCTGAGCCATATTCAGAGACCTCACAGGAAGCAGTAGCACATCACCCCACCGGCCCCCCGAAACAAAAGTACAGTGTTTACTTCTGTTTCCCATTGCAGCACCTCGGGCCTCAGAAAACAGCTTGGGGGGCCGCATGCTAGATAAGCCTGGTCTACAATATTATAATTCACTAGTTCTATAGTCTGTCATTCAGCAAAAAATGCATCACCGCTAAATCTGTGTCTTACAGGTCTGGTTTTTACACCGAAGAAGAGAAGCAAAATGTTTCTAGCTTCTTAGCTGTATATTCTAGTCAGAACAATGGCACTTAAAGTGAGGATGCTGTTTCAAAACACAGTTACTAGTGTGGAACAGTGTCCTGACGGTCAAATAAATGTCACTGTCGTTCTTCAATGGCTAAAAACAGAATACAAGTCTTCAGAGGCATTGGTAGACTGGCATTCATTTGACTGACAGGCAACTGTGTTAGAGCAGTGGCACAGATGAGTTTGTTCCCACTGGGTAACATCCATCAGGCCGGCAATTAATGTTAGTAGCACTGCAGTTATTCTTTCCGTATGCGCATTCTGGTGCAGCAGAGCAGCTTTTCACTGCAACTTCTTGTCCCAGTGTCTTGTCCTAGCTGTGATAGGTGGTAATGAACAAAAAACCCCATATCTCCTGTTTTTCATATCTTTAAAAAAAAAAAAAAAAAGGGGGTGCGGGAGTAATATTACAGATTAAATGACTCGCAACTCTGGAACTGGTAGGAAATTTGTAAGACCATGGAGACGCTGCTTGTTTGCACCAGGAGCCCAACAGCATGATCCTACTTAGGTCTTGGATTTGTCGTAACTCTATGCAGTATGGACCGTTTCAGACAAACAAAATCAATCCTTTGCTGTGTTGTGCTGAGGGTGTGACTTCTGTGTTTGCACTGTGTAATGTCCTGTAGTTGCCAAGTAGTACTAATTACCCTGGTAACTTAGGATAAACCCGCTGTTTGGTGTTTGAGCAGAATCTCTCTTGTAGTGAGAAATGATTGTGTGAATATTCATCACGTTTGAACGTTCTGGAAATTGCCTCTCAACTTCAACGTTTTGGGGTTAATAAGCTGCCATTGGGAATCAGTTCTTGACTCTGTTCCTTTCTTGTTTTTAAGTGAGACCCCCAAATCCTGCTATTTGTGGAGAAGACCATTTAAAAATTTAATTAAATTCTTTCATTTAAAAATGAGAAATTCAAGAAGCCTAAAAATGTTTGGTGCCATGAAAATGTTTCTTGTACAGTTAAGCATCCACATTTTGTTTTTGGAAAGTTTTCTGTGAAAATTTTTAGGGGCTGAATTCTGACTCTGCTGTTGGCATCTTAAAGGTCTTAGTCTTGTTCAGAGGGAAGATATGTGTCTAAAGCCAGCAGGTGTGTGTGTGAGGGCTGGTTTTAGGGGCTGCCAACATTACGGTCCAGCCATGGAAAGGAACTTTAATTAGAGTTTAGTTTTAACTGAATGTAAATAAGGCTGCCCTACTTTCTGCTGCCTACCCTATCTGCTGCTATGCTTGCTGCTATGCTTCCTGCTCCCTTCCTTATCTGCCATGTGCCACACACAGGGGCTACTCATGCCACAGGGTGGCCACCTGTGCTTTAAAAGATGGTTTACTGCCTCTCCTTTGTTTCTAGTTTCCTCTTAAGATCTTGGAAATAACTTTTGCCTTTGTCCAGCATGTGGCTGTGGGCTGTTTCCAGTGTTACAGAGATGATTGTGCTCATCTTCTCATTGTGGATGCTGGAGCATTACTTGCTATGTGCAGTAACTATAAACAGAGTATTTTGTATTCTTCCAGAATTAAGCTGTTTACTAAAATAACATGGTCTGGATAAAAAATGTGTGTATTTATAATCCAGTGCTGGTGGGTTATAGCACTGGTGTGTCCAGTTTTAACTCCTGGGAGTTTATATACTTAAATTATCATTTCTCTTTCTTTTCCTCCACTTGTTGCTTATTTATACTCTTACATTTTGCTTTGCTTGAGGATTGAAGACAGGCTAGTCAGTATTGCCCTTTAAATAGTGTTAATTTGGCATGTTCTCATGAACTAGTGCAATGCTATGGTATATGGGTTGCAGATACTATAGGGAAATTCTTAAGTTCCAATAGTCATTGAAATAATTTCAGAAATGTAAAAAGAGGTTGTTTTTTTTTGTGTTTTTTTTTTGATAAAGGTACCTGTACCGCACTACAATAACAAGACTATTGATTTATGTATGCAGTTATCTAGCATCTGGAAGGTATTATCTACTGAATGATATTGATGAGCTTCTTAAATATAACTAGTGATTCAAACTTCGGCTGTGTTGTCATCTAGCTATTAGTACACAAGCTTTCACATCCAAGCAGTTTAAGAGAAACAACCCACTCTTGCCCTTTTGAAGTGTGGCAGATACAATCTTCTGAACTCATTCCTCAGCTGTCAAGACTTCTAAAAACAGAACTGCACCAATAAAGATTTAAGAAAGTATTTCTATAATCCATATTTCATTTGCAGCTGCATCCAATCAAGATTAGAGTCCCAAGGGGCCCAGATCAGTGATTCTTGGTTTAGATGACCTCTTCCCTCCTCCTCTCTCTTGCACTTGGCTGATTGATTCACAAATCTGAAGGCCATGGAGAGCAGCAGTGATGTGAGATCTGGTCTATGCCAGTGCAGTTCTGCAGGGCACAT
Organism: Alligator sinensis; assembly: GCF_000455745.1. NCBI lineage: Eukaryota > Metazoa > Chordata > Crocodylia > Alligatoridae > Alligator > Alligator sinensis. Next base: position 4,918,441 of record NW_005841833.1, on the reverse strand, counting down.
GAATCAGGTTCTGTAGCTGTACTGTCACATCGCTACTGCAGGAGTCCCTCACAAAGTTGACCCTAAACTGTTGGGACTGGATCTTCACCTTGGCCTGACTGGAGAACAATTCTGTCTGCAAATCGTGTTGTGGGACTGCCTGTGCGTATTTGATAAAAATCATTGCGGAACCTGGAGGGTGGGTGGGAAACAAAAATGGCTATAACAAAAAATTAAATTATTTGCCAACTGAAAGATAACATGGCTTTGAGTATGGTTGAGTTGCTGCAAACACTCTTCATCTCCTGCAGGGTGTGTTTGGCATGTTAAATCCATTGAGTTTTACCCAGTTGTGTATTAGTGCTGGTGTTTGATGTTAACACAAAGGGAAGAAGACACGGGTGGCTCTGTAGTTGAGAGTCATATGGGTCAGGCCCATTACCCCAGAGAAGCTGCCTTCTTGGGTTGGGGGAGGAAGTACTTTATAAATAGTTCTCAAATAATACAGAATGCTTGGATTACCAAATTCTGTTTCTTTTCCTCTTTCTGTAGAAAGTGAGTAGCAGATTTCTGAACCTGATGTAAATGTGTGACTTGGCCAAAACCTTCCTGAAACAATGTTCGCTGTTCTTGTTCATGCAGGTGGCAGCAAAAATTGATTGTTTCCTCTGTCTTGAAGTATAGACCCCTGCTCTAGAGACCCAGCCCTGCAGGAAGGAAGGCCTGATGGCAGTTTGATATCTTTAATATCTCTCTCTCGTTTTCCTGTAACACAAGTGGATGTTTACTGTTACCTCTCTCTTTCCCCTTCAAATTCACTTTTTAAGTCCTAAAGAGGTGCATGTGTAATAGCAATCCCCTCTCGTTGCTTGTTGGGTGCCTTTTTATTTGGAGAGTGTACAAAGCGCCTGTTTTTCTTTAGCCTATTGCTTTCTCATTCTTTGTTTTTCACTCTGTCAACTTTTGGCTTCGTTTAGTTCTCGTTCTCCCTGGGCTGACTCGCTCTTTATTCCAGCCTTTTTCTCAGAAGAAAATGTTCCCCAAATCAGTAGTCAAACTTCAAACCCTGTACTGACCTGGAATGAGTCCAGATGTTAACTTATGGATCTGTGCCTTCCAACACCTGCGAATGGTACTGAAATGGGAAGCAGAATATTAATTCACCGACTGTTGCCCTTGTGGTGCTGAACCAAGGGGCAGGCCAAGGAAGTTATTTCTACCAAACTGCAGTAGATGGGCAGACTTCTTTTACAGTCCCATGTCCAGCTGCAACTTCTTTCTAAGCTGTTTTTTATTTTTCTGTTGCTGGGGGAAACTGTGTTATTACTATTAGTAAATTGTTACTGACTCCTTGCCAAGCATTGGAGCGCTGATTGTTATTGTCAGAAACACATAATGTCGTTTCTATCCAAGAGCACATAAAAACACAGTACGTTGTTAGCAGAAAATGTTCGTTAGGCCACTCTGTGCCAAACTGTGTGCAGGAAGGGACAATGCAGCATTATACACAAGGAAATGATTTGGACTCGCTTCTGAACTGTTAAAGTGTAACTGGAGTTGGCTTACAACCGCTTCCACAGGGCAAGCTGTCCGTGTTTGCAACAATGGGACAGGGGCCTCCCTTCATGTCAGATCAAGAATTTAAACGGGGATTTTTCAGGGGAGTCGACGGTAGTTATGTGCCCAAATCCAGTTGAATTTTAATAAGATTTGGCTGCCTGCCTCCCATAGGCTGCTTTGAAAGGCCAGTCTCAAATTTTAACAGTGTAGGCCTCAATTTTGTCAAGCGGCTGTATTTCAGTTTGGGGGCATTGTCAAGGGATGCATTAGATCTCGCAGTTATATCAGTAAACTGACATGTCACAAGGAAAGATGCTTTTGTCGCAGTCATGATGGTCGCAGAATGGGACTTGAGGGGGAAGATGTCTAAAGGAACCTTTTAAAAGGAAAAAGCACGCTTGTGTGGTGGTATTGGTATCAATCCTAAATCCTGCTGCCAGTGGCCCAAGTGCTGGCTGAGCTCCTGGGTCCCTTCCAACCTCTGTCACTTCCCAAATGGTGCCAACTCATGCTCCCTTTCCAAACCAGCAGAAATCATCTCCCTTACAGCCCCACTGTTGCTCTGCTGCTTCTCAACTCATCTTTTCCTGGCTTGGCACCCAAAAGAGCCTGTTTCTTTTCTGCTGGTTTTTCTGGGCAATAGTTGTGTTGGTCCGAGCTAACCAAAAGATTGGTACTTGGACTAGCTGTAAAAATGGTTCTGACACCTAGTTGAAACTCCTGTGCCTAAAAAACACCAAAACGTGGAACCATCCAAGGTAATTAATTAGGTGGGGCAATTAATGTGAACTAGAGGAAAATAACAACCTTCCTGCTATACGATTGTATTTGCTCGTGCCTCTTGCAATGGCGTTACAGATGCATGACAGAAATCTCCTATGTTCTGATACATTTAGAGGCTTCCTGCACAATTAAAACTTACTCTGCCAAGCAACCACGTTAGTAGTAGCCTGTCTTTTTAAACTGCAGGTCCCACTCTGCCCTGCCTTCTGCCTCGCTTCAGACTAATCGGGCTGACTACCTCTCTGTTCTGTAAACTGCAGGTCTTGCCTTTGTGGATGAAACTAAGGCAGGGATAGGCAATTATTTTGGGCAAAGGGCTGCTTATTGAGTTTTGGCAAGCCATCAAGGGCCACATGACAGGCAGCTAAGGGCAGATAAATATTAATTTTCTAAATTTTTTAGGGTCCCCGTGGGCCGGATAGGATGGTGTGTCAGGCCACATCCAGCCCGCAGGCTGCATTTTGCTTGTCCCTGCGCTTAAGGTATAACTTATTCACGGTGGGTTACAAGGCATAGTGTGTTTCTTTAACGAGATCCTGGAAAGAATCCAATGCCATAAACTTGGGCAGAAGGCAAGGTTATAACACATCTGCCACAGAGAAAAGTTGTTTTTCCCGTCACCCACTTCCCCAGTTTTCTATAGTTTATTGTGTCCTAATAGTCCATCTCTGCTGGATCAGATGCAGAGCTAAAAGATTGTGTCTAAATGCTGTTTCACCCAAAATGGTTTCTTAAAAGGTTGTGCGTGCTGGGGAACATGGACAGAATCAATTTGGAAACAGTGCTGGAGCTGTTAGATGCAGTACTTTCACAATTCAGGATTGGCTACTTGCACACCAAAAAGAGGAAGGAGAATTTCTTTCCTCTTCCTCATGTTCGTGCTTAGACCAAATGGGTCTAGAAGGAGAGATGAGCCTCCCCTTGAACAGAGGTAGGCTAGAATTATAAAAATATTGCTGCCTGACTTCCAAGATGAGACAGCTTTAACTAGCATCCTATGGAGATATCAGCTCACTGATGTGAGATTTCCTTTACACTTGAAGAGGAATTTAAATAATAGATTCTTAATACGTGACTTCCTAAAAAGCATCCGGTCTTCTCCATCTTATGAAGCTTGCTCTTTAGTAGGCTTGGAGTCTGGCTTCCAGTGTGTTAAAGTATTAGCATAGAGGATCTGAGCAATCTTTAAGTAAAGAGATGTTCTTGAGGCTAAAATAGATTTGCCACCTTAGCTGTCAAGCTCAAGACAAGCACTAATAAGGTAATGGAGGAAAGGAATTGGATTGATATGCATAGAAACAAAATCCTTTGCTGAATGAACTCGGGCTCTATAGGTAGAACATAGCTGCCTGGCTGCTGACGGT
>NW_005841833.1:4912352-4914745 GCF_000455745.1 Alligator sinensis | reverse complement strand
TGCTGAAGTCCTTGGAACAGTAACGAGCAATGCTGCAGAGAGAAGGTAGCATCGTGATTAAAAAGCTATCTTTGTGCACTTAGTTTCATCTAACTCCAGTTCAGCATGGTCCAGTTGATGCTTTTTGTCCGTAGGACAGTGTTTGAAAGAGCTATTCTTGGTGAAAGTGCTTCATGTGGTGTCCAAGGGAGTGAGTGCAGACAGATGGGGGTATTCCTTTCCTTCTGCTTGTTCTTCCCCCCAAATTCTATTTTTGTCATAGTTGAGAAACCATAGGTTGTGTGTTTGGTTTTTTTAAGTTTAACAAATATCACTGGATACCAAACGGCAAGTGATAAGGGACTGCCTGCTCTTTTCACAAGTGTATTGTAACGTGGAATTATTTACTGACAGTGCTTGAAGCTCTCATTGAAAAAAACATTTTTGGCAGCAGGCCTTGAATGCATGGTGAAACGAGTTTGTCTAAAAGCACGGGTTGGCTAATGCATCCTGTGCTTTAGCTGTTGGGATTTGTAGTGTCAGATATCTCAATGTAGAAATGCCATGAAACCGGACATCTAAGTAGACTAAGCTTGATGCAGCTAAGACAAAGCAGTGAACGTGAAGTGCCTTGTTGCTACTTGTGGCCCCATTTTGTCTTTTGCTTCTGTAACTTGCTCTCTTCATACTGCTCATCCCCGTACCTGCATTTCATAACGTGCTTCATTTGACTAACCTCTGTTTTGTTGAGCCAAGTACTTTTTGGAGCCTCCTTTGCTCCTGCATTTGGAATAAGCGGAGGAATTTTAAATTGAGAGTCCTAACATATGAGTGGAAGCAAGGTAATCTTTTTGGTGAAGGGCTCCTGTTCTTTGGGAATTTGTGTCCCTCCCCCTTTGGCTTTTTTGTTGAAGTGCTTTTGGAGTTGGAAGCACTGATACTGCCAGTCGTTCCATTTATTCTTGATACTCTCTACAGCTTAGTAAAAGGTAGATCTGAGAATTTGTCTAAATGGAGTGTCCTGTTTCACAACGCAGACCCCAAACAATTAAATGTTTCATTTGCAGCCAACATGAACAGAATCTTTTCAAATGGAAAGCTTTCTTGGCTTTCAGTTTACTTTGCTGCAGTGTTTGGAGCCCAGACTTTGCAGCATTGTGTATGAGAACCAGTGAATGATGTTGACAAGTGTGTTTTCATTGTCCAAGCTTGAATGGTGAGAATTAAACTGTATTGTTAAATGTTGTATTATCCCAAGATGGAAATGTTTAAGCCTGCTTGTGCGTAGTCAGATATTGTACACTTTCGGATATTCCTTTACTCATTGATTTTTATTTCTTCTTCCTTTCCAGGTGGCTATGGTAGAGGTGCAGATAGAGTCCAATACCGCCTACCCTGCAGGTCTCTTGATTGCTTTCAGTGCGTGTACTACTGTGCTTGTTGCAGTTCATCTTTTCGCCCTCATGATAAGTACCTGCATCCTTCCAAACATAGAGGCTGTGAGCAATGTGCATAACCTCAACTCTGTAAAGGAGTCCCCTCACGAGCGCATGCACCGGCACATTGAGCTCGCCTGGGCGTTCTCCACAGTCATCGGCACTCTGCTTTTTCTGGCAGAGGTGGTGCTGCTGTGTTGGGTGAAATTTCTTCCGCTCCAGAACCCTGTTGTTCCAGTCCCTAACACCACTTACACCATGACCCCTGGAAAGGCAGCAGCCATTGCCTCGACATCCATCATGGTTCCTTTTGGATTAGTTTTCATAATATTTGCGGTCCACTTCTATCGGTCGTTGGTGAGCCACAAAACAGACAGGCAGTTCCAAGAACTGAATGAACTTGCAGAGTTTGCACGGCTTCAGGATCAGCTGGATCACAGAGGCGACACCATGCCACCTCCTGGCAGTCATTTTGCATAAAACCTGTACTATTATTTTTTTTTTTTTTTATTTTTTTTTTAATCTGCTTCTCAGCTTCTGCCCTGCTATGTTGACTCCCCCATGCATGAATTGCCTGTACTGTCTATTCAAAGAGAGATTTAGAAGCACTGTTCGGTTTTCACAGAAAGCACCAAACATTGCACTGTCCCTGTCAGCTATCCAGAAATGCTATGACATGTAGAGGGCTGGGTGCTGAGGCATGGCCATATTGAGCATGCTTTTCTCATCCCTCCTCCTGTTGGATTATTTAACATCAGAACGAAACAGTGGCTATGTAAATGTGTCAGGAAAATTTAAATTCTAAGTCTTGGTGTTTGATGGGGTGGGTCAGAAAGCCTGATTTCTCCCTGCATATGATGTTGGTGTTTGCTAGAAAGTAGTGCTCGTCCAATACATGTTGCATGGCAAGATACAAATTACTTGGGACATGCAGTAGTTAGCACACTGCTTCAGTGCTAGTGCTGAGCTTGCTAAAAG